>NC_134855.1:153662305-154024805 GCF_049852395.1 Peromyscus maniculatus bairdii
AATGAGTCTCAACCTTCCGAATGCTGCTAGCCTTTAATACAGTTGTTAATTTTGTGGTGACCTCCAAACACAAAATTATTTCGTTGCTACTTCATAACTGTAATTTTCCTACAGTTATGAATTGTAATGTAAATATATGATACACAGGATATCTGATATTCCATCCCCCAAAGGGGTCATGATTCACACCCCTTTGATCAGGTTGAGAACCCCTTATCCAGACCAAGATCCACCTCCTCCAGGTAACCTGCTATGAATCCATGCAGGGCCCCTTCTCCCGTCATTGCTTTCCCAACTGTGAGACTTCAGACTGAGAACTCTGGATGGAACCGTGGGAGCCCCTGAAGAAGAGAGACCGCAGGCCTGGACAGTGCCTCTCAAGTGCTGCCTGTTTGTGGTCAGGGCGAGGAACTGCAGCCAGAAGACCCATGACAAAGCTGAGTTCTTCCTCCCCAGTCTGGTTTCCAGCTGTCCTTCTAGGCGCTGCTCCCAAAGTCACTCACTACACATCGTGACACATGTAAATGCCCCCATTTCATTTCACATCACCAGGAGAATTGCCCACTACCGTGTGGCTCGGTTGCAAGCCAACAGCTGCAACCTTCCAGCATCCTCAGGTTTGGGACAGGTTTGAGGGCGGCTTGTTTGCAGGGAGACAGTCTAGATTGCTTTCTATTGCTGTGTTTAAAAAACAAACAAACAAACAAAAACCCACCATGAGCAAAAGCAACCTGGTGGAGGAAGGGTTTATTGTCTCTCTACAGCCACCGTGAAGGGAAGCCACGGCAGGAGATGAAGCAGAAGCCACAGGAAGGTGCTCTGCCTTCCTCTTCACAGCTCACTCAACAAGCCTTTTTATATAACCCCAGGACCGTGTGCCCAAGGGTGGCACTGCCCACAGTGGACTGGACCCTCCCATAACAATCATGATTGATATCACATAATCGAGAAAATGCCCCCCTCAAGACTTTCCCACAGGCCAATCTAATGGAGGCATTTTCTCAATTGAGGTTCTCTCTTCTCAGATGACCCTAACTTGTGTTGACAAAACCTATCCAACACAGAGACCCAGCAGTGAGGGAAGACATGATCCCTCTATCGTGGTTCATGTTTGTGGAAAGCAGACCTAGACCCACAAATCCAGGAAGGCACAGAGCCCGTCACTACAGTGTAAAGCCAGCCACTGCGCACAGCAAGCCACAGCATCCCAGGCAGCCACTGCGCACAGCAAGCCACGGCATCCCAAGCATCCACTCTGCACTCTTTTCAGACTGTAGGAGACTGACTCTTGGCCGGAATTCCCTGAGAAGATAGGCCAGATTCAGGGCCCGCAGCCCAGGCTGAAGATTCAAACTGATTCTTGTTCTGTTACTTGCATGTATTTAACCTAATCAAACTCATACTAATCATGAGAGCGTGTGTTTCCTTATGTGGGTAAGAAGACAATGAGAACAGCCTCCTGACAGCGGGGTATCTCGTTCAGTGAACAGTGGACAGCATTAGACCCAGAGGCGTTCCGAGTGTGGGGTGTGTGGAGTGGTCTTCCTGGAAGACTCCGCACCATGTATGCACTAATGGATTCTCCCCTACACAAATCTCACTTCCCCGCCGTTGAGAGTGAGTGCCAGGACAATGCCTAGTCAGTGTCCTGCCCAGCACCCCATCTCCTTCCTCCCCAAGAACAGACCCCAGGCTGCATTTGGGCAACATAGGCCAAATGTGGCTCATGATACACTCAAGCCTGCCTGTGCTTCTGAGTCCCATTTTCCCAGCCTTCTTTGCGGCAAGAAGCAGTCACACAGTTCTTGGTTGAAGCCTGATAGTAGCTTTTCTGGGAAAGATTCCTTTTTTCCCTAATAAGTGAATCGCGTGGTGAGCACTTTCTTTCTTTCCTCTTTATATCTTGAACTCAGATGTGATGTCTGGAGCTGTTGCCATTATTGTAAAATCATGAGGCACCATGCATAAGGGAGAAAACTCAGTATGTTAAAGACAATGAAACAAAGTGAAAGCTGGATCCTGAGGACATGATTGGTATCTGGGCCCAGAAGCAACAACCCGCCCACCTAAGGCCTGGCCGTGGGAAGAACCCAGGGCAGATGCAATGTCTGCAAGCCATAACAGAATGATTCCTCGAGGCTCTGCTTCCTGTGGTCAGTAAGAAACAGCTCTAAGCTCAGGGACATTCCCCAGAATGGCTCATCCCTCCCAGGACACAGAAGCCAGATTAGAAGGCAGATAGCTGAATCTGCCTGGGCAACAGGTGAATCCCTAAGACAGAGTCAAGAAGCCTGATCAGCCTGGGGTCTGTCTGCCTCTCCAGGCCCTGCATTGCACCAAGATGAAGGAAGATTCTGGGCCACTTAGGTAAACTGCTGTGAGCCTGATCCCCCACCAAGACTCATGAGTAGAAACAAAGCCAACCCTGGGACCACAGCGGCAATCCCCGGGAAGCTGTGGCCTCCCCAACTCCCATCATCCCACTGCAGGGCTCACGGCCCTCTGCCCAAGGCTTCTTCCGGTTGTGACTAGGAATTTGTGGTCATTAGCCCAACACGTGGGCTGCAAAATTCTCAGAGCTGGCACTGTGTTGAGGGAGGACATGCTGAAATAACTGTACTGCTGTCCTGATGTACAGGACTGACCTCCTGCAAAGAGCAGAAGAGCCCCACATGCATGATAACCAGGATGTCCTCCACACACAGTCATCAAAATCACTTTGCCCTCTGTGTTCCTTGTGGTATCCTTGGCTGGAAAGAAAGAATTCCTGAGCCCCTCATTCCAATCTCAAACCCGCTCTCCCTAGCCCTTCACTCTGGTCATGAGTACTGACACCCACCCTGTGATGACATGGAGCCACCTATGACCTCATCCAGACATCAAGTGAAGTGTCTCTCTTTCTCACTGTGCCCCAAACACCTGATGAACATAGGTGCAAAATTTTAAATAAAATTCCAGCAAAATTTCCTAAAATATGCAAACACATGAATACTGAACAATACACTAATAAATGATGAATTGGGTCATTGAAAACTCAGAAAAGAAAATTAAAATTTTTTAGAATCAAGTAAAAATACAATTTACTGGAATTTGAAGGCATAAAAATGTCACACACACACACAAAATTACAAGCCAAATTCAACAGCACAATTAAAAAATCAAATATCAGAATTGAGTTAGTTTCATTCAAGGATGTAGGGATTGTTCAACATACATAAATCAATCAAGACTACATACACTTGGGGGGGGGGAATCACATGGTCATCTCAATAGCTACAGAAAGCTGACAAAATTCACATCCCAGCATGATAAAAATGCATGAAGAAACTAGAAAGAAAATCCTTCAATATGATAAAGGCTAATATAGCAAACATGTACCTAGCATTATACTTATTACAGAAAGCATTTTCTCTGAAGTCAGTAGCAAACAAGAGTGTCCTTTCTCTTCTATTATTCAATATAGTGCTTGAAGGCTTAGCCAAAGCAATAAGGTAAGATAAAGAAATGAAAGGGATAAAAATAGGAAAAGAGCAAGTGAAATCATCCCAATTCACAGATGTCTTGATCCTATACTTAAAAGACCCTAAATATTCCACCAGAAAATCCTTAGATCTGACACATAATTTCAGCAAAGTAGCAGAGTAAAAATCAAGATACAAAAATCAGTACCTTTTCTACGCACCAATAATAAGCTGGCCAAGAATGAAACCATATTTTTTCATTCAGAAATCTAACACAAATAAAATATCTAATGAGGTGAAATACCTCCACAACAAAAACTTTAAGTCACTAAAGAAAGAAATTGAGAAAGACACTGCAAAATGGAAAGATCTCCCTTGTTCATGCATCAGCAAAATTAATAACATGGAAATGGCTACATTGCTGAAAGCACTGAATGGATGCAACACAACCCTTACAAAAATGTCAATGTCATTCTTGACAGAAATAGAAAAAAACAGTCCTAAGATTCACAAGGAAGCACAAACCACCCAAATAATCAAAAGAATTTTAAGTAGAAAGAGCGATGCCATGGGTGCCTCAATGCCCAATCTCAAATTATACTACAGAGCCATAGTAACAAGAGTGTAGTCAAACAAAACAAAGGCTAATGAAGTAGAGGACCCAGAAATAAACCCACTCAGGTAGAGCTACCTGGTTTTCAACGGAGAAGAGAAGGCAACCTGCTCAACAAATGGTACTGGGACCCCCGAATGTCTGCAAAGGGATAAAAAAACCTTAATGTGAGAGCTGGAACCCTGAAACTTGAGGAAATTACCTCAAAATGTAGGTGAAGCAAGGGCTGTCCTTAAAAGATTCCAACAGCTTGGGAAATAAAAGAAAATATTAACTAATGGGATTGAATTTAATTGCATCAAGTTAAAGAGTCTGCACAGTAAAGGAAATAGTTACCAGAGTGAAAAGTCATCTTAGAGGGTAGCAGAACATCTTTGCCAAATAAACATCTGATAGATAATTAGCATCAAGAATATACAAAGATCTCAAAACATTAAACACCCCAAAATAACCCAAATCATCAAATAAACAAATGAGTCAATGAATTGAACTTAACATTTCTCAAAAAAAAGAAAGAAAGAAAGAAAGAAAGGAAAGAAAAAAGGAAGGAAAAAAGTGCAGAGCCAGTTGTGATGATGCATGCCTTTAATCCCAGCTCTTGGGAGGCAGAGGTAGGCAGATCACTGTGAGTTCAAGACCAGCTACAGTGCAAGTTCTAGGACAGCCAGGGCTTCACTGGGATCCTGTTTCAAAAACAAAGAAAGAAGTGCACATTGTCAATAAACACATGAAGAGTATGAAACATCCTTAGCCATCAAGGAAGGGGAAATAAAAACTATATTGAGATTCCATCTTGCTCTAGTCAGAATGGCTGTCATGAAGAAAACAAAGGGCAAGAGTCAGTGAGCATGTAGGTATAGGGAACCTGCACTGATTAGTTTTGACTTGAAAAAACCTCAACTCACCTGGAAGGGAGTCTCAAATGAGCTGTCTAGATCAGGCTGGACTGTAGACATATCTGTGGGGGATTGTCTTGACTGTTAATGTAGGAAGACCCAGTCCACTGCGGGTGGCACTATTCTCTACTCAGGATACCATGAACTGTGCAAGAGTGGAAAAAACTTGCTGAGGCACATCCAGTAAGCAAGAAAGGATCCATCCATCCATTTTTCTCTGCTCTGGACTGTGGCTGTGAAGGAACTAGCTGCTTGAGTTCCTGCCTTGACGTTCTCTCAGTGATGGACAGTAATCTGTAATTGTGAGCCAATAAACCCTTTCCCCCCTAAGCTGTTTTTAGTAGTGGCAGTTATCACAGAAAACAAACAAACAAACAAACAAACAAAAACCCAACTAAGACAGAGCCCTCCTACTCTGTTGGTGGATATATAAATGAGTGCAGCTACTGTGAAAACCAGTGTAGAGGTTCATCAAAAGCTAAAGAGAACTACCATTTAATCCAACTGTACTATTAAATCATATACCCAAAGGTCTCCCAGTCAACAGTCCACAGAGATGCCCAGACAGCCATCTTTAATGTGACTTTTGTCATTTTAATCAAGGTACAAGGGGACTCAGCTTAGATGTCCATCAACAAGGGAGTGGATAAAAGAAATGTAATATATATACAAGGAATACAATTCAGCCACCAAGAAAAAAATGCAATTATGCAGGAAAATGAATGAAGCTGAAGGTCATTGAGTTGCATGGAATAAAGCAGACGCAGAAACACCAAGACAGCATTTTCAAAATCTAGGCTGAAAGTACAGAAAAGCAGAGGGGCTACCATTTGTTGGGGGGCGGAGGAGCAGCAGGAAGTAAGGAGGGGCAAGATGGGGTGATGAGAGGTGAATATGAGTCAAATGGGTGATGTGCAAGTCTGAAAATTGTGTAGCCTGTTTCTGCTATACCAGTTTTCAAGGTTTTCTTAGAAAAGGAACAAACAATAAGCAGCCAGAAGCACCAGGCACGGTCGAGTTTAGTCTTGAGGGTTTTGAGAGAAAAGCAACTGGCTGCTCCAGATGCGGAGCTGTAGGTGGTTGTGAGTGTCCCAGCATTAACCAAAAGAAAGTCCAAGTGCTAAGCTCTCGGTGGCCTGAAGCCATCACTGGGCCCACACTCATCACTTCAACCATCAGGGTAGATGACACCAGAGAGTCTCCTGTCACCCCAAACACAGGAACTCCAAGGAAAATCCAGAGTGCTTTAGGTAGGCAAACCAGACGGTGTGCGCTGTAGGTTATGGCCAGTAACGCTCGCCTCTCCAGGAGGGCAAGTACACAGGTCACTGGAATGCACTTAAATGATCCAAGTGTGGATGGGGATGCGGAAGATGGCTCAGCCAGTAAAGCACTTGCTACTCAATCACAAGGACATGAGTTCAATCCCCAGAACCCACCTGAAAATGCCAAGCATTGAGGTCTGCCCTTGAAATCTCAGTGCTGGGGAGGCACAGAGGAGAGGACCCCTAGCTAGCCAAGCCTGTTTGATAAGTTCCAGGTTCACTGAGAGACCTTGTCTCCAAGGAGGTAAATGACACCCAAGATTGTCCTCCATCCTCAACACGTACGTGTACTCACATGTGTGAACATGCACACACACATTTTTAAAAAGGAACAAAGCCAAGAGTAATTTAGTAGTGCTATCTTGGAGCCCACCAGCCACCAGGGCGCTTCCAGACACAACAGCTCTAGCTCCCCCGCTTCATCCAGTGGATGGCCTTGTGAACATGTCTAACATTTCCTTCACTTCCTACAAGGGACATTTCCTGCCCCTCGTAGACAGGCATCTAGGCTGATTCTCTGCCTTGGCTCTTGGGAATCATGTCGCAACCATGGCAGAGATCTCTGTGACCTGCTGATTATGACCTTCTGTGTCCTAACCAGGAATTTTACAAGTAGATCATGTAGCATTTTATATTTCATTTTTGAAGACCGTTTATAAAGATTTCCTTGCTGGCATCACTTGCTTCGGCCACTTGACCTCAGGCTGCTCTGTCGCCACCCCCACCTATTCTGAGGAAACCCAAGGAAAGAGCTGCCTTATACTGCCCCCCAAAGCCAGTCTATACAGCTCCAGACCCCACAGAGGGGTGTTCCCCAGACCACAAGGTGGGTGCTCCCCATAAGACATGGAGGGTACTTCCCCATACCAGAAAGGGTTGTTTCCCCAGACCACATGGACGGGTGCTTCTGAGTGTGGTGTGGAGGTGCATGTTTCCAAGAAGTTCAGTGCTCCCAAGAAGCACTGTGCTCAGCCAGTTATGGGGAGGACCCATCAGGAAGAAGACAGGACAGGCTCTCACCCAAGCAGGTGGCAAAGGATGCCCCAGCCTGCAGCCAAGTGCTGGCTGTGGATTGCTCCGTCTGAACTCTGAATCGCTTGATTGATGAATTTTCATCAAGCAGCATTCAGATGAAAGGATTTTATTGGAATGAATCAAATGTTCAAGGGAGACGGTACGTACCCAGTGTCACTTGGAACAGAACCTGCCAGCCAGGCAGGAAATAGCAGGAGGCAGGTGTTGAGCTGTGTTCCCATGGGACCTCACATAGACCTCCCTCAGAGCAGCTGTCACCCTGTGTGGCCTTGAGTGAGTGACAAGTTTGTCTCCTGCCAACCTGTGACCTCAAGAAGCAGGGCCCTGTCTCCCTGCTCTGGAGTTCCATTGATGTTCAATGCAGAGCATGGGGCCAGAGATGCTGGAGATATGTGAAGAGGGGAGGGAGAGAGGGAAGGAAGGAAAGAGGAGAAGAGGAGGACCAAGGGGAAGGATGGGTGGGTAGAATGATGGGGCTATGGAGAGGTGAGGAGCAGGGCTGGAAGGGGAAGAGAGTGGGGAGGGGCGGTCTGCCTATAGACCTAGCAACGCAGCCATGCCCATGCCCTTTGCAGGAAGCTCCCGATGCTCACATACAGCCCTCCTGCGGCCGCATTTTTCTTTCACCTTTCTGAAGAGAAAATGGTCCTTCCTGAGGGATGGATCCCTCAGTAGCAGGATAGTGGAACGGCCAAGGTGTCAGGGTCACACACTCTAGTCCTAGCTCCAGATGACCTCACTCATGTCATTTGCAAACTGGGGGTGACATTGCTCCTTTCTTGATCATTTGGAGAATGGATGTGCAGAGAGGCATGTGATACTCAGATCTGGATACTTGGGGGCACCATGAGAAGTGGGGAGCCCTATGGTCATCAAAGCCCTGGCATCCCTGACCTGGAGACACCAGAGCAGCCACAACGCCACCTCCTCCCCCTGGGGACTTGGCATCATCTCTGTCTCAGAGAGAACATTTATGGAGGCCATCGGGGTGGGCCAGGGCCAGGTCAGCCTCATAAGGCTGGGAAGTGTCCTTTGTTCTTTTCGGAGGTGGCTTGTCACTCACTCTGAGAGCCCGCTTCTGATCTTGTCACTGTCAACTGCCTCTCCCTCCCTTAGGTGGGTCTCCCCTGACTCCCCTCCGGTGCCACCTTGTGCATTTCTCAACAGAATGCCTGTCAAAGCCAATGCAGTGGAAGAATGGTTCATTCTGGATCAGTTAGAGGGAACAATCCATCATGGGGTCGGGACACGGTGGCAGGAGCCTGAGGCAGCTGGTCACATGGCATCTACAGTCAGGAAGCAGAGAGAAATGAATGCTGGTGCTCAGCTCACCTTCCCCATTTTATATGGTCCTGGATCACCAACCTAGGGAATGGTTCCACCCACAGCTAAGATGGGTCTTCCCACATCAATGAACATAATCAAAATAATACTCCAAAGGCAGGCCTACAGTGGTCTGTCTACAGACCTAACAATGGTGTTATGTCCCTGCCCCTGGGAAAGACCATCTCCTAGGTGATTTGAGATCCTGTCTCATCTTATCCTATCCTACCATACTGGCATCACTAACTATCATACACACACACACACACACACACACACACACACACACACACACACACTCATGCACAGACATATATACACATATGCACACTCACATACACTCATACACACACACTCATGCACACACATATACACACATATCCACACTTACATACACACACACACACACACACACACACACACACACACACCTGCAGTCACATGAAGCAGGTTGACTCCAGGATATGCATTGAGGAAAAGCCAGGGGTCCTGAAGATGAGGAGAGGTATGGTCCTCTGATATGATGCCCCTAGGAAGGAAGGGGTCAGTGGAATATGACACAGGGAATGCCCAACTTCAGGTCCAGAGGAACATCTTCAGATTCGTCCTTTAGTGAATGGCAGAAACTCTGCCCCAGATTCCAGGTTTCACAGACCAATGAGAGTCCCCAGATGGAACCTGCTGGAGCCTCTTATCCTGATTCTCTATCCTGTCACTTAGCATGTGACTCTGAACTTCAGGTATCAGACCTATGAAGTGTACATCATATAAATAATGTCTCTCTCCGGGCTATGGAGAGAGTTGAGGAACGCTTATCACTAAATATTTAGTACAGTGTCTGTCACCTCAATATGTCTCACACTTAACCCTCTATGGCTTTCCTATGAGGTGCTTGCAAAGCTTAGGATTAGGACATACCCCTCATGGGCAGCATATGCATGTGTGCATATACTACATTTCTTGAGACCTGCGTGCTCACCTACGAGGAGGCTGGAGGTTTTTGCCACGTCTTTCTTGATTTCTTTCTACCTTATTTCTTGAGAAGAGTCTCTCACTGAACCTAGAGCTCACCTATCAGCTTTAGCACAGAGGCCTAGGGACCCTCTCGTCTCTGTCTCCTGGTGTTGGGATTAAAGACATGCACTGCCAAGCCCCACTTTTCATATGAGTACTGGAGATCTGGACTCAGGTTGTCATGCTCATGCAGCAAACATGTTACCAACTGAGGCATGCCCCAGCCCCTAAGATGCACCTTCAAATGCAGCTCTTGGTCCTGCCTGGCACTGATGCCTGTGGGACATAGAGCATGGCTTGGAAAGGGGCAGCTGTGGGGCAAAGCTACCCCAATCTGCTTTTATGCCAGCTCAGCTGGCAAGGTGTTTTCTTATTAATGATTAAGGGAAACGCAGAAGAAGGATGTGATTCTGTAGTCAGTTACATCGGCAAACACAGAGGCATCATCATAATGTCCATTCCACACTGTCTGTGCTTCTGTGACACAGGGGTAGAGGTAAGATATGACAAGTCATGTGACCTGGCATCTTCGCCAATTCATCTTTTATAGAAAGCCTCCTGCCCCCACTCAAAGGAGTAAAACTAATGTTTCTTGAACTCTTCTTTTTCTCTTTTTCCATTTTTTGTATATGTATGTGTGCATGCATGTGCTGGAGGGTAGGGTCTGGTTGTCATGAAGATTGGCACCATCAAGGAGAGGCCAGACCTGCATTGGAATAAAGGGAAGGGTGCCCTTAGAGCCAGACCCTACTTGGGAAAGGAAAAGGCCTAAGAACTGTTCTACTCCTAGGAAGGAAGACCAAACATCTGTAAATGTCCTTCAAGGGGCCAAGAGTCTATCTTGACTGGCAGCTGACCTTGCCAGTATCATCCATAGGATTCTGAGTTTTAGAGTCATGAAGGAGACATGAGTTAAAGAGTAGTAGACTCTTCCTCTGTAGTTACAGAAAGGCCGCTAAGGCCAGGTATGTGACAGGGGAGTCTCTGCATGTATGTGCCATGGAGCCCCTACGAGGCCATTGTGTGAAGCCTGGATTGCATGGAAGACCTCAAGATGTTGGAGATGCCAGAGTCATGAGACATCTTCCAAGGAGCACTGCAGACAGAATATGGAACCAGCCCAAAAGAGAGAAGTGTGCTACAGGCCCCAAAGCGGCAAGGGCCAAGCTGTCTACACCCTTTGACATCAGACATGGAGATACAGGATATGGAGTTCATATACCACTGCCTTTTCTCTTCTCTGATCCAGTATTCCCTCACTTGGCCTCCTATGTATATTCTGTGCCACTACATGTTGGAAATATGTCATTGATTTTGTGAGTTTACAGGGGATCACAGTTAAAAAGCTTGTGTTGAGTCTTAGAAAAGACATTGGCCTTTGGACTGTTAAACACTGTTGAGACTGAGAGACTATGGGAACTTTTGAAGTTGGACTAAAGTTATTTTGCATTATGTGGCTGTGAGTCTATGGGGACCAGGGTGTGGAATGTGGTGGTTTGGGTTCAAGATGTGAACCCTCAGCTCTCAGCTTCCATCCCCAATACCATGTCTACTGCCTGCTGTCCCTAGCATCATAGACCCTAACCTTCTGGAATCTTAGCCCCAAATAAACTCTTTATTTTGTGAGTTGCTTTGGTCATGGTATTTTATCACAGTGATAGAAAAGTAGCAATTATAGCCATGGCTAAATCAGACCCTGTCTCAAAATAAAAGGTGAATGGGGAGCTGAGGAATCATCTTAGTATTTGAACACTTGCCTTGAATGTGCAAGCCTCTGTGTTCAATCTTCAGTCTGGCTTAACAACAAAAAGAAAGACTTGTGTAAGATGCTGTTCAGTTAGTGAAGACAGAGAAAGAAGTCTCTGGAAACAAATAGAAAAATGTTACCACTGTGACTGCTATTTCTCAGGACAGACCCATAATTGCTTTAAATATGAGTGGTTTAATTACAATGACCAAAAACAAATTGCCAAAATGGATATGAAACAGGAGCCAATTGTGCAATAAATTGCATATTAAAAGTACATCTTAAATTTAAAAAACATGCTGGGCCCTAATTTTTAAAAAAAGGCTCCAACAACCATACTAATTTCAGGCAAAGCCAACTTCACGAAAAGGAAAATTATCATCATAAAAAGCAGCATTACATAACGTTAAAACGGATCAGTTTTCCAAGAAGTACAGCAGTCCTGAATGTGTGTGCCACAGCAGAGCATTGGGAAAACGTGTGGTAAAGGCAGACAGAGATGGAAGGGAGATGAACAATTCCACTATTGCAGTCAGAGACTTCCACACTCTGTGTCACTAACTGATAAATCATGCAGGCAGGAAATCAATAAGGACGTGGCTGACTGAGACAGCTCGATCATCAGCAGACATTTGCAGAATTCATCATCATCATCATCATCATCACCATCATCATTATCATTGGCAGCAGCAGCACACATCTCAGGCTCACATGGAACACACACCAAGACAGACCCTATTCTTGCCCATAAAGCACATCTCAAAAAACTGAAAAGAGGGCTTGAGGAGACGGCTTAATCTGTAAAGTGCTTACTGTACACACACAAGAATCTGAGTTTCATCCCCCAACACCCATGTAAAAAGCAGGCGAAGCAGTACTTGAAATCCCAGTGCTGAGGAGAAGCTACAGCCAGTGAGCCTGGCCAATCAGACATGTTCAATGAGAGACCCTGTCTCAAAAAATAAGGTGGAGAAGAGTAGAGAAAGACACTCAACACCGACCTCTATACACACTACCCACATAAACTAAGAAAAAACAGAAACAAGAGTTTGCTACAAGAAAGTTTGAAATAACAATAAAGACATTAAATATGTGTATTACTTTAGCATAAATATATTAACTGTAAGTAGCTTACCCACGAGTATGTACACATATCTTAATAATATCTTTTTTGGTTGTGAGCCTAGCCTTTAAGGACTAAGTCATGTCTCCAATCTTCTTATTAATATTTTTGAAATCTATGTTGTTCATAGGGAATTTAAATAAAATAATAAAGAAATCTAAAGACAAATGAAGAGAGATTTGAAGTGTTTTGAAGAAAGTGCGACCAAAACAAACAAGTGAAACATAGCAAAGGAAAAAGCTTCTAGAATCACATGTGTATTGGGAAAGAAGGGCCTTAGATTGATAGCCCAGGCTCTGCCCCGCTGAAGGTTCCAGAAAAATCGAGCAACTTAAATCTGAAGCAAGCAGAGGAAATGGAAAACAAAAACCAAGACAAAAATCAATGGAAATAACAGTAGAGCAGGGGCTTGAGAAATGGCTCATGACGATGAAGAGCACTCACTGGCTGCTCTCGCAGACGACATAGGTTTGGTTCCCAGTACCCACAGGGTTGCTCAAAACCACTGATAACTCCAGTTCCAGGGGATTTGACCTCCATGGACATCAGGAACACATGTAGCACACATGCATACATACATGCATGTAAAAATACTCATACACATAATATAGAGCTGTACACAAATATCCATGAAATTTGAAGGTGGTTCTTCAAGGGGATTATTGTAAATCAATAAACTTGAAGTCAGACTAAAAGCTATGAGGACACAAAATGTCCAAATCAAAATGAAATGGGTCATCGCTACTAACCCTGTACATATTAAAAGGACATGATACAAACAGTTCCGTCTCAATGCCTGGGATTTTGATTATGTAAATAAAATGAAAAATTCATCAAAAGAGCTGTGCAGTGGTGGCGCATGCCTTTAATCCCAGCACTCGGGAGGCAGAGGCAGATGGATCTCTGTGAGTTCGAGGCCAGCCTGGCTACCAAGTGAGTTCCAGGAAAGGTGCAAAGCTACACAGAGAAACCCTGTCTCAAAAAAAAATCAAAAAAAAAAAAAAAAAAAAAACACATCAAAAGGTCCAAGCTACCAAAACTGATACAAGTAGAAACAGATACCTTGAGTAGTCCTGTATTTGCACCATTAGTTAAGCCAACAGTGAATAGCTTTGAAAAATAAGTCACCAGATGCAGACTGTTTCACTGGTGAGTCCTTTCAAATATTTAAAGGAAGAAATAAGAAGAGGTCCACATTCATTCAGAAAATAAAATCAGGGCTAGCAGGATGGCTCAGTGGGTATTGACTCTTGCTGCTAAGCCTGGCCACCTGACTTTGATCCCTAGCACCCCAGGACCAGTTAGAAGGAGAAAACTGGCCGGATGGTGGTAGTGCATACCTTTAATCTCAGGCAGAGGCAGGCAGATCTCTGTGAGTTCAAGGCCATCCTGGTCTACAGGGCAAGTTCCAGGATAGGCGCCAAAGCTACACAGAGAAACCCTGTCTCGAGAAACCAAAAAAAAAAAAAAAAAAAAAAAAAAAAAAAAAAAAAAAAAGGAGAAAACTGACTTCTGCAAGTTGTCCGCTGACCTCCACTTGTACGTCATGGCACATAACTCCCAAATAAACAAATAAAAATATAATAAAAAATTTTAAAGAAAATAGATTCAGGGAGAACATCGTCTAGTTTACAAGTTCAGGGTCAATCCAACACCAAAGTCAGAAAAAGATATTACAGGAAGGAAGATCTGCAGATGAATGGCCCTCATAAATACAGATGAAAGTCTTTAGTAAAGTTGTCTTCAATCACATGGAACATGGTTGTCTGTGCACGAAATGTGTAAAGTTGGACAAGAACATTAACCAGTTGAATCTTGCAGCACATACAGGGTCAAGTGGGATTCATTTGAGGAGTGCAAGGCTGGTTCAATGTTCAAAAATAAGTTGCAGAAGCCAGATGGGGGTATTCATATAATCGTAGCATTAACACAGAAATCATTTGACAGATGAAACCCACATTCGTGATACATCCTCACAGCACACTAGGGACAGAGGGAACTTCTTCTCCTCGTGGAACTCACATTTCACACCCCAGTTAACATAAACAAGCTGTTTCCCGTTGGGACTGGGAAGTCCACGAGGACAGCCTGTGTGGTCCTTGCACGCCATCATAGCAGACGTCTCAGCTCGGGCCATAGGAAATGACATTGGACTGATGGCAAAGGATAAATTGCATTGTCTTGTACAGAGACGGCATAATTGTCTGTGTAGAAAATATTCAGATAGTGTCCCCAAACTTAATGGAATTGTTTAGTAAGTATATCGAGTTTTCATGATACAAGTAATTATATGAAAGTTAACTGTTTTCCTCAGAAACAGCAATGAAGGGTATAACTGAATTTTTTTTTGGAAGGGAAATACCATTTATAATAGCACCAAATATTCTTTTAAACAGTTGAACTCTGGGATGGAGATGGCAATGATAGTTGCTGGAGGCTGAGGGTGAGGACTGTTAGCAATGAAATCTGATGGTCATTTCCTTAGGTGCCCTGAGCCAGCTTTTGTCCAGCTACAAACAAACAGAAAACACTAGATCCTGCCAATGCCTGCTAGTTTAGCTACCCCCACCCCCAAAACTGTGCTGAACTACCCTCCCCACAAGCCCAAGTATAGAGGATAAATTACTCACAGCCACGCTTTTCTACAAGGTCAAGAATCTGGACAGTTTTAAAATAAACAAGATGTAAAATGGAAAGGTGAACCCACGCTGGGCCAATGGAGAAGTGAACCCATGCTGGGCCAATGGAGAGGTGAATTCACACTGGGCCAATGGAAAGGTAAATTCACTCTGGGCCAATGGAGAAGTGAACCAATTCTGGACCAATGGAGAAGTGAACCCATGCTGGACCAATGGAGAAGTGAGCCCAAGCTGGGCCAATGGAGAAGTGAACCCATGCTGGGCCAATGGAGAAGTGAATTCACGCTGGGCCAATGGAAAGGTTAACCCATGCTTGGTCTTTCCTAAGAAAAAGACAGACACTGGGGCTCGAGAGATGGCTCAGCAGTTAAAAGCATTTGTTGCTCTTACAAAGGACTAAGAGTTTTGTTTCCAGTACCCACATGGCAGCTACCTGTCACTCTGTCTCCAGGGGACTTGATATCCTCTTCTGGCTTCTGTGGGCACCAGGCACACATGTACACAGACTCACATGTGGAACAGACACACAATTAGGTAAAAAGTCATACTCATAAAATAAATAAAGACAGTGGCCTAGAACTGCTTTCTGTGCTCAGCTGTAACTCGAATCTAAAAAGGTCTTATTAATAAAAAAAAATCTGGAGCCAGATATTGGGGTGAAAACGGAGAGATCAGAAGAATAGAACAAGCCACAGCCAACTTCACCTTACCAACTCCTCAGCCAAAGAGAGAGCTGCTTCCTGTATACTCACTCCTATATACCCTTCTGTGCCCTGCCATCTCACTTCCTTTCTCCGCCTAGCTTCATCACTTCCTCTTACCACCAGCTCTATCACTTCCTGTCTGTCTATACAGACCTCCAGACCTCTGTGGTTAACTAGCACTGGGATTAAAGGCATGTGCCACCACACCTGGCTCTGTTTCCAGTGTGGCCTTGAACTCACAGAAATCTGGATGAATCACTACCTCCCGGATGCTAGGATTAAAGGTGTGTGCTAGCACTGCCTAACTTCTATGTTTAATATAGTGGCTGGCTTTTTCTTCTGATCCCCAGATAAGCTTTATTGGGGTGCACAAATAAAATATCACCACATTCAGTGCACCTGCCATTCTAGGCAGACTTAGTAAAGTCATGGAACTAACTGCTTCTTTTTAGGACTCTGACTGTTCAGGACGCTTCTTGTGAAATGAGGGTCAATCATTGTTTCTCACAGGGATGGTGTGGCGCAATACTGAGTGTACAGAGCTACAGATAGCTACAGAGTGCATTTTGAGAGGTGTGTTGATTGGCAGGTGGTTATAATAACATGCCATGCATATTTCCAAAGAACAAATGAAGTCCAAGTCAACCATCTCACTGCCAGAGTGTCAGGTAAGTGAGGCGGTGACACATTATTTAGTTTAATCATTGCAATTTCCATACATATACCAAAAGATCACGTTGGACCCCGTGAATGTATACAAGTATTTAAAAAAAATCCCAAGAGTTTTACATAGCACCAAAAAGTAAAATACCAAGATACAGAATCAAGTGAAACACACTCCTATATGCAGAATATGAAGTCAGTAAACCAAGGGTGGAGACGGGCTGTAACTGAGATGGCAATTTTCAGAAGCATTGTGAACTAACTGGAAGGCCCACTGTGGGCGGCACCATGTCCTGCCTGGGATCCTGGATGTGCAAATGGAGAAAGGGAGCAGAGCAGTGCATCACCCTGCTTCCTGATTGCTCCCTCTGCTGTGCCCTCCCTGTGTGATGCACCGGACCTTAAACTGTAAGCCAAAATAAACACGTGCACCCATAAGCTGCTTTGGTCAGAGTTTTATCAGAGAAAACAAAAACAAAAACCTAAGGCACCAGCTCATTATTAAGGACAAACAGACAGTACAGAAGCACATTAAAAGAGGTCACTCATCACAGGGTCACAGGTCAACAGAGAGCGGCAAATGGAGACACTGTGAGGATAGTGCTGTACATGTGTAGGAATGGCTAATTTCTAAAAATCTTTATAACGAAAAGGAAACCTGGACACCATGCTGATGAGGGTGTCGAGGACACTTTCAGGTGTGCCCAATGGGAATACAAAGTCCCTTTGGAGGACAAGCCGGCGACTTAGTGTAAAGTCAAAGCAGTCACTAGGCAAGCCAAGATCGTGCTCCCACATCCACACAAACACCTGTGTGTACTCCAAATGCACTCTTGTGTGTTAATCTCCAGACAGAGGAAGGAACTCAAACCCTTTCATTCATGCAATAGGCAAACTGTGGAACATCTATAAAGTGGAATACCATTTCACCGAAGAAAAGAAGTGAACTGTGGCGCCGGGAAGTGACAGGAGTCGTTCTCAGTGCATGTTGTTAAATGGGAAAACAAAAAAGTGTCTTTAAAGATTAAAGATGGAGGCCTTGTGCCCCACCAGAGGCTAGACCACCATCCTGAACCCCAGGTAAAACCGCCCCTTCACCCTGCCCGTGCCTCCCCAGCATAGCCCTAACTGCCCCTCTCCCTGTCACCATATCCTGGCCAGCCTACACGTCTGACAGAAGCCTCCTACTCCACCAGAATCCAGCCCAGCATCCTGAACCCCAGAGACCAGGCCAGTTTCCTGAAAACCAGGCAGAAGCCTCCTATCCCACCAGAATCCAGCCCAGCATCCTGAACCCCAGAGACTAGGCCAGTTCCCTGAACACCAGGCAGAAGCTTCCTATCCCACCAGAATCCAGCCCAGCATCCTGAACCCCAGAAGACCCCTGGCCAGATCAGAGGCCATGCCCAAAACTCCAGCCACCAACCTGGGTAGCAACCTCTCTGCTGGACCAGAGACCATCCAGACCATCAGAAGTCCAGCTTCCAACTTGGCAGAGAACCTCTACTCAACCACAGGCCCCTCCAGCCAGAAGACCAGAGAGGAAACAGAAACTAAGGAAGAAAACACCCATCCAACAAAGACAATCGGCCCCTAGACCTATAATCATTTCAAGTGCAGATGCCTAAACATCAGCATAAGAACACAATCAACAACAGCATGGCAATATGTCACCACCAGAGCCCAGCCATCCCACTGCAGAAAGCCCTGAATACTCTAACACAGTGCAAGCACAAGAAAATGACTTTAAAACCAACTTTATGAAGATGATAGAGGTCCTTAAAGAGGAAATGAATAAATCCCTTGAAGAAATCAAGGAAAAGACAATCAGAAAATTGGAGGAAATCCCTTAAAAATGTCAAGAAAGCCAAGAAAAATGAACAGTTGAAGGAAATGAATAAAACTGTTCAAGACCTAAAAATGGAAATAGAAGCAATAAAGACAACACAAAATGAGGGAATTCTGGAGATGGAAAATCTAGGTAAGCAAACAGGAACTACAGACACAAGCATCACCATCAGAATACAAGAGATGGAAGACAGAACTTCGGCATTGAAGATACAGTAGAAGAAATAGATTCTTTGGTTTAAAAAATGTTAAATAAAAAAAAAAACTCCTAACACAAAACATCCAGGAACTCTGGACACCTTGAAAAGACCAAACCTGAGACTAATAGGAAGAGAAGAAGAAGAAGGAGAAGGAGGAGGAGGAGGAGGAGGAGGAGGAGGAGGAGGAGGAGAAGGAGAAGGAGAGAGAAGGAGAAGGAGGAGGAGGAGGAGGAGGAGGAGGAGGAGGAGGAGGAGGAGGAGGAGGAGGAGGAGGAGAAGAAGAAGAAGAAGAAGAAGAAGAAGAAGAAGAAGAAGAAGAAGAAGAAGAAGAAGAAGAAGAAGAAGAAGAAGGAGAAGAAGAAACCCAGTTCAAAGGCCCAGAAAATACTTTTAACAAAATCATAGAAGAAAATTTCCCTAACTTAAGGAAGGACATGCCTATAAAGGTACAAGAATCTTACAGGACACCAAATAGATTGTACTAGAAAAGAAAGCTCCCTCTCCACATAATAATCAAAACACTAAACATACAGACCAGAGAAAAAATATTAAAAGCTGCAAAGGAAAAAGGCCAAGAAACATATAAAGGCAGACCCATCAGAATTACACCCAACTTCTCAATGGAGACTCTAAAAGCCAGAAGGGCCTGCACAGATATCCTGCAGACACTAAGAGACTACAGATATCAGCCCAGACTGCTATACCCAACAAAACTTTCAATCAACATAGATGAAGAAAACAAGATATTTCATGACAGAGTCAAATTTAAACATTATTTATCCACAAATTCACCCCTATAGAAAGTATCAGAAGGAAAACTCCAACCCAAGGAAGTTAACTACACCCACAAAAACATTGGCAATAAATAATCTCACAACAGCATGACCCAAAGAAGGAATACACATACACACGTACTACCACCAATAACAACCACAACAAAATAATAGGAATTAACAATCATTGGTCATTAATATCTCTCAATATCATTGGACTCAATTCTTCAATAAAAAGACACAGGCTAACAGAATGGATGTGAAAACAGGATCCATCCTTCTGCTGCATACAAGAAACACACCTCAACATTAAAGTTATACATTATCTCAGAGTAAAAGGTTGAAAAAAGAATTTCCAAGCAAATGAACCCCCCAAAAAAGCTAGTGTAGCTATTATAATATCTAACAAAATAGACTTCCAACCAAAATTAATCGAAAGAGATGGAGAAGGACACTTCATACTCACTAAAGGAAAAAAAATCCACCAAGATGATATATCAGTTCTCAACATCTATGCTGCAAACACAAGAACATGCACATTTGTAAAAGAAACACTGCTAAAGCCTAAATCACAGATATAATATGCAGATGATCTGATTGCATACATAAGTGACCTCCAAAATTCTATCAGGGAACTCCTACAGCTGATAAATACCTTTAGTAAGTGGCTGGATACAAGATTAACTAAAAAAAACCAATAGCCCTCCTATATACAAATGATAAACAATCTGAAAAAGGAATCAGACCTCCAGTGGAAGGATTGGGACACCAACCCAGCCACATAACCTTTGACCTACAGTCTGTCCTACATATGGGATGTGTTGGGGTTAAGGGTGGCACAGAGATTGTGGGAGTGGCCAGCCAATGACTGGCCCAGCTTGAGACCCACACCATGAGAAAGAGCTTACCCCTGACACTGCCTGGGATGCCAGGATGCAGAGACTGGATGGCCAGAGATCTAGATAGAACCAAACACAAGTGAAGAAAAAAAAATGTCAGTGTAATGATGACTAAGGACATCACAAGAAAACCCACAGAATCAACTAACCTGGGCTCATAGGAGCTCACAGAGCCTGAACCAACAACCAGGGAGCCTGAAATGGATATGGCAGGAAGTATTGGCGGGACAAGCAGAGAAGAGAATTCTGGGAACAGGAAGGCTGAGTGAGGAGCCGCCATGAGTACTAACATGTAAGATACTGGTAAGCCACAAGCCATGTGGCAAGGTATGAATTTATAGAAATGGGTTAATTTAAGATGTAAGAACTAAGGCTGGGCGTTGGTGGCACACACCTTTAATCCCAGCACTCGGGAGGCAGAGCCAGGTGGATCTCTGTGAGTTCGAGGCCAGCCTGGACTACCAAGTGAGTCCCAGGAAAGGCGCAAAGCTACACAGAGAAAACCTGTCTCGAAAAACCAAAAAAAAAAAAAAAAAAAAGTAAGAACTAGATAGCTAGAAGCCTGAGCCATTAGGTGAAACAGTTTAAATAATATAAGTGTCTGTGTGTTTATTTTATAAGTGGGCTGCAGAACTGCCGGGGATTGACGGGAGCTGGAGAGAAACTCTCTGGCTACAGGAGGGGAACCTACCTGGATTAGAAATCAAGACTCTGCCTCTGTAACTATGGAGATGTGTGGAATCTGCAGCAGGAAGCAAGCAGGGCTGCACCAAGATCTGTTCCATGAAGCTCCTCATGCCCAGGTGTTTGCTAACGAACTGAACAGTCGAGAGAACAACGGTGGGGGACGAGGTCCAGGTTTCACACTGCTACAGCGGGAGATGGTCCAGGCAGTCAAGGGTTAAGTTAGGAGCCATCAGCATGAACTTACATTTTAGTATAGACATGGACAGGGGCATGCAGAGAGGAGAGAATATGTAGACCCTCTCCATCTGAGAATATGTAGACCCAATAACACCCGTAACAGAAAGCTGCCTAGCTCCCCCCGTCTCCCCTCTCTCTCCTTTCTTCTTTTTTTCTTCCTTCCCTCCTTCCTTCCTTCCCCTTTCCCTCCCTCCCTTCCTTCTTTCCTTTCTCTCTCCCTCCCTCCTTCCCTTTCTCCCTCCCTTCTTTCCTTCCTTCTAATATTAAGGGTTGAGCCTAGTGCCTTACACATGCTAGGTAAATTCCACCACCAAGCTATATTCCAAGCCCTCTTTTCACTTTTTTGTTTGAAAGAGAGTTTCACCAAATTGTCCAGACTGGTCTTGAACTCACTGTATACCCAGGCAAGCCTCACACTTGCCATTCCCCTGCCTCAGCCTCCTGGGAAGCTGGAATGGCAGACCTGCTCCTCCAGTCCTGGAACATTTTATAATTCCAGTGTGTGAAGATGGAGGATGGGAGAGTGAGAATGAATCTACCTGAAAGGGCCTTCTGTTGCCAAAGCTGAAATAATTTGAGAAAGAAAATAAAGTCATTGGGGTCTAAGTGTGGATGTCCCCTCAAAATCCCTCTGCTGAACTCTGACTGCTGAGGCCATGCATCTGGAAAAAGGCTTCAGGTAGATGCGTCTATAAGGGTGGGGATCAGTGGCCTTCCAAGAAGAGAAAGAGCGCAGCCCCATCCCACAGGCCACTTTCCTCAAGTGCGCAGTGGAAAGGCCACCTGAAGACACAGCAGAGAGGTGAGCTGCATCCCCAGGTAGTGTCGCCACTAGACAGCAGCCCTGCTGGCAGCTTAGACTAAACTCTTGATGAGTGATGGATGAGCCACTCACTGCTTTATTAGCAGCCTGGGATGGCTACGTGCTGTGTGGCATCATGGCTGGGATTTGGAACAGAAAAGGACACTGGGTAAAAGTTACAGAAACTGGAATAAACAATGTGTTATAGGAAATGACAAAGGACCAATATTGGTTCATTAATTCCTCTCTGTGTATGTGATGTGTGCACACACGAGTACGTGCATGCATGTGACTGTGCATTTGGAAGCAAAGGTCGTCGCTAGATGCCTTCCTAAATCATTCTTCATCATGGTTTGTTTGTTTGTTTGTTTGAGGTCTCTCACTGAACCTGAGGCTCCCCAATATGATCAGGTTGGCCAGCAGCAAACACCAGGTATCATGGAGTTTCTCCCTCCCCAGCACTGGGATTATGAATATATAACCCAGTACCGGGCTGTTTACGTGGTGCTAGGGATTTGAGCTCAGGTCCTTACTCTTGAGTGGCAAGAATTTTACCACTAAGTCATCTTCCCATCCTGATTCTTAAATTTTAGCAAGTGTGCTATGCAAATATATGTTGTTAATTCCAGAGGAAACCAGATACAGGCACAAGTCTGCACACACACACACACACACACACACACACACACACACACACACACACACACACACACCAACCCATTACCTCTCCCCTGAGCAATCTGGAACACTTTATTTCTGTGTCCTCTGTCAGGTTCTGGCACACTGGCTACTCCAGGCCACTGGACCTTCAGAGCCCTGGTGAGCACTGACTTCTTGATATTGAACAGTTTCAGAGCCCTGGTACTCCAGGATACATGCTTTATCTCACAGTCTGCTTAGGACCCAGCTAGAGGCCACTTTTGCTCAAGCAATGAGCATTTTTGACTCAAACTTCCTCCGGGTTACAAAGCTGTGAACAAGGGGAGCCACGTGTTCTCAGTGATGGCCTCTTATGACATTTGCTGTGTCTGTGTATTTTCCATTTTCTTCCTCCAGACTCCACAGCCCATGTCTAACCCCACAACTGCGACACCTTCACAGCGGAGTGGGAACCTAGGTGACAGGTGCAGATGCAGAAGGTCTGATGCCCCAGGAGAAGACACCACCCAGGGGTGGGCTCCTACCTACCTAGCTATTGTCTGGTCCCCAGTGGTGCACTTACCTCAACCAAGGTTCCTCTCACACTGCTAATTCTGCAAGCCACCTGGCTCTGATGGCTAATCTTGACAGCCAACTGGACAGGATTTGGAGTTACTGGGAGACATGCCTCTGTGTGCATCTAAGGGTGTGTTTCCAGAGAGTTTTAACTGAGGAGGGAACACCCAGCCTGAAACAGGGCAGCACCATCCCACAGCTGGAGTCGCTGGCTGGAGAAGGTGAGCTGAGCCCCACGTTCATCTCTCTGCTTCCTGACTAGTGGATGCCATGTGACCAGCTGCCTCCCACCCCTACTGCTAGCCTTTCCCACCATGATGAACTGGACCCTCAAACTGTGAGCCAAGACACTCGTCCTGCCTTAAGCTGATGTTGTTGGCTATTTTGGCACAACAGTGAGAAAAGTAACCAAGACAGAGGCCAACAGAGGTGACTGATGACTTGATCATGGAATCAGACTTGAGTTCAAACCGTGCATCCACTGTCTATGAGCCATGTGAACTCTAGTAAGCCCCAGCTAGCAGCTCATAACACCAGTCACAGGGCAGGAGGTTAGAACTTGGCACAGGAAAATGATGGATCATGAAGCTGGTGATCAGCACACTCTGTTGAAGGACTTGTGACGCCTTCTCAGAGGCATGCTTAAGAGTTCAGGGACTCAGCTGGGTCTCCTCTCTGGTTTGGTGACATGCTTGCCTTGGGTAGGGATGCTATGATCTCTGCCTGCATCAATTATTTTTTTCATTACTGTGACAAAATACCCAAGAAATGCAACTCTAAGGAGAAAGGGCTTGTTTGGCTCACAGTTCAAAGGTGCAGTTTGTCATGGTGGAGACAGCATGGTGGCTGGAGAATGAGGTGGCTGGTCACATTGAACTAGTCAGGAAGCAGAGAGAGATGAATGATGGTGCTCAACCTGATTTCTCCTTTTCATTCACTGTGGGACACCAGTCCAGGGGATGGTGCTGTCTGCTTCTGAGTGGGTCTCCTCTCTTCTGTTACACAGTCTAGAAACTCCTTCACAGATGTGCCCAGAGGTTTGTACCATAGGTAATTCCAGATCCTGCCAAGTTGACAGTATTAACTGTCATACTGCCCTACAATTAAGGCAATGGAGGCTCAGAACATGCTTTTCCCAGGTCCACCCAAGTGGCAGAGTCAGGATCCAGATCCGTCCATTTTTTTTTTCCTCCATGCAAAACTTGTGGAACAGAGTCACAAGAACAAAGACTTTGGAGGTCAGGATACCAAAGTCCAAGTTCAGTTTGGCTACCAACTGAGCAGCTGGCTTTGCCTCATTGGACCTCCCCCACCATAACACAGAGCAGGCATCGTGGGTGGAAGAGCAGATGTTTTGTAGTTTCAAGGCTGAAGTTTTCCAGGACGCTCACCAGGAACCCTCCTACAGCAGAAGGATATGCCCAACACCCTTCTGCAAGCCCAGTACCTCCTGGCTTCACCTTATCAGGTTCTAACCCCATCCAGGGCATCGCCCAGAGCCACTCATTGAAAAAGACTGAGTTCCTTAGTCACCCTTTGAGATGTAACTTGGGAGCCTCTGAAGCAGTAGGTATGGCTACTGGTAAGACATTTGAGACTCTGGAGCAGAGTTTTACTCTTTCTCTGAGCATCTCTCTCTAAACACTTGAAGTTGCTATTTAAAATGTCTTTTAATAAACCTTAACTCTCAACTGATACATCTACAACATAACTCCTGCACCTAAAGAGCAGGGATCACCACAGAAGAGGAGAGTAGAACAATTGTAAGAGCTGGAGGAACAGGAAGTTTGCTTTGAGATCGTGTCTCTGAGATGTCAGAGAAACTACATCCGTGAGTGAAATCTCACCAGCATGGCTGCCAAACAAGACCTGAAAAAGGATGACATCAATAGACATGTTAACATGGATGACGGAAATCTCAGGGGACCTCAACCCTAGACAAAGAACTACAGGCAACCAAGGAAAGCTGAGACTGGGAGTCTCCTCAGGGGAGAGCACACCAACTGCTTATCCAGTACCAAATGGTGGTCAGCCCTGAAGGCATGACTACAACTAACATATACCAACGAGTAGGTTTGTTTAGGTGTGTGTGTGTGTGTGTGTGTGTGTGTGTGTGTGTGTGTGTGTGTGTATGCAACTAAGGAGGAAGAGGCCACAAACTTAAATGAGAGTGAGTGTAGCAGGAATCTTAAAAGTTCTTATTAATAAAATCAAACCCGAGGCCAGTTATTGGGGTCCATGCTGGTAGATCAGAGAGACAGAACAAGCCACAGCTATCTCACCTTGCCAGTTCCTCAGCTGGTCCTGTTTCCTCGGACTGGAAGCTTCTGTGTCCTCACCCCAATGGCTCTCAGCTGAACTGCTGCTTCAAAGCTTGAATGCTTAACCAGCCAAGTCTGAACCAGCCCAATGCTCTAGTTTCTGGTCCTCACGCCTTATATATCTTCCTGCTTTCTACCACCACTCCCTGGGATTAAAGGCTGGCTTTCTGGGATTAAAGGCGTGTGTCACCATGCTTGGCTATTTCCAATGTGGCCTTGAACTCACAGAGATCCAGAGGGATTTCTATCTCTGGAATGCTAGGATTAAAGGTGTGAGTGCCACCATTTTCTAGCCTTTGTATCTAGTGGCTGTCTGTTCTCTGACCCCAGATAAATTTATTAGAGTACACAATATTTTGGGGAAAACAATATCACCACAAGTGAGGGTTTGGATACATGGGAGAAGTTGAGGAAGGAGGACATGATATAATTATGTTATAATCTCAAAAAAATTGCTTAATGAAAAAGAGATGACTGTGTGGTTTCCCCTTCCTCCGTCCTCCCCCTCCCATGCTCACCCTCTCCTCCCCCCAAATGTATGGCCTCCTCTTCTTTAGCCGTTGTTGTTACACATAGGAGAAATGAACAAACATTTACAGACAAAGTAAGTGAACAAGTAAGTCACCCACGACTCTCACTTCAGAAGTCACCCCACACTCTCGGGACCCAGCAATAGAAATCCAGTGGTTCCTATTGAGATTGAGTGATGTCACAGGACAGGAAGCAGGCTCAACATAAGCTAGAAGCTTCTGGATGTGTGGGAGAGTCAAGACTCTGCTTTAAAGGCGGGCCTGAAAGATGGTACCCCCTAGGTGTGTAACTTCTAGTCACTGCCCCACCCAGCTCTGGTCTTCCTGAGTCCAACCCTTAGGAGCAAGTTTTGTCCTTGGCTTTCACATTCCCAGTTGTCTTCTCAGTGTTCTCTAAAGGCTTCCCAGTGTCCTTTGAAGGATGCCCTACCTGTCTGTGGGCTTATAGGCCCCTCCATGCTATGCCCTGGACCAACACAGTCTCTTCTTAGTCTCACTTCCTCTAGCTGATGTTTTCTCCGGTCCTGCAGAGCCCCATGGACTCCACAGCCACTTATAAAAAAATCACCCAGAAGCTTATATTAATTAAAACTGCTCAGCCATTAGCTCAGGCCTACCACTGACTAGCTCTTACACTTAAACTCAGCCAATTGAAATCCTGAATAAGTATCAATGGTATGATGTACATATTTCAACATTCCAAATTATGCAAAGTGAAACACATCCATCTGCCAGATTTTATTAATAAGAACTTTTAAGATTCATGCTACAGTTTCCCATACAATGCAAGGCAAAATCCCATCAGCTCTCTCTATAAGTTCAATTCTATCACTTTGGGGATATTTGCTGTTAATCTCTCCCAAAAAATTATTGCAAGCTCTTTGCCAAGGTTCACTTTCTGCCCATAATTTTTCAATGTCCTCCATAGTTTAAGGTACAAAAATTTTTGCTGGGTCTATTCCTGCTAATTGACAAAGTCTTGATTTTCCTTTTAAAACCAAGTCAGAGATCTTTTCCACATAAGTTTTTAATTTTTTACTCAGTTTATTTGGTAGATGCATGCCTCTAGGATTTGCTTGAGAGGTAGAGACAGGTAGATCTCTGTGAGTTTGAGGTCAACCTAGGCTATAGAGTGAGTTTCAGGAAAGGCGCAAAACTACACAGAGAAACCCTGTCTTGAAAAACCAAGAAAAAAAAAGAAGGGCTTTATTTAGCTGCCTGTACATGTTTTTGTGTTCAAGTCTCTACCAGTTTTCTGCAGGGAATCATGACCAGACCTAACATCAAATTTGAAGTCTCCAGAAATATGATAGGGCCCCACAACAACAATTCCACATGGACAATAATAATACCACTAAGCTGACAAATATCACCCAAAGATCAGCTTTGGACTACAAACTGCTCAGAACAATTTCAAAATGGTTATCTGAGATGATCCAGCCTCATAGACTACTAGAACAAGAACTTGAGATAAGCCCTGCACTTTCGCATTATGCAGAGACTGGACAACAAATGATATAGCTACCTTTCCTAGAACTTGACAATTAAACCCAAATTTTTCTTTTCAGGATCCCCTAAAGATGCCTTCACCCACAAACAGCAGGAAGCAATTTTAAGAACACAACACCCACATTCCCAAAGAGGTGGGGTGGGGAGGATGGTTTTTGGTCTTTCAGTGGGTTTGGGGTTTGGGATAATTTTTATTGTTTAGGAGGATTGGTTACAAGTTGTTGTTGTTAATGGTTAGAAAAAGGGCTAAACAAAGGAGATTAGATTTAAGGTTCTTGTTTGAAAAAAAAGATATATAGAAATGATAGAATAGTGGGTAGATTATTGAATCTACTCTGAAAAGAGAGAATATAGATATGAAATAAATAAAAAGGTAGATCACTAAATCTACTTTTTAAAAGGCAACTTCTAGTTTTAAATACTTTACATTGGATTTGATTTTTATATATTGTATACAAATTATATATAATGAGATTGAGATTGTTAGAAAATGCTGTACATACATTTCTAATCTTGTTCAGGATATTGTACTTATACAGTTCATTTAACAATGTAATGCAATTTGCTAATCCTTGAATGTTATTATTACCAACTATTAGGATATAAAGAAATGAAAGTTAGTAATTAGACATTATAATCGAAATTGTAGTCATATTAGGTATGTTTTTAAGGCTAAGCAGAGATATATTTTATATAGACAGTCATCTTCAAACCTTTCAGAGATCTACAGAATATGGCATTTAAAATGTTTTAATAACTTAGATTTTTTTTTATGACTATGAGACATGTCTGCTCCTGGCAGCATCAATTTACTTCAGGGAAGATATGGGCATTGAAGAAAACTGCATATGGAATTAACTTTCATTATGGCAAAAGTTAGCCACTGGGCAACAAAGTGCCCTCAAATCAACTGCTGACTCTATGCTATCCAAAATGGACAAACAGGACACAAAACAAAGGACTACAGATCCTTGCCAAAACAAGCGTGGTTGTGGCTTTAGCAACAGGCATCCTCTGAGGCCAGGACAATATGGCACAATCGCTGAAGCGGCCTTTGCAATCTGGAAAAGGTACAGTGCCCCTTTCTTTGAAGGTAGCTGAACAGGCAGTGGACTAATGGCTTCTGGTGTGCAGTGGAACAGTAGCTGAAACAGTTATTCTCAAAAGAGTAACTAGGCTGCCAGAGTCTAACCTCTCAATGGTGGACTGGCATTTAATAAAAGAGATGAAGCTACCCACAAGCTGAGAAGAATGGACAGCTAAATTCCAAAAACACCAACAATTTCCAGAATTTAAAATCCTAAATCATGACAGGACACAGGTGGAATTCAGGTTTATCTGGTACATGGAATACTCACACTGAATGTGAGGTCAAGCTGTAGGCCTTGTGTACATCCTACTTCACAAATGAGTCTGTCAGATACACTAAGCCATAGGCTGAAGATGATGCTCCAATGTTGCAGAGAAACCTTGGGTGACTGTCTAGGCAGCTGGCTGTTTCTGTCAACTCACATTTTTTTGGAAGTCACTTGTTTGCACTTCCTGTTTTACTAGGTAATATTATTTCCTTCTCGGGTTTCTGAGGGAGTTGAAGATTAGATAGTTGTAGTTACAGTTTTCCTTGTTAAAGAATTTCAGAAAAGAAACTCATTAAGGTGTTAAGTGTATAAGTTTGAAAGATATCATAAGATAATTTTCTGTTGGTAATACAAGTTAAGATAGAAAGTTAATTAGGTACATTTTTGGACTCACCAAAATAGAATAGATAATGGAATATTTTCTCTGAATTTTCAAATGCAAATGGACTAGACGTTGATGTATTTATTGTTTATATATTGTATATAGTTATTGTACTTTTTGTATATAGTTTTTGTTATATTACAAAACTTTTTTATTCTTTTTATTTTTATTAGACAAAAAAGGAGAAATGTGGTGATATTTTATTTGTATGTTAATAAATAAAGTTTGCCTGGAGATCAGAGGACATAGCCAGCCATTTTTAAGTAAACATAGAAGTCAGGCAGTGGTCGCACACACCCTTAATTCCTTCACGTGGCAGGCAGGGTCTCTGTGTGTTCAAGGACACACTAGGGAACATCCAAGCATGGTGACACAGGCCTTTAATCCCAGTACCAACCATAGAGACCTGGAGGTCTGTACAGACAGGCAGTGACAAGGAAGTGATGTAGCCAGGCTAAGAGCCAATGAGAGGGCAGAACAGCAAGGCAATAAAGGTACAAGTTAGGAAGTAGCTCTCTCTTGGGAAGCTACAGCAGCGTGGTGAGCTAAGGTGAGTTGGTGGCTCTCACTATTTTCCTGATCTCTACAGCTTTCACCCCTGCATTTGGCTTTGTGTTTCTTAATTAATAAGACTATTTAGAAATTCATCTACACCTTCTCAGGATTTTCTGGGCATGATTCTAACATGATCTCCTTGGCTAATCTTAAATGGGGCTGGGTACCTTCCCCCGCTCTCAGCTACAGCCTTGGCCACTGGAAATGCTTTGTCCATGTGGTGAGTAATCTTCACTCTGTCAGGCTGAGGGGAGCATGAGCTATGGTTCTGACTAGGAATATGTGAGGACCATTCTGATGGAGGCTTCTGGAAAAGCCCCTCCCCCGCACCTCCATTCCTCATGGGAGAATGCTTTTCTCTCTGTGGCGCCTAGAGCTCCAGTTGCCACACACAGAGCATGTCTGAGAGCTCCTTCATCCATCTTCTCCTGCGTCAACTGAAATACAAATATGTCTCAGCTGTCACGCCCCACTGTTGATTCCAGAGTCTCAGTGGGCCTGTTCCCTGTGGGTACTTAACAGAGTCACATTGAATGAGTCAATAATTTGATGGAGCTTCTGGCCTGGGGTTGGAGGTAGGTAGAGGAAAAATAAGTAAAGCAAAATAGTGATGAAGAGTCATGCTTGCATTTGGAAATGTGTAAGGCACCCAAGGCTGGGAGATGTGCTGAGAAGTGACCAGGGATGAAGGGACACATGAAGGGTGGTGTCTTAGTTAGGGGTTCTGTTGCTGCAATGAAACATGACCGAAAAAAAAAGTTGGTGAGGAAAGTGTTTATTTGGCTTACACTGTCACATTACTATTCATCATTGAAGGAAGTCAGGACAGGAACTCAAGCAGGGCAGGCACCTGGAGGCAGGAGCTGATGCAGAGGTCATGGATGGGAACTGCTTAGTGGCTTGCTCCCCATGGCTTGCTCAGGCTGCTTTTCTATAGAACCCAGTACCGCCTGCCAAGGGTGGCACCACCCACAGTGGGCTGGGCCCTCCTGAATCAATCACTAATCAAGAACATGCCCTACAGGCTTGCCTACAGCCCGATTTTAAGGAGGCAGTTTCCCAACTGAGACTCCCTCCTCTCTGATGACTCTAGCTTGTGTCAAGTTGACATAAAACCAGCCAGCACAGGTGGCATCGAGGGGGTGGAATCAGGCAGAAGCAGTATGGGAAGGTGCTGCTAGAAGGGCGTTATAGGCCCTGAGACAGGAGCTAGGGTTCTGTATTAGGACATTAGAAAGCTCAGGAAGCTGGGGCTTATGGTTCTGAATGTAAATGCTGCCATCTGGTGCATGGGCATCTGCAGGAGGTATCTGCACCTGTTTGGGGCAGACCTGATCCTTTCCTGTAGCGGTCTCAGGCTGCTGAAAATCCTCAGATCGGAGACTCTTGACTCAAAAGCTTCAGGACAAAGCAGCCAGCTGAGCTGGTGTCTCTCCCACCTTGATGCCTACAATTAGCTCAGAAGACTCCTCACAAATAGCTTTCTGTGCCTCAACTCAGCCTGAGGGACCAAGATGTTCATGGCTGGGCAGTGGCTAAGGGACACCTACGTGGTCTGGCCTTCCCGTTTGGAAATTCCAGCAATGATGGCAAACTCCACACTTTAACAAATGTCTTCTGTGTGCTATGTGCCAAGCCCCAGAGATAGAGGGGGAGGCAGGTGGCCCTACCAGGGGAGAGAGCACATAGACAAAGCAGGCATTAAACACACACACACATACACACACACACACACACACACACACACACACACATACACTAGGAGCTTCTGGCCTTGTGTACCAACCTGAACTTCTGATGCTGACAGTGCTGTGCCCCCAAGACTATGAAATTTGACTTTTCTTTCTTTGGGTTTTTGTAGAATGTCACACGCATCCCTGTGCAGCTCAAAGCATGCACAGCATGACCAGGGTCCCTGCATCTTCCTCAGATGAAGCCTGTGGTGACAGGAAAGCCTAGAACTGAACTGCCTTTTGGAGTCTGAGGAATTGGAGTTTCCTTAGGACCTGACAACAAGTAGGTTAAAAGAGTTAAAGGAAAATATAATGTCATGATCAAATAGAGACTTCAGAGAGCCAAAAGCAAATTATCTAAAAGAGCCGGATGGCAAGTTCAACTGAGATACTAGAATGACTGAAGGTGGAACTCCCTAGGGTCCTGAACATCATGTTGAACATGGCAAAGGGGCTGGAAATTTGAAGGTCTTCAAGCGTAGACAGTCTGGAGGACAAAGAGAAAGGGGATGAAGAAACAAAGGAGACTCTGATCATACAGCCTGACATTTGTGACTCTGGCGTCTCAGAAGAGGAAAATGAATAAGAACAAACAGGACATACATTTGAAGAAGTGACTATAAACTTCCTAGAGTTGATGCAAAATGTCAGCAGATTCCAGAAGCTTGGCCAGCTCCAGACAAGGGGAGCCCAGCACAGTGGAGATTTTTATCTGGACATGTAATAGTTAACTTGTTAAACTACACAAAGCCGGCTGGGAAGGTGGTGTGTGCCCACAATCCCAGAGCTCAGGAGGCGGCAGCAAGAAGACCCTATTTGAAAATTAAATTAATTAATTAAGAATGAAAACACAGAAGAAGCCTGAAAGCAGTTGGAGAAAAATAACTAACTACTGTGTGTGGAGGAGAAAGGTTGCAAAGGCTGCCTGGCGTCTCTTGGGAACCAGGCTAAAACTCAGCAGAAGGACGTATGTGCAGTACAGACAGCATCTCTCAAAGACTGACCCAAAGAAGGATTTCCACATCCATCTGCTGCTCAAGGCTTCGCCCTGGGTTCAGACTCTCCCATTCTCTCAGGATGTGCGTGCGTGCGTGTTGGACCACCAAGCTCCTGCCGAGGTCTGCCACGCCAGCGCCTCCTAGGGCGGACAATAAAGGCTATGTGACACACCCTGAGTCTCCATGCTAAGAGAGGGCAGGGAGTCACGGCTTGCATGGAACCCACAGCTTACATGGCTGAAGCTGGATACTCTAAGGTGGGGTGTCCAGAACATCAACCTCCACTGTGTCAGGCTCTGAGTAGGATACTTGAGTGAATCATCTTGTCACATCCTCCTTGAGGTGACTCCTCAAAGTCAGCATGAGAACTCCCCCTGTTTACTGAGGTAGAAGCTACAGTGAGGATTTTGTGAGTCACAGGCCAGGATTCATAGCCTGTGAGTGGTGAAGATAGTCTGAACCCAGTCTGTGTTCATTCAAGCTGGGGGCCCCAGTCCCACAGTGCCCTAGGGACATTTCATACAAACTCATTGTCACCCCAGAGGGGTTCTCAGATCTCTATGCATACATACAAAGTCAGCATTCTTCACACACATTTAACTGCTGTGGTGAGCCTGAAACACACACACACACACACACACACACACACACACACACACACACACAGCGAGCCAAGGACATGTGCACACCACACATGCATTCAGCAAGAATGCATTCCACAGGAAAACACTCCAGCTTTGTTCTTGGCCCAGAAAACAGTGACGCTGAGCCCACCACAACCGGAAACTGGAAATGGGACCCACAGACATCCCTCCCTCTTCCTCCTCCCTGCTGTGACTAGCTGCCAAGGACTTTATTCATTTGCCCCAGTACCACCCTCTTGCACAGACCTTGCCTTTGTCTCACCCACCCTGGCAGCTTGCCTACCTCTGCCCTCAGTCCTCACACATGCTTTCCTGAAGTTTCCACCTTTGTGGCCAGCGTAGCTGGAGAAGAATTCATTACTCCAAACCCTGAGTTAGTTAGCCACACTGGCAGCCGGGTGGGTGCAGATTCTGGGAAGACCCCTGCTGACCCCTTTGTTTCACAAAGCCTGATCTGAGGTGCAGCTCTGTTCTTCCCATGAAGTCCCCAAAGGAAGAGGCCTCCACAGCATTTTTGTGAACAAGACTAATGGCCACCCCCAAACTCAAAAACCTTTTTTTCCAGTTCTTCATTAGCCAGGGTGGGAAGAGGCGGAGACATTTGCTAAGTGTTGTGTCATTGGCTTTATCATACACTCATTCAAAAGGACACTGAATGTCTCTGCTCTGTACCAGGTGTTGGTCAGCAGGAGCTATTTCTGTTGCTTGATTCCCAGTGCTTAGCATGTGACAGGTACTCAATGTGTTAGAGAGATGAATGCAGGCATGCACTGATAAATGGGTGGATGCATTGCTGAACAGACGATGGGTGAGATGAGATGATTGGTTGCATGGATGGATGCATAGGTAGTAGATAGATAGCTGGCTATATGTCTGGTTGCAGAGATGGGTTGACAAGATTCACAGAGGATGTCGCTGATAAGTAAGATGTTTGCCTCTCTGAAGAGTCTACCCTTTGATAACAGAATGCCTTGCCACACTATTCTCTGGTTACACAAATGCCAGGAGGGAAGGAAGAAAACTAGGGAGGGAGATGGGCCCTCCCAACTCCATCCCACCCAGCTGGAAGGGCAATATCCATCCCTAGATTTGTGGAAATAATTGTCCCCTTTGAGGAGTGGCCACAGGACCCCTGAGCCCACCTCAAAGGGAACTTCATAGGCTGCTTTGACCAAGGTGCCACTAGCATGTGGGGCCTTCAGGGTTCTGTGTACCTACTCAAGACACTCCTGGCAAATGCACATTCCAGAGCACCCAACTCTGCAGTCAACCTTGTCCACACGTGCTTCGTGCTGTCGGCACGTGCAGCCTTCACATGTGCCTTACTGAGTGCAGCAATGCACCCCTTTTTGTGTGTGAGCCCCTCCTTCCATCCACACACACCTTCTCTGCAGACAGAGCATTTCAGGACCCGCCTGAAAGAGATTCTAGGCCACCAGCACCACTGTCTTCCATGCTCCTACTAGGATGGCCCATTGAGCTCCACTTAAAATGTCCAATCACTTTTCTAATCCAATACCCCAAAGTTCCATCCATATTCCTCCAAACACAAGCATGGTCAGGCCAATCATAACAATCCCCTAGTCCCTGGTACCAACTTTTGTCTTAGTTGGGGTTCTATTGCTGTGAAGAGACACCATGGCCATGACAACTCTTATGAAGGAAAACATTTAATTTGGGCTGTCTTACAGTTCAGAGGTTTAGTGCATTATCATCATGGCTAGAAGCATGGTGGCATGCAGGCAGACATGGTGCTGGAGAGGGAGCTGAGAGTTCTACATCATCTTTAGGCAACAGGAAGAGATAGTGAGCCACTAGGCTTGACTTGAGCTCATGAAACCTCAAAGCCCATCTCCAGTGACACACTTTTGCCAACAATGCCACACCTACTCCAACAAGGCCATACCTCCTATAGTGCCACTCCCTATGAACCTATGGGGGCCATTTTCATTTAAACCACCACACCACATCATTGGTGGGAATAATCACAGATTCTAACCCCAAATGCTCCACCCACAAGCCTGTTTCTCTCTTCTGAGCTCCATGTTTATCGCCGTAGAAGGATCTGGGTGGTGTACTGTGTCATTTCCGGATGAATCTGATCAGAATCATCCATTTGCTTCCTTGGCCTATGGCGTGAAAGTTTCAGGGCTCAGACAAGTCACCTAACACCCAGATCTTCCATATATCTCCATACCACGGCTTTGACTTTGAGCTCTTAATAAAGCTCTCAGTGGTCCAAAGTTCCTAAAGCTGTCTGCTGCAATCCTGGTGGATCATGTGCAAACTTCTGGAAGGTTGCTATGGTGTTATGAATGAGAATGACATGTATTTGGCACTATTTGAAAGGATTAGAAGGATTAAGAGGTATGGTCCTGTTGGAGTAGGTGTGTCACTGGATATCTTAGAGTTTCTATTGCTGTGATAAAACACAACCAAAAATGATATTGAGGAGGAAAGGGTTTATTCAGCTTATGCTTCCACATGACAGTTCATTATTAAAGAAGTCAGGACAGGAACTCAACCAGGGCAGGAACCTGGAGGTAGGAGCTGAAGCAGAAGCCATGGAAGGGTGCTCCTTACTGGCTTACTCCCCATGGCTTGCTCGGTCTGCTTCTTATAGAATCCAGGGCCAACAGCCCAGGGGTGGCCCCACTCACAGTTGGCTGGGCCCTCTCAGATTGATCACTAGTTAAGAAATGTCCTACTGGCTTGCCTATAGCCTGGTCTTATGGAAGCATTTTCTCAATTGAGGGTTTCTCTTTTCTGATGATTTTGGCTTGTGATAAGTTGACATAAAACTACCAGTACACTGGTCGTGGGCTTTGAGATTTCAAAAGTCCATGCCAACACTTTCTCTCTCTCTCTCTCTCTCTGCTTGAGGATCAGGATGTAGGTCTCAGCTATTGCTCCAACACCTACCTGCATGCCACCATGCCCCCACCTTGATAATAGTGGATTGTGGTGATATTTTATTTGTACTGAAATGTAATTTTTTTGTATGTTAATAAATAAGGTTGCCTGGGAGTCAGAGCTAATAGCAAGCCATAGCAGAAGCCGGGTGGTGGTAGCTTTTAATCCTGATCACATGACAGGCAGATCTCTGTGTGTTCAAGGATACAGCCAGTATGGAGACACACGCCTTTAATCTCAATACCAACCATAGAGAACTAGAGGTCTGTATAGACAGGGTGTGATGAGGAGGTCATGTGGTTGGGTTTACAACCAATGAGAAGGCAGAACAGAAAGTCAATAAAAAGACAGACACACAGAAAGTAGGTCTCTTGCTGAGGGGAAGGACAGCAGCGGCAGGAAGGGTAAGAAGGTGGTTTTAAGTCTCAGCTCTCAGCTACTGCTCTGACCTCTTGGGCTTTTAACTCTGCATTTGGCTCTAGGCATCAGTTCCCAGGCCTCATGTGTGTGTTTCTTATTTAATAAGACTCTTACATCTACAATGGACTAATCCTCTGAAATAACGGTAAGCAAGCCCTCAATGAAATGCTTTATTTGGTCATGGTGTCTCTTTACAGCGATAGAACAGTGACTAAGACAGTTGCCATGAAACTCCAACAGGCAACAGGAGACAGTCCCCTGGGAACTGCCTAGCCTCTGCAGGACTTCCTATGTTCACCTCCCTGGTCAGGCTTGTGCCACAGCTGCAGAGGCCTGGCCTCCCCAAGTTCATGAGCATTTACCATGTGGCTATAGTCTACAAAGTGGTTCCTGTCATAGTCTCCCCCCTGCCCTGCCTCCCCCCAGGATGACACCCTTCCCTTCTCTGTCCTCTCTGAACCCAGCAGACAGGAGCTAAGAGCTCTTCTCTTTCTCTTTGTGGAATTTTCTGTGCTTCTAGGATCTGGTAACCAGATGTGCTGAAAACTAAAGTTGGTATCCTTCTGTGGCCACTAGCTCATGTCCCCAAACTACTGGGCTAGTCTGTGTGCGTGTGTGTGTGTGTGTGTGTGTGTTCACATGTGTATGTTCACATGTGTGTGCAGGCATGCCAACTCACATCTGTGTGTGCACCTGTGTGTCTGTGTGCACCTGTACAAGGGTACAGACACGCAACTGCACACGTGTACATATGTGCGTGGAGGCCAGAGATTGATGGGGGCTTCCTTAATTGCTCCCCACCAATTTTTGAGGTGTCTTAGTGAATCTGGAGGTCACTAATTCAGCTAACCTGGCTGTTCGGGGAGCTCCAGAGAGCCTCCCCTGCACTAAGATTTACAGGCGCACGCTGTCTCGCTTTTTAATGTGGCTGCTAGGCATCAGTTCCCAGGCCTCATGTGTGTGTAACAAGTACTTTACCCACTGAGCCGTCTCTCCAGCCCTCCTCCTCCTCCTCCTCCTCCTCCTCCTCCTCCTCCTCCTCTTCCTCCTTCTTTTCAAGAGCAAACTAAGTCTCCTTAGTACCCTGGTAGACAACGTGAGCAGGCATACCCATGCACACACGTGTGTGTGTGTCACTGGTGTCCAAGTCGGTGAGATAAGCTGTGCCTGTGAGCTATCAGTGCTATTAACTGTAACAGGAGGTCATGACGTGTCTTCATGCTTCTCTTCTGTGCTGCAGAATCTTCTCTATTCCTTCCTGGTCATGGCATCCCTTCAAAAGTTCACCTTGACATCAGTTACCAAGAGTTACAGTGCTGTGGGATGTCCTATATGCTGTAAATATATGTTGTTATGATTGATTGATAAATAAAACACTGATTGGCCAGTAGCCAGGCAGGAAGGATAGGGTAGGCGGGACAAGGAGAAGAATTCTGGGGAAGTGGAAGGCTGAGACAGAGAGATGCTGACAGCCACCACCATGACAAGTGAGATGTACTGGTAAGCCACAAGCCACATGGCAACTTACAAACTAATAGATATGGGTTAATTTTGGATATAGGAACTAGATAGCAAGAAGCCTAAGCCATTAGGCCAAACAGTTTAAATAATATAAGCATCTGTGTGTTTATTTTATAAGTGGGCTGTGGGACTGCAGGGCTTGGCAGGACGCTCCAGCTAGTTACAGGCTCCCCTGACCAAAACCTGGGCCACTGAACAATGGCTCCTGGACAAGTGAGAGTTCCACCATCACTACTTACTCCACTTTGCAACAGCCTTGTGCATTTGGCCTCCACCACCCCACTTCAGAGCAGTGGACACCTAGCCTGGGAACCACGAGAGAGATCTTCAACTAGAACCCAGGCATCATGGGCCTTGAGAGAAGTCACAGCCCTCCTGTCTGCCTCAGGCAGCAGGATAAATCATGTAGCTCAGAAACAAAGCTGCCCTTAGGTTTGGTTTGGGCTTGACTTTGATGTACCAGCCCTGGACAAGCTCATAGGTTCCAGCTTCCACACCTGGCCCTGAACAGCTGTGTTCCTTTGAGTAGGAAAGGATGTTTGAGGGGACCCTCATCCTCAAGAATCCAGGTGTTTTCCTCTGCATTATCTCCTCCCTCCCTGCATCATAAATCTAATTAATTTTTATCAATTAAAAAATTGGAAGTCAGATATCAGTGTAAGAACCTGAAAGATCAAAGAAGCAAGAAACAGCCACTAGTCACCTCCTATCTCTCCTGTTCCTCCATCCAAAAAGGACCGAGATCCTCTCTCTGCCTCACCTTATTATTTCCTGTTTCCTCTCTGTCCAAGTCCTCCAAACATCTATGGTCAATTTAGGTCAGCTAGTGGCTAGCTTCGCCCTCTGACTCCAAGCAAGCTTTCTTTGTCAGAAACAATAAAACTATCACACAATATTTCCTCCTTTTGTCTAAATAAAAAGTGAAGGTTTTAACTAACCTAGCAAAACTATACACAATAAGTACAATAAATATACACAAATAAATACAGGCAAGAATTACATTAACAATGTCCAGCCCAATTGCATTTGACAAATTCAGAGAAAATACTCCTTTATCTATCCTATCTTGGTGAGTCCGAAGTGTTGTACCTAATTCACTTTCTATCCTAACTTGCATTACCAACCCCAAACTATCTTTTTATGTCTCTCAACCTTATACACTTTACACCTCTTTTGTGAGTTTCTTTTCTGAATTTGGTTAACAAGGAAAACTATATCTGTAACTATCTAGTCTTCAACTCTATCAGAGACCTGAGAAGGGTATAATATTACCTGAATAAACAGGAAGTGCAGAGTAAATAACTCCCAAAACATAGAAATGACAGAAACAGCTGATTGCCTGGATAGTCACTCAAGATTTCTCTGTAATGTTGGGGCATATATCTTTGGCCTGCTGGCCTAGAATATCTGACAGATTTTCCTGTGAAGCAGAGAATTTTGAAGGACTGTCTTACCTTGCCTTGGCAAAGTTTGTTAGTCACCTTTCTTGTGTTCTGCTGGTCCAGTTTGAACAGTAACTGTCAGTAGTTGAGGCAAGGGCAGTTTCTTTGCCCACATAGATAGCTTTTGCAATTAAAAAAAAAAAAGGCAAGCTCCATATGGAGTTTCTTCCATACCCATCATCTTCCCCGAAGTAGATTGGTCCTGCCAGGAGCAGATGTGCCTCACTGCCATGAAAAGCCTTAGATTATTAAACATATTAAATGCCATATTCTGTAGGTCTTTGAAGTATTTGAAGGCCAGCTATCTAAACATACCTAACATGACTATAAGTTTGACTATTATAAATGACTATTAATCTGTATTTCTTAATTATACTTTACAATTTTAAATGAGCTACATGAACACAATACCTTAAACAAGAGTAGAAATATACATACAGTGTAACAAAATTAACTTTAAATTTGTATCAATAAACCAAAATCCATATCAATGTAAAATATTTAAAATTAATAGTTATTTTCTGGATTAAAATAGATTCAATAATCTACCATTTTATCCTATCATTTCTATATTCCCCCTTTTCTTTTTAGAATGAAATCCCTGAACCTAATGTCCTTTTTCAGATTTTTTCCTGACCATTATCAATATACAACTTGTAAACAACCCCCCCTTAAATGTTAATAAATATTCATAACCCATTTTTTGGGAATGTGGGCATAGTTTTCTAGACTATCTCCTGTTGATTGGGGGCACTGGTAATCTTTGAGGGAACCTTGAAAAAATCAGGATAATTGTTAAGTCTTGGCTGTAGTATTTGGTGAGGTTAGATCATCTCAATCAGCAACCTGGAAGCTGTTTTGGATGCTGGATCACCTGGGGTGGTTTTCATTGGTGTCTGGTCCCCTTACTCTGAAAATACATAAACTATTAAAGGTAACATACATATCTGTATTAGTACAGGTATAGATTTTACATTGTATACAAGTCAGTTAAAGATGTTTTTTGTTATGTGTTTGAGCAGGTAAAATATACATCACATGTCTTGCAGTTCTTTTAGGTTTATTTTTTATGTTTGTAGCCAGGATTTTCAGGGGATTTTCCTTGGTCAAACCGGATTTTCCTTAACCCAGAATGAATCCATAGCCTCTCATTTCCTGTGGAAACAAAAGCATAACCTCTCCCCCAAAGTAACATATCTTTTCACTTAAATTTTGAAGTCAGAATGTTTTTAAAATATGTAGGTTGGAGGCGTCTCCATGAAGGGTAAGGTGACCTGCTGACATGCCACACAACCCAAGTCAGAAGCTCATTTTTTAATAAAAGGGGAAACTACAGGGCCCTGGCCCCCGTTTTGGGTAACTGTTGCCTTGCTTGCAGACCTTGACCTTGATATCCTCCCAATGCTAATTCCCTGCCAGGTTCCACCCCCCTGAATGCTTAAGGGAAGTTCCTTGTCTGTGTATCCTGAATAATGGGTGTTAACAGCTTAGATGCAAGATTGTAAAACATCAGTAGTGAACTTCTGCCCTCCAGAGTCCTCCCATTGTGCTATAAGCCTGTATTTAACCTCCTACCCCTTCAAGAAATGACATTCAACATTTAAAATTTAATATATATATATATATATATATATATATATATATATATATATATATATACATATATATATATATATGAATGAATACTGCGAATGTAATCTATGAATACCACAAATGTGATTAATATCATGAGTGTAAGTAATGAATATCATGAGTGTAATTTAAAAAATAAATTAAAAAATATGTAGGTTGGTTTAATCTAGCAGTTTTCATAATCCATTGTCTCTTAGCTTTTCATAACCCAATGTCTCTTATCAGCCAAAAAATTCAAAAACAACACAATATAATACAGGATGCAGACTCTCTGTATATTCTTCATCTTTATGTGGCTTATTTTTTATTACTCTATTTCTTTTTTAAAGACTTTATTATTTTAAAACTATATTTTTTAATCTAAGACTGTATATATTCTTTTTCTTCTCTCTCCCAAGCCTATGCATATTTTTTTAAACACACTGTGACCCATTTAGAGGCTCTTTTAGTCTGAATCCATCTTTATTGTGCATCTGCAACCTTTTTTGTTTGCATGAACAAAAAACAAACAAACAAACTGCTGTGTAACTTAGATCATAGCCTGCTGGTGCTGGCTCCTCCCCTCTGTTCCCTGAGAGTCTAGTCTCATGGCAGGAACACGTTTAACACCAGCTCTGGGAGCCATGTTTACCACCCCAACTCTGGAAAGTTTCTGGGACCACTCTGCCACTGAGTAGCATGCTGCCCACTGCTCATATACATCGTGCAAGTTTTTCATAGCAAGGCCACTCAAAAGAGCCACATGTTTTAGCCACTAGCACCAAGCCAGGAAGCTGTCTCTTAAAGGAGCCATGCCTCAGCTCACTGCCAGAGAACAGAGCCCACCTGAGAAATTGCAGATACCAAGAAGCCATGCTTGACATGTGTGTCTAGAATCCCTTTTTAAGCTTTTGTCAGGTTTTAGCAGAAATTCCAGCCCCACATCAGAATGCCATATATAGGGTTAATCTAACTAATCTTTATCAATAAAAAAAAATGGGAGTCAGATATCAGGGTAAGAACCTGAGAGATGCAGGGAAGCAGGGAACAGTCATCTCCTACGTCTACCACTCCTCTATCCAAAAGGGCCGAGATCCTCTCTCCACCTCACCTTACCACTTCCTGTCTCCTGTCTACAGTCCTCCAAATCTCTATGGTCAATTTAGGTCAGCTAATGGCTAGCTCTGCCCTCTGACTCCAAGCAAGCTTTATTTGTCAGAAACAATCAAAATATCACACCTCCCTCCCTTTCTTTCTTCTTTTCTGTCTTTCTGACTTTTTTTTAACTCTAAGTATGTTTGAAAACAGAGCTATTCAGTACCACCTTTATAAAACAAATAAATATCATTATTATTTTTTAACCACAGTTTTAAGTCCTGAAGCTTTTTCCAAGTAGCTTCTCAAACTTCCTCAGGGACTTTGCAGCAGGAATCAGCCCTTCCCATCCAGGCTTCCTGAGTGCAGTTATGGACAGACAGTCTAGCTGCCTGGCTGTTTTCCTCCTTTCTCCTCCCCACTGGCCCATCCCTACATTCAGAGTCTGACAGAGCTTTTAGCCCAGAGCTTTGAAGCAGACTTCTTGGGGAGGCTTGCATGAGAAAGGGATGGCCATTCAGAGGGATTTTGTTGCTTTGGGGAGTTCTGTTTGCAGCCCCTGAATTCCTTTGCAACAAACTCCAGTCTCTCCCTCCCTCCTTTGCCTGAGCTCAGTCACCTTAAGTCAGGCTCTCGCTGCTGACAATGTGGGGAATCTTCAAAGCTGAACTCTCCTGGGGAGACCCCAGAGGGGCTGCCACTGCTACCATCTCTGAAATACCAGGAGACCCTCAGATCGCTCTGTACATTGATGCCTTGGGGAAGAACCTCGACAACTTCCTGAGTTTTGCCGTTTGCCAGATGAGTTAAGTGACGCTGGACAAGCTGCTGCCTGACCTTGGACAGTAACTGAGGGGAATTGGACACAACCAAGGGGCGGGGAGGCAGCTCAGTGGCTGGAGTGTGTACCACAGAAGTACAAAGGACTTGAATTTGAACCCTGGCACCCACACAAGAGGTCAGACACAGTAGTGCACACCTATGCTACAGCACTGCTCAGTAGTGCACGCCTGTAGCCACAGCACTGTGCAGTAGGGCATGCCTGTACCACAGCACTGCACAGTAATGCACGCCTGTAACCACAGCACTGCACAGTAGTGCATGCCTGTAACCACAGCACTGCTCAGTAGGGCATGCCTGTAGCCACAGCACTGTGCAGTAGTGCATGCCTGTAACCACAGCACTGTGCAGTAGTGCATGCCTGTAACCACAGCACTGTGCAGTAGTGCATGCCTGTAGCCACAGCATTGCAAAGGCAGAGACAGGCAGATCCTGGAAGCTTGCTGGCAACCCAGGCTGGCCAAATCATTCAGTCCAGGTTCAGTGAACCCAACAAACAATGTGGGGAGCCTGGTTATAAGCACTTGTTGATCCTGCAGATAACCTGGCTCGGTTCCCAGCACCCACTTTGGGTGGTTCTAAACCACCTGTCACTCCAGTTCCAGGGAATCCTACACGTCTTCTGACCTCCACAGGCTCCTGCATGCAAGTGCCGTGCACACACAAACACACACACACACACACACACACACACACACACACACAAATATTTAAAAAAAAAAAGTGGAAAGCTGTTGAGGAAAATACTCAACACTGACCTGTGTCCTCCACACATGGATGGCGCTGGCTGGGCTGTGTGGAGTTGGCAGCAGGAGTCTAGGCCCTTGCCTAGATGGGGGGGGGTGGTACTAGGCAGGGATGGATGGGGTTAGTAGCAGGAATCTGGGGGCATATCTGAAGGAGAGGTCTGAAAGGGGCCCAGGAAAGCAGGTGTGGGATACGTGGCCCTCGGGTACATGATGGGACACATATATGCTCATGAATACACACACACACACACACACACACACACACACACACACACACACACACGCACACACGCACACACGCACACACGCACACACGCACACACGCACACACGCACGCACGCACGCACGCACGCACGCACGCACGCACGCATGCAGCCAGACCGGCCACTGCAGAGGCTGGAAAATGTCACAAAGAATAAGGACTTTGGGGGCTGGAGATCTGGACAAAAGGTTTTGTTGTTCAAGCATGAGGCCTGGAGTTCAAACCCCCAGCATCCTCTTAAAAGTTGTACTGAGTGCACGCCTGTCACTCCAGGTTCAGTGAGAGACTGTCTCAAGGGAATAAGGCAGAGAATGATGCAGATGGACACCTGGCGTCCTCTTCTTGCCGCCACATGTATGGGGGGGGGGCTGCACATATGCACACATACACCACACAAAAAAAATTAACTAAAAATAAAAAATAATCAGGACTTTGAAACACTGTCACTTCCCTCTGGCATTCTTGGAGAGACAGTTCATTGGAATGCACCATTAACACCAAAAGCAAGAGACACAAAAACCCTCCTGTTCAAAGTTCAATCGATTTTGCACCAGTGTCACTGGGAGTTCCAGGAGTCCCCTGTTCTCAGCCCCAATTCACCCAGTGCTCATCTTCCTAGGTGCCCGTGTCTGAAATGTACCAGGCTCACTTGAGGTCACTTCTGAGCAGCACCCAGGTGCATGTGTCATGGTCACGTCGATTTATGCCAATTTCCCAGCCTTACCCAAACTGCCCCCAGCCCACCTTCTGCAGTGACTTGCCAATGGGGCAAACTTTTCAGTGTCTGGAAGGAAAGTCCTGAGATGCAAGTACAGAAGACATTTTTGATGTTTGGGTCTCAGATCCTCCATTCTGCATCTGGACCCGCCTGCACTTCACTGGGTCATTAATCCTTTCCTTTACCCAAAAAGAAAGATAGTGGAAAAGAATGGAGGAGTTTGGGATGAAGGAAGGATGAAAGGAGAAAGAGGGGAGGAAAGCAGGAAGGAAGGAAGGAAGGAAGGAAGGAAGGAAGGAAGGAAGGAAGGAAGGAAGGAAGGAAGGAAGGAAGGAAGGAAGGAAGGAAGGGGTATTTAATTGTCATTGGCCACAACCAAGTTTCTCTAAATGTTCAAACCATCACCAAACACTTCACTGACAAGTCCACATAATTAAATCAGAACTGGGAATCTGTGCAGTTTGGCAGCAGGAGCAGACATGCTTGCTCGGATCTGAGCGCTCCTCTGAGGGTGTGGTCACTGAGCAAGAAGAAGACTGAAGGTTGACTTCTCCACCACAGTGACATCACACTGACAGCTTTTGGATGAGAGAGGCAGGTGGCCACAAGATGGTTCAGGAGATGTGCACCAAAAGTCATACAAAGTGTGATGCACACATCCATAATCGTGGCACTCACTCAGAGGCCAGCCTGCACCACATACATACCTAAATACAACCTCAAAAACAAGCAAGCTAAAGGGGCTGGGGATGTGGCTCGGTGGTGGCAGGCTTGCCTAGCATGCACAAAGCCCTGGATTCACCACAAAATGAAAGAAATCCTAGGAGTACGTGAGCAGAGCTGTTCCTTTCCACTATCTCCATGGTCTCCATGGGGCGTAGCCCATCAAAGGCCTCACCCCAGAGCTGGTGATGCAGTTCCTTGGTTCCTTGGTGGAACCCCTGCCTGGTATTCAGGAAGCCCTAGGTTTATACTTGGTTTCTCAGCCTTTTGGCGAGAAGCCAAGAGTAAAAACCCCGTCTCTGAATACAAGAAGCCGGTACAGGGACCGGAATCTAGTCACATCCAGCTGGCAGCCTCTGTTACCTCAATGTGGCAATGGCTTTACCCTTCCTTTGAAATAAGTATGTTGTAAAAGGTTTAAAATAAAATAATAATAATAATAATAATAATAATAATAATAATAATAATAAAATGGTCTAAGTCAGTAATGGCCCCACAGGGTGGGTAGAGTGTGAATAACAGGTTTTCAGAAGAGCATAATAGACGCAAAAGAAGTCAGCTGGCCCCTCCAGCTTCCTGGTGCTTTATCTCAAAACTAAAATTACCCCTCTAGCATGGAAAGAAGAAGGAATGCCCAAGAAGTTCATCTGCTTCAGAAGTAACTCCCCCAGAGGGATCTGGGGGGATCGGAGATAGATATGATCAAAACACCGTTTATGTGTGAGATCCTCAAAGACTAATTAAAATATCTCAGGTAGGTTTTCATAAAAAACAGTGAAAAGATCATTTCTCAGGACTGGGGAGACAGCTCAGGACACTTGCTGAGCAAGCTGGAGGACCCAAGTTTGGACCCCAGCCCCCCAAGTCCATGTAAAAGGCAGTTGTGATCACACATGCCAGATCTCCTAGACTTGTTGACCAGTTGGTCTAGAGAAACCCAGTGAGCTGGTTCAGTAAGGGAACAGGGCAGAGACTGAGGAAGTAAGAAATGTGACATCTTCATCTGGCCTCCACATGCAGGCACATAGAGCATGAGCCTGCAGACTTGCACACACACACACACACACACACACACACACACACGCTCACACTCACAGATACACACTCATATACACTCACACTCACACTTACTCACACTCACACACATTCACACACAGTGACTCCTTTTGGGGAGAAAGACTATATGTCTACTGTATTGTACTATTTAACTATTCTAGAACTTTTATCTGTCTACACAAGCGATGGGTGGTTAATTTCTGCCATTCGCTGGTGTTTGTATCTAAGTCTCCACTGCATTTTGGGGGTCTGTGGTCACGCACAGTGGAGGTTAAGTTCCCAGTCTTGTTCCTTTCACTGTTAGTAACTCAAGAGGTTTCTGGGGAGAGAGGGACATGAAGCAAATGAGGGACTCTGGCTGCTTTTCCTCTTGGGACTTTAAAAAATATTTAGTGTCCAAGTGTCGACATACCCAGTCCCTCACAATATTTTGCATAGAACTCTGGGATCAAAATATAATTTCAAAATAATATATTTTCTGACATCCCCTAAGAAAAAAAGTAATTGCTAGTTTCTTCCCTCTAAAAGGATTTAGATGGAGTAACACCTGCGCTGAGGATTCTGCAGATATGTTAAACTGACAGGCAGTCTCCCAGGCGCTCCGCTCATTAATGTTCTGTGCATAAAATTAAAACTTAAAATATATTTTTAAATCCATTTTGAATCATTTAAGCAATTCTCCCGCAAAGAAACTATTGTACTGAAATAATGTATTTGGAGCGAGGAATATGAAAGGCGTTAAAATGTCTTAAGACCCCCTGCCTGTCACAGGCGGAAGCATCGGGAGGGGGTACTCTTTCCCATGTGAAACTTGTTCTGGGTACAGCCTGCCCACCTCTGAAGAAAAAGACTTCGAAGTAGCACTCAGAGCTTGACTTGAGCCCGCCGGAGCCAGCCGAGGGATTTAAAGTTGGATATTGGTAATCCTGTCTCTAGTCTGCAGCTGAGTTGGGGGGTAAGGGAGGTGAGGGCCCACACAGGTCTCCCAAAAGAGAAAGACAGAGACCTCCCACGGAGCCTTGCTTTGCACCAACTTGGTTGACTTCTGAGATGTTTGTGTTGCTGTTGTTGAGATCCCTATCCCCAGGCTGGCCTTATGTAGCAAAGGATGGCCTTGAACTTCTGATCCTCCTACTCCACTTCCAGAGTGCTAGGATTACAGGCATGCACCACCACATCCAGTTTGCGTAGTGCTGGGGCTGGATGAGGGTTCTGTCTGTGCCAGGCAAACACTCAACTCACTGGGCTACAGCTCAATACTCAGATTTTTGTCGCTGGTTTCAGCACGCTCAGGATACCCATCACAGGCTGGTTCTTTGGAGCACACTGGCACTTGCACGTAGCAGAAACAGTGGCCTGGAACACCCAGCCCCCTTCACTCCCTTATGGTGACATTTTATTTGTATTAAAATGTTATTTGTATAACAATAAATAAAGTTGCCCGGGGGTCAGAGCTATTAGCAAGCATAGGAAAGCAGGGCAGTGGTGGTGTACGCTTGTAATCCCAGCACCTGGTAGGCAGAGCTAGGTAAGTCTCTGTGTGTTCAGGGATACAGCCAGTATTGGATACACATGCCTTTAATCTCAATACCAATCATAGAAAACCTGGAGATCTATACAGACAGGCCGTGACGAAGCGGTCATGTGGTTGGGTTTACAACCAATGAGAAGGCAGAACAGAAACACTATAAAAAGACAGACACACAGAAAGTAGCTCTGGTTCGGAGAGGTAGGACCACCGCAAGAGGAAGGGTAAGGTTTTAGCTCTTAACTCTGACCTCTTGGCTTTCTTCTTTGCATTGGTTCTGTGTTTCTTATTAATAAGATGGTTGGTTACATCTACACTCCCTCACTGATGCTCTAGCTCATTTATCAAATCTGTATTAAATACTAACCAAGAGCCATCTTGGCCAAGACTAACGATTCCACGTTGGGTAAGATTGACTGTTCAAACTCCCTGGGGGAGGGCATTATGGGAAAGAAGCACCAGAGCAGAAGGACCTACTTCATTACAGCATGGGAAAGAGGCTGTCAAAAGGGAGCGCCCAAGGACGGCTCCAGGTGCTCCCTGGAGGCAGGGGGAGCCATAAGGGTATGCCCAGAGTCCGGCAGCTTCCATAGCTGCCAGCCAGGAGGTGACTAGGGAATGTGCCTTCTCCGTGGGGCTTCCTTGGAATCTAACAAGCCTCGGTGTGTGTCAAGTAGCAATACAACAAGTAGTCTGCACGTGAGATGGGCCACTGGGAACCAGGACCAGGCAAACTAGTGACCAGTGGGCAAAACGGAACCTAAGGTGCCCAGTTACCCACAGGCCTTCCAGAGGTGGAGAAAGATATTCACTGGGAAATGGTCAGAGACTCTGTTGGGCACCTGCCATCTGCAAACCAAAACTCCCTGGGGTCAGGAGCTGCAGACACCCCAGATCAAGTCACTCTCCTCCTCTCTGTCTCCCACTCTCTTTCTCCACACACATCTTCAATGTTTCCTAAAGCATTTAAGCTTCAATAGTGTGTCTTTTCCTGGGGAGGCATGAACAAGTGTGTCCTCACTCCAGATAGGACACTAAGGACAGACCACAGGAATGCTCCACCGAGGTCTAACTTGGCAAAGCTGTGAGTATACTGTGACTACTTACAGGAGTATGAGTGAGGGGTGACTTCTAGGAACGCAATAGGATTGGGAGAGCTCAGAGTGGCATGGTGTGGACTAATTACAAATCTTAGCTAACTCAGGGGCAGATGTGTCAGTGGAAAACCCAGCAAGAGCGGAACTCACAAAAGCAGCTTCCCTTCCTGAGGTGTCTGAGATGCTTCCTTCCTGGGTTTGAAGGCATCTCCCCCAGGACAGGATGTTCCATGTGGAGCGTCCTGAACACCGTGAATTCTAGCTGATCTGTGCTTTATATGAAAAAACGTCCCCCAAGGCTCATGTGTTGAACACTTGATCCCTGGCTGATGGTGCTGTTTGGGAAGGTTCTGGAACTTTTAGGAGCAGAGCCTTGCTGGAAAAAGAAGGTCACTGGGGGATTTGAGGCCTCAAAGCCGTCTCTCTTCTTTACTTCCCAAGGATGCCATGTGACCAGCCAGCTTCCTGATCCTGCCACATGTCCTCCCCTCCTGCAGCCAATGTTGCTCACTGTGGTGATTTGAATGAGATTGGCCCTTATAGGCTCAGACAATCAAATGTTTAGTCCCCAGTTGGTGGGCTGTTTAGGGAAGGGCTGGGAAGGTGGCCTTCCTGAGGCACTAGGGTGGGCATTGAGGTTTCAAAACTTCATGCCAGGCCCAGTCTCCCCACCCCTTCTGTCTCTGCCGGCTCTTTGTGGATCAGGATGTAAATCTCGCAGGTACTGCCCCAGCACCATGCACGATGCCATGCTTTCCACCGTGAGGATAATGGACTAACCTTCTGAAACTGTAAACGAGTCTCCAGTTGAATGCTTTGTTTTATAAGAGCTACCTTGGTCATGGTGCCTCTCAACAGTAACAGAACAGTGACTAAGACCCCCACCGGGATGAAATAGTTTCCTAATCTGTAAGCCTGAAGAAATCCTTCCTCCTCAAGTTGCTTTTGTCCCAGCACAGGAAAACTAGCTAATTCAGTGCCTGAGAGAAGGTGGCTGGGCCGCTGACCAGTGTCCCCCTTGGAGGGGACTAGTGTTGTTCTTACGGAGCACAGGTCAGTTCTCCCTCGAGACGGTGGCTATGAAAATAAGACAGGCTCTTCTCTCTGCTGTCCAGTTTCATGGTGACTCCTGTTACACGCCCACCACTGTGATGTCATATTCCATGATGACTTCCCTGGGGCTGAGCGGAAGCCAGCGCTATGCTCTGGAGGTTCAGGAACTATTAGCCAAATGAACCATTTTTCTTAACAGCTTCAGGGATTTTGTTATAGCAATGAAAAATGAACAAACAAACTATCCAACTTTTAAGGCCTGCTGAGCCTGGATCTAGTGATACTCCTTTTGTTGTTTTTGGGAACAGCCTCCCTGAGCAACCAGTAGGAGAACTTCCAGACACTCATATTGCCACTGGAGTTTCTGTAACATTAATCCCATACAAAACTCTTTGACTGTGCTGTGTTCCCAAGCTGGAAGTTTCTAGCAGGCTGGAACAGGGTCATTCTGGGCTCTGTGAGGTGCCAGAGGCCCTGCACATATGAGACTTGGTAACATTTGTTGAGAAAGGTGTGAAGAATGGCCAGGAGGCTCCCTCTGTCACTAAATACATGGCAAAGAATGACACTGGGATAGAATGGAGGTGCCACGTGATCCCGTTTCCCTTTGGACGCATCTAACCTCTGTGAACAGCACCTTTCCCTGGACTGCACAGCTCACCCTTGAGACTAGTCCTGGGATGATGAAGAGTCATCATTACACTCCCCTCCGTGATGGCTGATATCATCAGTTAGACAAAAATCTAGACTCCTCTAGGAGTCTATGAAGGCGTTCCTGGATGGGTTAACTGAGGTAGGAAGACCCAGTCAGATGTGGATGGCACCGTCCATGGGCAGGGCTTCTGGGATGAACAAGAGGAAACAGAGTGTCAAATGAGGAGGTTCAGCTGGAAGGGCAACTTGGCCGCCACGCCTGGCAACCTGAGTCTGATCCCCAGGACTCACACAGTAAAAGGAAGAGACTCGACTCCTGCAAACTGCCTTCTGTCTTCTGCATGCCCGTGCACATCCACACGCACACCTACAACACCCCCACACAAACACACACACACACACACACACACACACACACACACACACACACATGCACACTCACCACAAATAAACGAATCTATAAAAAGAGGAAAAGGAAACAAAGAGCCAAGCACCAGTACTCACCCCTCTCTGCTTCCTGACTGTGGACACAGGATGATCAACTGCCTCCCATCCCCACCACCACAACCTCTCCACCGCGGCACACTGCACCACAGCCTCTCCACCGTGGCACGCTGTACCACCGATGAGCCAAACACAACCTGTCTTACTTGGGTTGCTTCTGTCAAGTCAACGAGAAAAGCAAAGAACACACCAGCCAAGTGCTGGGGACTGGGCCCTTCAGAGCACTCGTGCAGGATGGGGACACTGGCTGATGGAGTGGCTGTCTCCTAGGAAGCAGAGGCAGCCGGCATTTATCGCCTTAGATGGCCAAGGCTGTACCATTCATTCAGTTTCGAGTCCAAGCTGGTCTCTCTCTGGCTCAGCTCCCTGTACTCTTCCAGGGACTCCAGCTTTTCCTGCATCTGGGGAACTGAAGAAAGCAGGTTGGAGGGGAAGACAGAAGGGGAGGAAGTGGCTGCTTTTCCTAAACCTGCTGGGTGGTGGATGGGTGGGGCTAATGCTGCAGAGACTGAGATGGGAAGGACCTAGAAGGGAGTTTCTAGGGAACCGTGGGAGCAGGTGGCCATCCTTCCTCTGTCAGGCCCTGGAACCATGTGAACTGCTGCTCTAGGTGTGGGGAGTAGATGGTATGAACCCAGCCATGACGAGTTCCTGGCTCCTGAGCTGTAGCTCTCTCTAGCCAGCAAATGTCACTTTCAGCACAAGCCCACAGGCCTTTTGTTGTGCCGGAAGCAATCACCCAGGCTGTGGGAAAATCATGCTGGCAGACAGGGCACACTGTAGGCAGAGCCCGCTCCTCAACAAAGCACTCTTTGGTTAAAGAAATAAAGAAAAAGATTTCACCCAATAAAAAAGAAGTGTTTAAGCTTAAAAACTAAAAAAAGAAGCAGCTGGCTCTCGTTGTCAGAATGGAGCAACTTGTATAAAGCAAAATGAGAAAGAAATAAAAATAAAAAATTAACTGTCCCAGAGAACTGAGAAAAGGCCAAAAATATTCATACATGGGAACATGGTGAACCTCAAAGCTGTAAATATTTTCTGAGTTTCCCACATGTGGCCAGCAAGAGTAGTAGTCCCTGTCCTGTCTCTCTCCCTGTTTGAAATCTGCTCAGAACAAGTTTGCCAAAAACAAAAAAAACTTGTTAGATAAGGAAACTGCCAGAGGCTCAGAAATATTTTGTTTCAAATATCAGAGGGAAAGGAATTCAAGCCTTAGAACCAGGCGGAGGCTGTGGGGGGTTGAGAAACAGAAAATGGAGACGACTCACAGGCACAACGGAACAGTATGTTGGGATGTGCATCCACCCACCAGACATGCATCCAAAAGAGGAATTTCAGAAACATTCAAAACTGAGGATTTCTTAGGAGCCATAAAGCACAGGTGCTCCGGAAGAGTTTGCCCAGGGACACTGTGTGTACACTGCTTGGCTTGTTCAGTCTTGCCGCCCTGCTGGTGGGAGGGTGCTCTAGGTTCCTAGGTTTCTGTCATTGTGACAAATACTCTGACCTAAAGCAACGTAGTAGGGGAAAGGGTTTATTTCAGCTTGCACTTCCAGGTCACAGTTCACGATGGAGGGAAGTCAGGGGAGGAACTCCAGGCACACAGCATTAGCTCATACCAAGGAGCTCACTTTCACAGGGAGGGATTGTGGCAGGGCATGCTAGCTGGCTTGCTCAGGCTTACGTTTAGCTAGCTCTCTACAGTCCAGGACTATCTGTCCAGGGAATGGTGCCGCCCACAGTGGGCTCTGCCCTTCTACATCAATTAGCAATCAAGACAATCCCCACAGACACATCCATGGGATAATTTGATCCAGAGCAGTGGTTCTCAACCTTCCTAATGCTAAGAACCTTTAATACAGTTCCTCATGTTGTGGTGACCCCCAGCCATAAAATTTTGTTGTTACTGTGTATCTGTAATTTTGTGACTGTTATGAATCGTAATGTAAATATATGTTTTCCAATGGTCTTAGGCGACCCTAGGAAAGGGTCATTCAACTCCCACAGGTTGAGAGCCTCTGATCTAGGTGATTCCTCGGTTGCGGCTCTCCTTCCAGGTGGCTCCTAACATGAAACCTAACCAAGGTAAAGAGTGACTGGAGTCCTGGGAAGAGTGGTTCACTGACGGGGGTTGAGAGATGTACCTAACCCTACAGCAAGTTCCCAGGGTGATTCTGTCCAGGACAAACAAGTCCCTCACCCTGTAATTAAGAAGTTCCTTCCCCAGTCAGCATTGAAGGGAATCCATCTTTGTGGGCTTCAGCTGCTGGGGTTAGTCTGAGATGGGAAGCCTAAACAAGCAGGCATCACCCACAGCAGGAGGCCTGGGCTGAATGGAAGGAGGTGAGCTGAGCACCAGCGTTCATCTCTCTCTGCTTCCTGACTGTGGATACATGTGACCAGCTGCTTCCTGACTGTGGATGCCATGTGACCAGTCACTTCCTGACTGTGGATGCCGTGTGACCAACTGCTTCCTGACTGTGGATGCCGTGTGACCAGCTGCTTCCTGACTGTGGATGCCATGTGACCAGTCACTTCCTGACTGTGGATGCCGTGTGACCAACTGCTTCCTGACTGTAGATGCCATGTGACCAGTCACTTCCTGACTGTGGATGCCATGTGACCAGTCACCCCACACTCCTGTCACCCTGGCTTCCCTGCTGTGATGGCCTGTAAATCAAAATCAACCTTCCTCAGTGTTTGTCACAGTGGTGGGGACAACAGTTAACCTACTTTCTTACTTTCAGCTGTTTGAGGCGGGGATTCGGGCCTCTGTAGCAGGAAGGTTTCTCAGGTCCCACCAGGCCCCCAAAGTCCCGTGCCCCACTTATAAAATAATCACTCAGGCGCCGGGCGGTGGTGGCGCACGCCTTTAATCCCAGCACTCGGGAGGCAGAGGCAGGTGGATCTCTGTGAGTTCGAGGCCAGCCTGGGCTACCAAGTGAGCTCCAGGAAAGGCGCAAAGCTACACAGAGAAACACTGTCTCGAAAAACCAAAAAAAAAAAAAAAAAAAAAAAAATCACTCAGAAGCTTATATTAATTATAACTGCTTGGCCATTAGCTCAGGCTTATTACTGACTAGCTCTTACACTTAAATTAACCCATAACTCTTATCTATGTTTAGCCACATGGCTTGGTACCTTTTCTCAGCTCTGCCTTGATATCTTGCTTCCTCTGTGTCTGGCTGGAGACTCCTGACTCAGCCTTTCTCTTCCCAGAATCCTCCTTGTCTGTTCACCTCTCCCGTACTTCTTGTCTGGCTATTGGCCAATCAGCATTTTATTTATCAACCAGTCAGAGCAACACATATTCACAGCATACAGAATGACATCCCACAGCAGGTCTCAGTGATGAGAAGTGGGCCAGGAGCTGGGCCACAAAGACCCCCAAGCCTGTCCGTGTGGCCACAGTTCTCTGCCTGTTTCTAGTGCTGGATGTTCTTTAGGGTGCCATGTGCACAAGGCCCTGGCACTGTTCCCTACCCTCCGCAGAAAAGGCTTTGATCCCTATGTACAGGACCCTCCCTCAGCAGATGCCCCCAAAGGTCCTCCTTTCAGAGAGGTCTGCCCTGAGCACCCTTTCATGGGGGAGGGGAGTAGCTGTCAGTAGTGTGGGTATGCAGGTTCACGTTTATGTGGGTGCATGTGTGTGTAGAGGTCAGAAGTCAACCTCACAGGTCATTCTTCAGGCAGTGTCCACCTTGTTTTTTGAGACAAAGTCTCTGAGGTGACCTAGAGATATCCAATTTAGCTGTTGATGGACTTTCCTGTCTCCTCCCTCTCCCACCCCACCCCCCATGCCATGCTGTGATTACAAGAGTATGCCACCATGCCCAGCCCTTTATGTGGGTTCTGGGAATTGAACTCAGGTCCTCATGCTTGTGTGCAAGGCACTTTGCTGATTGAGGAGTTCCCCTGCCCCTGAGACTACCGTTCTAGAAGGCTCCCTCCCTCTCTCTCACTGTTGGCATTGTACCTGCCATGACCTTCTTCATCATTCATAACTGTCCTCGTGACCTCCGGCTGTCATCTCCTGGATCCTTACCTGCCTGCTCCACGTGATGTGTCTCCCTTCTACACCCTCAGCATTCACACAGCATCACGCACAGCGAGGCCCTTAGAAAATGCTTGCAGGAGGGGGTGGGCAGGCCTCCACATCAGGCCAAGCACAGCGGCCAGCAGCTTTGCTTATTCTTAATTTCAGAGACATCTAGAAGCTTCCCAAAAGCAGGAGCAGGGCTGCATGAATGCACGACAAGTCTGTCTTCCTGGTCACCCACTTTACTCCTCCCATGAAGGTTTCCTCAGCCACAGGAACAGCGACCTGGGAGACAGGGTCAGGGAGAAGACCCCAGGCCACCTGAGGACCTACCCACCCAGGAGCAAGGACATCGGCGGTGGCCTGTTCTCATCAAACCTTTGACAGACTAACTGTCCTTGATCAGGGGCTGGAATACTATGCAAGAGTAGAAAAGTACATGTGAGCAACGTGAATGGATCTCCCACAAACTTTAGACAACAAGAAAAGCCTGGCTAGATGACTCAGCCCACCCCAAATCCTGGGGTGGCCTAGCCAACCTCTGCAGGGAGCGAAGAGGAGGCAAGTGTGGTATCTGCAACAGTTGGAGGTAGCTGGCAGTGCTGGGTCATGATGCCCAGGGTCTGGGCCAGAGGGTGTGTTCTTTCTAATAGACATCACGCTCTGAGCTCTTGGGATTCTGCGCCTGGATGAAAGCTCTAACCTCCACATTTGAGCTTTAAGTTTTAAAAAGGGCCAGGGACAAGGGCTGGTAGGTAGTACAAGCCAGGCCATACTGAATACTCAGGGAGTTGAGACAGGAGCATCTCAAAGCACAGGTCTGCCTGGGTTAGGAGACCCTGTCTCAAATTTTAAACAGGTGAAAAAAAAAGGAGAGAGACTGAGAATGTAGGTTAGTGGTGGAGCATGTGCCAAGCCCTGGGAGCAATTCCAGTATCAAAAGAGGAGTGGGGATGCTGGTGTTAGGTCGCAGAGGGGCACACGTGACCACCGGGCACTCAGAGGGCAGAGGCCAGCAGCAAGCTCCAGGGACCCTCCTCCCCTGCGAGTACCTCCACCTCCTAATTGTGATGTGTTACCTGGCAACCGGTCTCCCAGCGACAAAGGACCCAGAGTCTAGGGCAAGAGGGCACCGGTTTGCCGAAGTCCGCAAGCCATGGCGGCTCAGAAGCCGCTCAGCACCACTGCGGCAGAGCGCATGAACCTTGTGGCCCAGGACGAGATCTGGTAAGACCCGGGGGCTGGGCCCTTCTCATCTACCGGGCACACACCTTAGCGGCCTCAGTTTCCCCACCAAGAAGAGAAGACAGTCGACCGCTGGGCACAGCTGGAGTGCTCTTAGGATAATCAGGAACTTGGAGGAGAGCAGGCAATGTCAGGCACACAAGGACACCTCAGTCTGGCCGCCCCTCCCTCCTGCCCACCGCGAAGACTGGAAGAATTCCAATAGGGAATTTAAAAAGAAGAAACAAAACTTAAATGCTAATATTTGATAACATCGAAGGTTCAGCCTTTCTTGGATTTCCTAGATTCTTTTAAAGGAGAAGAAATTTTAATTTTAAAAGACCCAGGGCTGGGTGTCATGTCACAAGCCTTTAATCCCAGTACTAGAGAGGCAGAAACAGCGGATCTCTGTGAGTTCAAGGCCATCCTGGTCTACATAGTGAGACCTTATCTCCAAAAGCAACAAAAATCTATTTTCTAAAAGATTTGTGTCCATCAGACATTTGTAATGGATATTTTTGAGTGCCAAGTAGTATTCCACTACTTGACATTTTAATCACTATAAGAGTCTGATTTAGACCTTAGATGCAAGGGACATTTGTCCCCCTTGACCCTCCCCTCCTCCCTTCCCCCTCCTTTCTCTGTCTCTCTGCCTGTCTCTGTCTCTGTCTCTCCCCTCTCTCCTCCTGCACTGGCTTTGCATCTGGGGCCTCAATCACGCTGGCCAAGCGCTCTGCCGCCAAGCTTCTTTTTCCTACTTTAATTGTGAGTTGTCCGGGCTGCTCTAAACTCACTTCTCCGTAGCCCAGGCGGGCAAACACATCCTCATGCTGCAGCCCCTGGCTCATCTCGTAAACTCCCTAGTAACCATCTCTGTGACTTTTGTGTCCTTTAACACCCGTGGGGACAACTGGTGAAGAGCCTACTCATATTGGAATTGTCGCATTAAGTCTGTTTTGTAGGAAACAGTATAATTCTCTCAAGTGGAAAACAGTGTCATTTCCCAGGAACCACACAATCTCAGTGTTTTAAATGTGTTTATTAGCACCCACAAACCTCCAAGAGGAAACATTATCCTTTCCCCCGACTCCACTAGACAAACTCCTACATATCCTGCAAACCCAAGTCAAAACGCCCCTCCCCTATGAACTGGCCCTCTTGAGCGCAGAGATTCTGCTTTCCAGTTCTAACCCATCTCCCGAGTACTGGAAATGGACATGATCAAGCATGAGGTTAACTAGAAATGGAGAATTAACCAATTTCAAATATTCACCCCAAGAAAATATCATGAAAATTCATGAGAGTTGGCTATTTTTACTTCCTTTTTGATGTGGCTATGGGAAATTTACAGACATGTCCGAGGCTCATGTTGGTCACATCTTTATGAGAAATAGACTCTGGGACAGCTCAGCCATGGGCGTGTTCACAGTGAAAGCCCGATGATCCGAGTTCCGATCCCTAGAACGCTGTGAACTGTCCTCTGACTTCCATACACACACTCAAACACTAAATGTACACACACATGCACACACTCAAACACTAAATGTACATACATGCACACACTCAAACACTAAATGTACATACATGCACACACTCAAACACTAAATGTACACACACATGCACACACTCAAACACTAAATGTACACACACATGCACACACTCAAACACTAAATGTACACACACATGCACATACTCAAACACTAAATGTACATACATGCACACAAACACTAAGTGTACATACATGCACACACTCAAATACTAAATGTACGCAGGCATACATGAAAACAGACAAACTCTGGGCTTGGGAGAGGGCTTATCCTGGAAAGTGTTTGCACACAGGATGAAGACCCGAGTGTGACCTCCAGAGCCCATGTAAAAAGCCAGGTGTATAGTGAACACTTATAATTCCAGGGTGGAGGAGGAAGAGACAGGAAGGTCCCTGGAACTTTCTGGTCAACCAGTATAGCCTGAGCCCCAGGTCCTACTGAGAAATCCCATCTCCAAGACAAAGTGTAGGGCCCCTAAGAATGACAATTGTGCTGGCTAGTTTTATGTCAATTTGACACAAACTAGAGTCATTTGTGAGGAGGGAGCCTCAATTGAGAAAATGCATTCATAAGACCAGGTTGTAGACAGGCCTGTAGGGCATTTTCTTGATTAGTGATTGATGGGGGAGAGGCCCAGCCCACTGCAGGTGGTCCCATCACTGGGCTGGTGGTCCTGGGTTCTACAAGAAAGCAGACTCAGCAAGTCAGGAGGAGCAAGCCAGTAAGCAGCACTCTTCCATGGCCTTTCATCAGCTCCTGCCTCCAGGTTCCTGCCCTGTTTGAGTTTCTTTCCTGACCTTGTTTGATGATACAGAAGTGTAAGCCAAATAAACCCTTTTCTTCCCAACTTGAAACAGAAACTCTAAGACAACACCCAAGGTTAACCTCCGACCTTTACACACACCTGTACACCAAACACACACACACAAGAAAAGAAAAAGAAAAAGAAATAGACTTTGTCTTCCAAGCTCGGGGCCCAGAGTATAGAGCTTGGCCGGACCCAAAACCTGCAGAGATCAGGGAGGGGGAGGGGTGCAGATTCTGGTTCCCAAATCGAAGGAACCTGAAGGGCCAAGGCGAACTCCATGTTTGCAGAACCTAACCCATCGCCTCACCAGCTGCCCCTCAGCTCAGCTCCCAGGTGGACATCTAGAAACTGTTTAATGTGGAATGAACAAGAATGGGGCTGGATTGGGGGTGGGTGGGGCTGGAGCACCTGGGGACATTTAAGGACGGTCTAGCAGTCAAGTTCACGCTTGCTGAGTCTATACTTGCAGGAGCCCAGGGGTAAGTGTCTTTTTAAACTGACTGTCGCATCCCATGGGTGCTTCTGCCGCTTGCCACTCTTCCTCTAAGCACAGGTAGAGCCTCCAGAATAAGAGGGCTAGTACTCACGTGCCCCTCTAGTAGCCAGCCAGTCCCACCTGACCCCATACCACGCCCCTGCTCCATCTCTTCCCACCACCTCCTCCTCCTCTCCTGCCAGGGTCTCCCCATAAGTTAAGGGGGGGCTCAGCCTAGGCACTGAATTCTCTCCTGCTCCATCCCCACTCATATCCCCTGCAGACCCGCTAGCCAGCCAGTGTGCAGGACACAGAGGCAAGCAGTTCTCCACACGTTTGGAGGTTCTCACGAGGCTTTTCTGAGAGTGTCGCCTCCCACTTAGTGTTTCTTTTTCTCAGGAGATACCGTCTGAAGGCTGAATATAAAGCCCAGGAAGAATGGCCGATGAAGTGGGGATATTTGATGACCTCCATGGAGAAGGTGATTGAAAAGTTTATCAGGAGCCACCTGTCTTCAGGCAGTACCCAGTCATGTCAGGAAATAAATGGCCACCATCTGATAATCAGCAAGAATGAATTGAAAGAGGGGGGCTGAGGAGATGGCTTTGTGGGTAAGAGCCATGAAATAGGACCCCTGATGTCTTCTTCTGGCATCCGCATGTGCAGGCACAGGTACACACATGCATACTCACATATGCAACACACACACACACACACACACACACACACACACACACACACACACACACACACACACAATTTAATTAGCTTTTTCTGCTCCCCTGAATCCGGAGGTTCCTTCCTTTGAGGGGTTGTAGAGCACTCTCAAGGTACAAGTCGTGTGCCAGGCACTTCCTTTAACCAGCTCTGTGGTTGGTACTGCAGCCAGGCACATGGGGCTGCCACTTCGTGCCTGTTTTTAATAAAAAAGACCAGGGAGTTCAAAGGATGATGGTCGGGCACAGGACCAGCAAAGGCAGCACAGAGGTGAGGAGCCAGCGGGCCTCCGCCTCACCCGAGGCCGCCTGGCTACCTCCCTTCTGTGAAATGGAGTGGGACGAAGGTATGTGGACCGTTCTGCAGGCCTGGAGACAAGGGGACCTGTAAGGAATAACTGAGACCGTGTCTGCCCTCCCAGGTGCCCCCCAAAGTGTGGGTCAAACATTCAGACATCTGCAAGGGTCTAGACAGAATGAGAGAGGACAAGCATCGCAAAAAGAGGGAGTTATGGTGACATGGGCAGAGGCACAGTCCTGATCAGGGGAGTTCCCAGTATTCCCGTGAAACCTGCTTCTAGAGGGAGTAGGTCCCATCTATAAAAAAAAAAAAAAAAAAAAAAAAAAAAAAAAAAAAAAAAAACACTACGTAGACTATCATGATGCCCACGGGGCTTCTGAGGGTGGCCTGTTTGTGACATAGCTACCTCAGGACAGACTCCAGGCAGGACTCCAGAGGAGGTCCTCTTCCTCTGCCAGGACACGGTGACCAGAACTGCATTGTTCAAAATACTCACAGCATCGGAAGCCCCTCCCACAGCCCACCCACTGCACAGCTTTGAAATTATGCCATTTGTAATGAGGTTTTTAAAATTCTTAGACAGTTATACAGTTTGAAATTCAATGCATAAAGTAGGGGCCTTAATAATGTACTGTTCGAAAGTGATTCGATATTAATATTCCTCGCGTGTAATTAAATTGGGTTTCCAGGGAGTTTTAAATGGCTTTAAAATCTCCCAGGGTGTGGGGCATTCGTTTCTGGTTGGAAACCTTGGTCTTGGAACCAGCACAGGCATTTTTTTTACTTTGAGTTCATGACCAGGGATGTCTTCTCTGGTCCCATGATGGGGATATCAGTTCCTAGTCGAAGGGCCTCAGCAAGGGCCACTCAGGACTAACTTGGCAGCTCAGATTCTACTTTGACCATTTTCTGCCTGTGCTGGGATCAGCAGCATCTCTGCTGGGAGCTCCACCGGTGCCCGGGGGCTCGGCCTGAGGTCCCTGTCTCCGGGGTTCTGTTTCAGCTGCTGGAAGGTGAAGAAGAACCACGAACCCCAAAGCCCAAGATCGAGCTGCCCAGCCACTTCCGTGTCCGGCCAGTGAGCCCCATGGACAAATACATCAAGGTTCGTCAGGCTGCTCTTACACTATTTTCTAAGAAAAAGTAGTCCTACTGCAGACTGTGGTCCCTCCAGCCACCAGAGGTGAGGACGTGGCCACTCTGGGAGCCACAAGAGCCCTGGAACCAGGCTGGGAACCTCACCGGTAAGACACCTGTACGCACATGTGAGTCGTGCACACACACACCTGTACACACATGTGAGTCATGCACACACACACCTGCACACACAAACACAAACACACATATCAACACACACACACACACACACACACACACACACACACACGGCTTTCTAAACATGAACATATAAACACACAGACACAAACACACACATGTACATATATGCACAAACACACATATATACACACATACACACACACAGGAAAGCAAGTGAGGCTCAAGAGTTACAGTGAGATCTGAGCCCGAGTCCCACGTGACTGTTCAGCTCCTGCATTGTCTTGGACAAGTGGCCCGGAATGTGTGTGTCCACTTCCTCCCTGGTCACTGTATCTCAGGGTTACTGAAACACCTTGGGGACTGGGATTCTGTGGGACAGTGTGCTTGAAGGACTGGGGAACAGGAACCAGCATTTGTCAGAGGGTGGTGACTCTCAGCCATTACTGGGTGCTGGGTGAACAAGCAAGAAAGGGATCCTCAACCAGAAAATCAGGGATGTGGTGGGGTGGCGCTGCTCCAAAGGGTCACCAGAGCTGCTGGGAGGGCTTCTCCGTGGCAGGCTGCTCCCGTTCAAATCTCTGGGACTCAGTGAGCAGCCAGTCTGTCTGAACCAGTGAGACAATCTAGGGAGCCATTGAGGAAGACACATGTAAGTCAGACTAGTTTTATAGCATCTTGACACATGCTAAGGTCATTTGGGAAAGGGGACTATCCACTAAGAAAATGCCTCCATACGATTTGCAAGTGGGCAATGTATTTTCTAAATTACACAATGTATTTTCTAAATTACTGATTGATGTAGGAGGGCTCAGCCATCATGGGTGGTGGTGCTACCTGTGGTCCTGGGTTCTATAAGGAAACAGGCTGAACAAGCCATGAGCAGCAAGCCTGTAAGCATCCTCCTGCATGGCCTCTGCTTCAGCTCCTCCATGTTCCTGCCCTGTTCTGCCCTGACTTCCCTGGATGATGGACTGTACACTGTAAGATGAAATAAACCCTTACACCCTCCTCCCAACTTGTTTTTGATCGGGTGTTTGGGAATAGAAATCCTAAGACATGTGTCTTAGTGAGCTTTGTCCCCTTGACACAGTCTGCAGTCACCTGAGAGGAAAGCCTAGATCAGATTAGCCTATGGACATACGTATGGGGGTTTCTTGATTGTGAATTGATTGGAGGTCCAAGCCCACTGTTGGTGGCACCATCACCAGGCGGTAAGTGGACCTGGGCTTTATAACAAAGCCCTATAAACATGACCCTGTGAGTGAGCTAGGGAACGAGCCAACAAGCAACGTTCCTCCATGGTTTCTACCTCAGCATGCTGCAGTGAATGCCTTCATTGATGAGCTGTGATGTATAAGTCAAACAAATCATTTCTTCCCCAGGTTGCTTTTGGTCAGTGTTACCAAAGAAACAGAAAGGAACCTTAATGAACACCCAAAAGCCAAACTCTAGCCTTCACACACACACACTTCAGCACACACTGCTTAATATTGGTTTTTCTGTCTTCTGCATCCTAGGCATCCTGGGCACCTTGTAGACACCCCTGTGGCTCATGTGGTCATTTGCTCCACAGCAAGATGCGTGTCTTCCTCCTATCAGCACTGTGGGCAGGAAGGAGTCTTCCCATGACTAACCCCTTGCATTCCCCTTCAGATCCTTCCATCACCTCCAATCCCAAAGACCACGCAGAGCTTCATCGGATGGCGATCTGGGGTGCCAGGCCTGAACAAGTGCTTGGAGCATGACACAGAGATCCGCAGCTGCAAAGGGGCTTACGCCCGAGAGCTGCACTGGCCAGAGCAAGGCGTGTACTGAATGTCACCATGGCTTCAGGTGGGATGTGCCTGTGCCTGGGTCAGCCTCCCCGAGGACGGCTCCCCACGTCTCTACGGATGTTCTGAAGGACAACAGTTTACCTTAGGTGTTGTCGTTCATTGGTGCTCCCAAGATTCTTGGCTAACGTAAGGTAAATAGATACTCTGGTTTATTTATTTGTTTGCTGGTTTGTATGTTTGTTGATCCTGTGGGAATCTCTGACTATGGTTTTGGAAAACAGTGATTTAACTCTTAAGCACACTTGTCTATACCCGGGCATGTAGTTCAGTTGGTAGACGGCTTATGTACATGCGCGAAGCTCTAACACCTCAGAAACTGGGTATGGTACCAATCACAACACTTGGGAGATGGAGACAGAAGAAATAAGTCCCAGGACATCCTTGGGATATTACGTTTGAAGCTCGCCTGGGTTATATAGGATCTTGTCTCAAGAAAGGAAAAACTTTAACACATTGTCCAACTTCAGGCACAGTGGTGCACGGATGTCATCACACACAGATTCAAAGATTACCTGGAGAGCAAGCAGAGTGAGCTGGGTAGCCTGGGAAACCCAGTTCTGAGCATAGAAAGTAAAAAGGAAGGCTAGAGGTAGGTCTGTGATAGAGCGCTTGCCTCGCCTGCACACTATCCATACTTAGTCTCCAGGAACCTCCTATGAAAACCCATCTCAGCTTCCACGGCCTCTCCCACCCTCCTCCTGATGGTGAGATGACTTGCTGGTCCAGGTCTTCTGTGCCCAGACACCAGCTCCTCTTCAGAAGGAATGAGATAGCTTGAAGCCCTTTGTTGAGGTATCTTCAGGAAGACCACAGCTTTAAGGACAGAAACCAGGCCAAGGCCAAAACCACCACGTGGATTTCCAGAAGTCTCTTCCTGAGTTTGCTGAGCACACCTGACCCATTCAATGACCTGGCCTCCCAACCAAGATCCCTGGCCATTCTGACCTTGCGGCCATCTGTACCTCAGCTATCAGTTTCTTTCTGCGTTCCCCCTGCTCAGTTCTGCAACTTTCCACCTGGACCTCCGGCAGCAGGTGGGAGAGCACCGGGTGACAGGGAATCATGAACTGCACCCTCAAAAACAGACAGGCAGAGCTTAGGGACATCGTGGGAGCTGTTCCTGGTCTATGCTGACCCCAAGATAGGGTTCTGTGTAGTCTAGGCTGGCACAGAGCCAATGGACATCTGAGGATGACCTTGGACTTCTACTCTTCCTGCCTCTACCTCCCAAGTGCTGGGATTCGTAAAATACCAAAGCAGGTCTCAGCAGTGCTGGAGCTAAAGTCCTGGGCCTCCTGCATGCTAGACAAGCACTCAGCCACAGCTCCAGTCCTGGTGTTCAACATGCAGCTTCCTCAGATCTGGCCTGAGCCAGCAGGGTAGCCACATGTGGTCAGTCACCTGCTCCTCCGCAATGAGATGTGTTTTCCTCCTGTCTAAACCATGGGCAGGAAGGAGTCTTTATGACTGACAGGCTGGGAGAGGCGTCACTTGGTGGAACCATTGCTGAAGCCCAAGAGTCCCTTGTCTTAGGGAAACTCAAGGACCCTCTCACAGTCCTGAACATGGGCTTCCACCCCTTCACCCCCTACTGCTCCCCAAAAGGGATTTCATGGCTGACAGGCACCCAGCACCAGGGGACAGAATTCCCTCGGTATCGGGACATCCCCATACCATCAGGGCAGGGAGCCCCAGCAGACAAGCTCCTGCCATGTGGGACTCTCCTCTCTCTGCGAGCCTCCGGGAGGAGATCTGAGCCAGCATCCCTCTGACTTCCGTGGTGCTGACTCCCCAGGGCCTCTTGGAGCCAGGGCCAGGCCTCCCAACCGAAACCTCACTCCAGCTCCTGGGGGATGAGTGCTCTGTCTTTCAGCATCCTTCCTCCAGCCCCCAGATATGGTATTCCCTGAGTTCCCCAGCCTGGAAGGGAGACCTCTCAAGAGCACAGCCCTTTGGGGTGATGACCCCACCTCTGAGTATGGTGGCTATGGTTATCACTCACTATGTGTGATGTCAGAGCCACAGCTGGGACTGTCATGACTTTTTAGGCCTGAGAAAAGACACTTGGGGTTGAACTGTGATCCACTCCCAAAGAAAATTTGTTAAAGCCCCAACCTCCCTTCAAACACACACTTAACTGGAAATAAGGTCACTACAAATGTAGCTAGTTAAACTAAGATGAGCTCATCCTGCACTTCTGAGCCTCCCAAAGAGAAGAGCACACACACACACTGCATTATAGCCAGGTGACCTCAGAAAGTGGATAACATCTGTAAGCCAAGGATGTCCAGAACTCGCCAGCAGCTCACCAGAGATGGTTAGTAAGGCTAATACTCCCTCAGCTTCAGAAGGAACATGCCACTTCAACCTTGACTCCACATCTGTCCCCTCCACAATGATACAACTCCAAAGTTGGGCTGCTGTCCTGTGCATCTGTGGTGTAGCCACTGGGACGGGAAGGCAGCTGGCACACAGCTTCCTTCCCCTGCCCTCCTGGTTCACAGTTTTCTGTCTCCTGACCCAGCTGTCTCTCAGGGAAGCAGGCACATGGTCCGTTTGGCTCTGGAGGTGTTCCCAACCACTCAGACATTCAGCCTGAGGTAGACTGAACAACCAGATGCTTGGCCAAGCCTGCCTCTATCCCATCCAATATTTTGGCATCTCTATCAGTTCTGCAGGTGAGGCATCTGCCCTTGAAGAAGCACGCGTGCTTCTTGGGATCAGATGTCCCTGAAGTGAAGGACAGTGGCCAGAAAAGCACTGGTTTGTCCCATTTCCCCTTCAGCAAACTGAGGGTTGTTTTTCCATGGATTTCCATAAAGGAGGCAGTGCACACCTTGGTTGAGGATGACCCTCTCTGGACAGGTGGCATTTGCTCTAATTCTTAATCAAAAGATGCATCTGGGAGTGGCCTTTTTATTGTCTGTGTGCCTACAGCAGTCAGGCAACAACAACAACAACAACAGAAAACACCCAGCAAAATTAGATGGAACTGTAGCCGGGGCTAGGGCCCCATTGGCAGGGCACTTGCCCAGCGTGCACAAAGTCCCAGATTCTGTCCCTAGCACTGTGTGGTGCCTCACACCTGCAACCCCAGCACTTGGGAGGCAGGAGGAACATGATTTCAAGGTCATCCTTGGCTATGTAGTGAGTTTGAGGTCAGCCTGAGCTACATGAAACCCCCTCTTAAAAGGGGGGGGGGCTCTTGGATCTGTCTCAGTTTCCAGCTGCTGGGAGACAGAGCATCCACTTCAGACTCTTGAAGACGGCACCCACTAGACAGTAGCCGGGTGAGCAGGTGGTGGTGGTAAAGACGAATGGATCACAGCATGGTGAGACTTTCAGGAAGGGTCAGGCTCCATGGTGGCCATCGCTGGGCTCACCCAATGCTTGCATTCAGTTTGCACCCATGAGGAGGAAGATGGACCCAGGTCCTTGGGAGGAGAAAGAGACTCAGGCCACAGCTGAGCCTTACGTCAGGCGTAGTCATCCCAACTGCTCAGGAGGTTGAAGCAGGAGGGTAACAAGTTGAAAGCCAGACTGGGCAATTGAGGAGACTTTGTCTTAAAATACGAAGTGAGAAGAGCTGGCTCAGTGGTGAATCACTGGCCCAGCATGTTCGAGGTCTCAGCTCCATCCCCAGCACCTGAAGGAGACCAGGCACACTCTTCGCCCCATTTGCCCCTGTCAACATCTAGATGGCTCCATGTGTTTGCACTGCTGTGGTGGTATTCTAACTGTACTGAAATGTGATTTTGATTGTATGTTAATAAATAAAGTTGTCCGGGGGTCAGAGCTATTAGAGCCATAGACAGAATGTGGCGGTGGTGGCACACGCCTTTGATCCCAGCACTTGGTAGAAGAGCTAGGTAGATCTCTGTGTGTTCAGGGATACAGCCAGCATTGGAGACATATGCCTTTAAGACCTAGAGGGCTGTACATACAGACAGTGACGAGGCAGTCACGCGTTTGTGTTTACAACCAATGAGAAGGCAGAACAAAAAGACTATGAATAGACATACACACAGGAAGTAGCTCTCTTTTGGAGAGCTAGGACCACCGCAGGAGGAAGGGTGAGATTTTAGCTCTGAGCTCTGACCTCTTGGCTTTCTCTTTTACATTGGTTCTGTGTTTCTTATTTAATAAGATGGTTGGTTACATCTACAAATGGCACCCAACGTGTTGGCAAGAGTTTCCACCTAAAACCTGAGTAAAAAGATTCTAAAATGGAGCAATAAACAGTTCCTAGTTGTCTTTTTCAAGTTAGAGGCAGTGTGCGTGTTTGAGCTACTATCTACTATGGCGGGTTCCTGGTGTGCTCGACCTGCAGTATGGCGGGAATGAGTCCTCTGCAAGTGGCACATTAAGCTGCATGGTGGATTTAGCCTTTGCTAGTACAAAACAAAAAGAGGTTTCTGGGCTGCACGCTGCTTTGATAGAAGCATAGACCCACTATTTCTGAGAATTGATGGCTCCCAGAGCTGGCAGAAAATGTACCATGTTGGGAAGCTGAAGTGGGCAGAGCCAGCAGCCACAGCCTGTTTCAGGCTTAGAAGGCTGCAGTTTAAAGCAATAGGCTCCAGGTAATATAAAAAATAATCCACGTAAAGATGGCTAGCACACAGAGAATCTGGATTATGTTCTCTTTGATATTTGTAACTGAAGAAAAACATTTGATTACAAAAGCTGTTGAGTTATGCCAAAATGTGTATTTTAAAGGTACCTTGACTTCAAAATTTGGATATAAGGATATGTTGCTTTGGAAAAGAGGCTCTGCTTTTGTTTCTACAGAAAGCCAGAGGCTATGGATTTGTTCCAGATTAAGATATATCAGGTTTGACCAGCTAAGACCACCTGAAAGGTCTCTAATGACACCATGGCCCAGATGATCCAACATCCAGAATCGTTTCAAGGCAACTGGCTCAGACGATACACCCTCACGGACTACTCCATAATCCTAAATTTTTCTTTGTGTCCCCATAAGATACAGTGCCCCCCTCCAGCAGGAAGTAGTAAGAGAAGCCATGCCCAAATTCCCAAATATACCAAGCTGGCTTTGTAGATGTGTAAAAGTCAAAACCTTCCTTTTTGAAAAAAAAATAGGGTAAGTGCTGTGGGATGGTCTGTATGTCAAATCTGTTGCTCTGATTGGTCAATAAATAAAACACTGATTGGCCAGTGGCTAGGCAGGAAGTATAGGCGGGACTAACAGAGAGGAGAAAAGAAAGAACAGGAAGGCAGAAGGAGTCACTGCCAGCTGCCGCCATGACAAGAAGCACGTGAAGACACCAGTAAGCCACGAGCCACGTGGCAAGGTATAGGTTTATGGAAATGGATTAATTTAAGCTATAACAACAGTTAGCAAGAAGCCTGCCACGGGCATACAGTTTGTAAGCAATATAAGTCTCTGTGTTTACTTGGTTGGGTCTGAGCAGCTGTGGGACTGGCGGGTGGCAAAGATTTGTCCTGACTGTGGGCAAGGCAGGAAAATTCTAGCTACACACTGTGTAGAGTATGTGCGTTGTATCTGTGTGTGTGTGTGTGTGTGTATATATATATATATATATATATATATATGGGGGATGGGTGTGTGTGTGTGTGTGTGTGTGCATGTAGAGAGCAGAGCTGCACCTTTAGATTTCTTCTCTATAGCTATTCATTTTACTTTTTGAGACAAGGTGCCTCACTAAGGCCAGAGCTCGTGAATTTGGCTAGGCAAGGTGTCTAGAAGGCTCTAGGAATCCTTTTGTCTCTGTTGGTGCCATTGCCTCCCAGTTCTGGGTTTATAGATGTGCCCCCACAGTGCCCAGAATTTACATGGTGCTAGATTTGAACTCAGATCCGCATGTTTGCATGGTGTCTTCCCAGCCTCTGCTTAGGTATCTTTAGCTAACACCTGGGAAACCCTTGCAGTGGTGGGGGCTGTCTATGTTAGGGTTTCTATTGCCGTGTTAAACACCATGACCAAAAGCAGCTTGGAGAGGAAAGATGTTGTTCAAATCTTAAATGGTTTATAATTGAAAAAAAACCCGGTACTAGATATTGGGGTGAAAGCTGAAAGAGAGAGAACCAGAGCAAGCCACAGCCAACCTCACCTCGCCAACTCCTCAGCCAATCCTGTTTCCACGAATCCTCAGACTGAAAGTTTCTGAGTCCTCACCTGAAAGGCCTCAGCCAAAAGCAGCCTTTAGTTCCCATCTCCTCACACCTTATATACCTTTCTCTGCCCTGCCATATTACTTCCTGGGATTAAAGGCCTGTGTGCTTCCAAAACAAAGGCATAAGGTCTCAAGTGTTGGGATTAAAGGTGTGTGCCACCACTGTCTGGCTCTATTTCTCTTCTAGACTGAGTCAACCTCATGTAGTTCAGGGTGACCTTGAACTCACAGATATCCAGATGGATCTCTGCCTCTCAAAGAGTGCTAGGATTAAAGGTGTGCGCCACCACTGCCTGACCTCAATGTCTAACCTAGTAGCTGGCTCTGTCGTCTGATCCTCAGGCAAACTTTATTAGTGTACACAATATGTCACCACAGAAAGGGTCTTTTCGCTCACATATCCTGGGTCACAGTCCACTGAGGAAAGCCAAACAGTTCAGGAACCTGGAGGGGAGCTGATGCAGAGGCGATGGAGGAGTGCTGCTTACTGGCTTGCTCCTCATGGCTTGCTCAGCCTCTTATAACACCTAGAACCATCAGCCCGGGGTGGTAACACCCACAGTGGGCTGGGCCCTCCCGCATCAATCAATAAGAAAATGCCCTAAAGGCTTGCCTACAACTGGAGTTCATGGAGACATTTCTCAGTTGAGGTCTCCTCTCAGATGACTCTAGCTTGTGTCGAGATGACGTAAAACCAGGCAGCATACTGTCTGCAATAACTTATTCATCAACCAGCCACATCTGTGCTCTGATTTAAAGAAATGAACACGAGCTGTCCCTCTGGTGTCTTGTTTCACTGCTCCACCCTCTCCCCCCCACCCCCCCACCCCCCAGCTTCTCCTGGGCTCCAGGCTGACCTCCAACACAAAACCATCTGCCCTGTGCTCACAGCACCTAATGAGACCCAAGCTCCAAACAGCCCAGTTGAGAATTGAAGTGGACAGTGCTCCAGGATTCAATTACCCAGGACCATTGCAAACTTGACATTTAATCTATGGAAATTCACCTCTTTGTGGGTGTCTAAGAAGGCCCATAAATGTCACCACACCCTGTAAAATACCATAGCATTTCCAAGGTCAAGATGCAGCTGGTGAACCCATGTGCATGATATTGACATCATCCCAATAATGAACCAAGAGCTGGACTCAGTCCAAAGGAACAGGCTCAAAACGCTGCCAAACAAGACTGAATCAGGGACCCAGAACAGACCCACTGCAAGCATGTTTGAGTCTAAAAGAAATTAGAAACACTTGGGTTGAGTTAACAAACAAGTATAATGAACGCAAGCTGAAAGCCAGGGGGACCGACTCATAAGCATTGTAACAAGGACAGATGTCCTCGATATAATCCCACTGGCAAGGTCTAGGTATCCCCACAAAATTAAATTCAATAATTTTTTTAAACTTTTTTTTTTTTTAATGTGTATGGGTGTTTTGACTCTGTGTAAGTCTGTGTGCCCCACGCATACAGTGCCCCTAGAGGACAGAAAAGAACATCAGATTTTCTGGAACTGGAGTTTCAGATGGTTGTAACCAGCCATGGTGGGGCTGGGAATTGAACCCAGGTCCAGTGGAAGAGCAGAAATGCTCACACAGCTGAGCCATCTCTCCACTCGCCCTCACATTGTTTAGTTGACACTAACACACCAACTCAAATGAAGGCTCTAAGGGGTCAAATGTCGCTTAGGTGGAGTTTTGTCCCCAAATGATCACCGATGTCATACTAAATGAACACTCCTGGGGCTTGGGGTTTGAAATCGATAAAAAGATTTAGAAATAAAATTTCGATTGTCCCAGAGGACATTGTGGGAGTGAATCTTTCATAGCTGCCTGCCTTTATGAAACTATGCAGGGATTCTATTGGTTGTAAAAGGAAGTAACCCGCCCCAGGCCAGCCGAGACACAGAGGAACATATTGATTCCTACGTGGGAAGCCCCGGGCGCAGCTAGGCTTCTCATGCAGTTTGACCAGGCTTTCCAAGCTGTCTCTAGAACCCAGGATCTTTCTACCCAGTTTCCTTCAGCTTGGTCTGATTCCAGCTGTAAGAGTCACATCTCTGCATGATTAAGCCATGAGGAAGTTTCTTGGATCCCAAAGAGGAAGTCCAGAGGCACTTGGAGTGGCCAGCTAGTCTGACAGCTCATCTTCAAAGGTCTGGGTTTTTTTCTCTCTTACCTGTCCCCATGGCAGCCTCCCCTGAGGATACAACGTTGATGGCCCCAGTGGAGAGGGTCACACACCCTCTGCTAACCTGTGGCAGTAAAAAAAGAAGTTGCTTCCTTGTATCTCTGATAATCCTCCTTGGAGGTCTCAATGGCTGGGGCCAACAGCCCCTTCCCATGAGGCACTGCACCTATTGGTAGGAGAGAAGAAAGAAAGCAGTAGGATCCGCATGATACTCACCATGGTGTCAATCTCAGACAGGCTCACATTCCTCATGGTCACAAGAGGGCTGCAACTGCTCCTGGCTTTCCTTATTCTCAGTGCCCAAAGACTATTTCCCAAGATTCCCAACTACTGTCTCATTCACTCCAACTTGGTAGCATGTCCATTCCTGAGCCAGTCAGTGTGGCCCACAAAATGCTCATCAATGTTAGGTCTCACTTGTCTCTACCCTAACACAATAGATGCCTTCCCCTCCCTCCTCCCATCTCTCTTGTTCTCATCCTCATCCTCTCAAGGAAACCATTTGCTGTCATGTGTGCATGCTCAAGGGTCTCTCCACAGAATGAGAACGAAAAGAAACCACCATCTAACAGCCAAGGAAGAACTGTGGCCATGGTCCAACTGCCTGCTGGGAACCCAGTGCTTCCAACAGCCTGGTGAAGGAGCAGCTGCAGAGCCCTCTCCCTGTACCCGTGCACACCCACAGACACAATTCTGAGTGCAGCCCCTACTCCCATGAGAAAAGAAATCATGTTTCTGTGTACTTCTGGGGCCACACAGACAAATGGCGTAACTTGAGCCCCCAACCTGCTGGAGTCCCCCTCACTGTCTTCTTCTACATTCTGGGGAGACCATATGATGGGTGGTGTTGCCAAAACCAGGCATTGCTTACTCCGCACGGGGGTGGGTGGGTAAGGTTCCTGTCAGATGGAATTCTGACCCTCAGTGCCTGGGAGCTGGCGTCACACCAACCCCTCCCCAGAAGCCAGATGCCAGCTAACAGCCCTCCTCCTGTCCCCATGATAGCCATTTCCTGTGTCTGTCTTAATCCACTTTCTATTAAGTTGGGGAGGAAACTGTTTGGCTTAAATTTCCACATCACAGTCCATCACCGAGGAAACAGGATAGGAACTCAAGGCAGGAACTTGAATCAGAAACCGTAGAGAAATGCTGTTTGCTGACTTGCTCCCTGGCTAGGCCACAGGCTCACAATTAGCTAGCTTTCTTACGCAGCCTGGGACCACCTGTCCATAGAATGCTGCTACACACGCTGGGCTGGGCCCTGCTGCCTCAGTTAACGACACAGTCCCCTGTAAACATGTCCATACACCAATCTGACCCAGACAATGCCTCAATTGAGACATCCTCTCAGATTGCTCTAGGCTGTGTCGAGTTGCCCAGGCTAACCAGAACACCCCAGTCCTTGTCAGCTTGACACACAAACACATCTGTTTATCCAGAATCCTGTCTTGTTTGTCGCCAAGATGTCGTGTTAATATTGTACTGTAAGACAGAGTACAACTTTAAAAGTCCCACAGTCTTTCAAAAATTCCAACATTTTAAAAGTTCAATGTCTCTTTACAAGTCCAACATCTCTATTGCGTGTTCCTACATAAAAAAAAAAAAAACAAAAAAAAAAAAACTACAAGTTACAAAGTTTCTTATTCCAGAAGGGAAGAACCAGAGCACAGGAGCAATCAGGTGGAAGCCTAAATCTGGGTCCTGTCACTGTGTGTGACGTCTTGGGCTCACTCATGACCTGTCACCAAGGGCTTGGGCATCCTCACCTCTCAAGTTCTGCCAACCACAGTGCACACAGCTTGTCTTGTGAGCTCATTCTAGTTCTGTTTCATACCTGCTTGGGATGTAGCTGTGGCCCCTGGACCACAGTTTCTGTGTGCTGACTCCCAAAGAATCACTTCTCAGAGATCCCCTCAGTGGGGCTGGTCTCTTGTTAATCACAGCTGATTCTTCAGATTATTAGTCAAACTATCACCCAAACGGCCCTGTCCCAATTCTTAATTCAGTCCTTGCCTAACCTCACGTTTCTCTCACCAGTATCGTCTTTCAAGCTTCCACAATAACGGCCCGTTAAGGTCTGAGCACTCGATGACCTTCCCATCTCAAAGTTCCAGAATCCTTGAATAAAGCACTCTAAAGGCATAGGAAGCTGTGTGTATGCTCAACTCCATCCCAGCACTCTCCACTCCCTGGTACCAAGTTCTGTCTCCTAGTTAGTTTTCTGTTGCTATGACAAAGCACCCTGACCAAAGCAACCTAGGGCAGAAAGAGGCTTATTTGACTTTTACTTCCAAGTCTCACACACCATCACTGAGGGAGGTCAGGAATCAAGGCAGGGACTTCAGATGGGACCAGAAGCAGGGACCGTGGAGAAACTCTGCTTGCTGGTTGCCTTAACAAACTTGTACAGCCCAGGCCCACCTGCCTGGGGAATGTTGCTGCCCACAGTGGGCTGGGCCCTCCTGCACCCATTTAGTGATAATGACAATCTCCCACAAACAGGACAGTCTGACTTGGGCAATCCCTCAGCTGAGGTTTATCCTCTCAGATGACTCTAGGCTGTGTCAGGTTGGCAGCAAAGACTGGTCAGAAGGGCCGTCTCCTTACTCTATAAAATAACTAGAATGAAGTATAGGCGCATATGGCCGGAAGGATGGTCAGCAAGTAAAGGTGCTCGCTGCCACCAAGACCGACAAACTGAGTCAGTACCCAGGCCCCACATGGAAGAAGAGAACCAACCCCCCAATTTGACTTCTGACCTCCACATGCCTGCTGTGGTACTCATGTGCTCACATGTGTGTGCACGCTTGAACACACACAAAATAAAAAGTAAATGTAAATCATAGGAGCATATTCAAAACTTGAACCAATAAAGCTAGGCAAGCCACCAGCGTGACCTCTGGCTGGTGCAGCAGAATCACCCCCCCCCTCCCCGCTGTGCTGAGACTACAGCCTGTCCCCGGACACTCATGCTGGAACTTAGTTCTCACTGTGAGGCAGTCAGAGGGGGAAACATCATCCTACCGTGACATCTGGAAGTAGTGAGGGCCAGGCAGAGTCATCAGCCCCCATGACTGACTTTGGGGGCTTTGTCAGGGGAGGGAGAGAGACTAGACAGACACCACACATCTCTGTGCGTGCTGTCTCCAGTGTGGTACCCTGAACCGCCCTGGGACACTGTCCTCAAGAAGGCTGTCCTCAGACACAGACCTTCCACCTTGTGCCCCAGAACGGTGGGCTCAGTAAACCTCTTTGTCTATAACATATCCCACCTGCGTTATTGTGTCTTAGCAACAAAAAAAATGGACTAAGATGTCTCAAACCAAGAGACAACAAAACAGGACCAGACCTCATGGTGCACACCTATATTCCTAGCTACTTGGGCAGCTGAGGTAGGAAGGTTGTAAGTTCAATGCCTTCCTGGGTTCTAGAGTGAATTCAAGGCCAGATGCTACCTCGCTCCTTTTTTCCACCAAAGGAAGCTGAACAACTTGGTTTTCAAAAATTAAAAATCACCCAATTGTTACACGTTTTTGCATTTTTAAATGTTTCAATTATTATTAAGTGTGGAACAAATTAAATACACCAGAAACAACAGCTTATACTTTCTCAAATAAACACATTTCTGAGTGTTTTCCTGATGTCTACGTCTGGGTATCTAAAAGACATCTCAAACTGAACACATCAAAATTCACTTTATTCTGGCAGCCACCTCCCCTCACTAACAGTGTCCCTTTGTCCCTTCCCAGCCTCCCCACAGCCACGGCAGAAGTCTTGGCTTTCCCCTTCCTCACCCCAATAGTCCTTCAACAAAGCTGTCCCCACAGGCCACCATCACCATCTTCTCTGGGCGTTGTGGTTTGGATATGGCTTCAGCACACCCCCAAGAGTTCTTGTGTTGGCAACCTGGTCCCCAGGGAGGTGGTGTTGAAAGGTGCTGGGGCCTACGGGAAGGGAGGGGGACTATCAGAGGTACAGTCCCGTGTAGTGATATATCGTGTACCCTAATAAAATTTGCCTGAAGATCAGAGGACAGAACAAGCCACTAGAGTAAACATAGAGGCCAGGTAGTAGTGGCACACTCCTTTTATCCTAGCTCTATGGAGGCAGAGATCCATCTGGATCTCTGTGAGTTCAAAGTCACCCTGGACTATATGAGACTGACTCAGTCTAGATGAGAAACAGAGTCAGGCAGTGGTGGCACATACCTTTAATCTCAGTACTTGAGGTCTCATGCCTGTGCTTGGGAAGCACACATGCCTTTAATCCCAGCACTAGGAAAGAAGTGATATGGCAGGGCAGAGAAAGGTATACAAGCTGCGAGGAGACAGGAACTGAATGTTTTTTGGCTGAGGAGCGCTTTTTGGATGGACCCCTTTCGGCTGAGGACTCGGAGACATTCAGTGAGAGGATTCATGTTGGCAAGGTGAGACATGGCAGGGGTCTGTTCCTTTGTCTCTCTGATCTTTCAGTATTTACCCAGATATCTGGCTCCAGGTTTGTTTTGGTTTTTTTTTTTTTGTTTGTTTGTTTGTTTTAATTAGAAGACCATTTAGCAATTTGAGCAACAGTTCTGGGAAGTGATTTTTGTGGTTCTCATGGAATCCTGAGAGTTCCTTTAAAAACAGCTTGTCTTAGGAAGAGTGAGCCTGGCCACCGGATGCCTCTGGTCTGTGTCTTGTCTTGGGTGCCCTTCCTCTCATGGGCACTGGATGCCTCTGGTCTGTGTCTTGTCTTGGGTGCCCTTCCTCTCATGGGCACTGGATGCCTCTGGTCTGTGTCTTGTCTTGGGTGCCTTCCTCTCATGGGCATTGGTACCATGTGCCATCACTGTGTTGACCCAACAAGGGTGCCCTCCCCAAAGTCTGCACAGACAAGGCCATCAGCCCTAGACACCCCTCTCTGAAAGTGAGGTAGATGAGTTTTCTCGACAAAATGTCCCTCCCGATGACAACAGCCAGCATCTAAACCTCCTGACCTACAGGGTCTGTGAGGACTGCTGTGGTGGCGGCCACTAGCCTGACGAAGCTGTACCCTGAGGGTGACGCACATCGCTCTGCTCTCAAGTCATGCTACAGAGCAAGTCACCCGGAACTGCAGAGTCTTCCTGTTGTCAAACAATTCAAAAGCAAAACACCACGAAAGACTAGTTCTCAGATTCTTTCCCCCTGGAAAGGGCACGGTGGGGTGGTTCGGGAAGAGAACAGAGTGCTCCGGTGGAAAAGAGGACTCTCGGCCACCATCACCAAAGTTCATGTCTGTATTTCAAAAACTGCCTTGAAGACCAGAAGCCAAAAGAGGAAGCAGATGTGACACATGCATCCAGGTGGGTGAGCGCCTGAGACAAGAAGTCAGAAAACCCGAAGTCAGAACACAAAGGCTTCCTGTGTATGGCCTCAGTGGTGGGAAGTGCCCAGACTAAGTGAATTCATAGGAACAGAACACTGGGGAGGGGCGTCAGGGCCACCTGGGCATGGGGACTTCTGACAGGGGTCTCCTTTCAGGGCGACAAACCAGTTTGAAACTGAGGTGGTGAGCACTGTATTGTAAACACCCAATGACAAGTCCCACCCTGTCAACAGCCACTTAGTGCTATGCAAACTTCTCCTAAAAATGGCCAGAGTTTATAAATTGTCAATTCTGTGTTGTGTGCATGCAATTTTTCCCTCGTATTAGCCTCCCAATATATGAGATACATGTCACTTCCATCATGTGTCAGTTAAACATAATGGAGGCTATGGTGGGCCCTAGAACCCCTGATCCATGTCTCAGGCTATGTGTGTGTGTGTGCGCGTGCGCGCGTGCGCGCGTGTGCGCGCGTGCGCGCTCCTGTGTTTGTTCCTATGTATGCTTTGTTCATATGCGTACACTTGTTCTTGTATGTGATTATTCTTGTGTGTGCCTGTACATGTGTGCCTCTATGTGTGTAAGTATGGAGACCAGAGGACAATCTCGGTGTTCCTTGGGTGCCATGCTTCTGGGTTTTTTGACACAAGGTGTATCAGTGACCTAGAACTTACCAGGTAAGTTGAGCAGCCAACTTCGGGGATCCACTGTCTCCTCCCTGACACTGGGATTGCAAAGCCCAGCTTTTCCCATGAGTGCTGGGTCCCAAACTCAGATCCTTGCATTTGCATGGCAAGCATTTTACCGCATGGCTCAGCTGCCTCCCCAGCACCAGCCTCCCATCCCTTGGTCGTTCATCCCTGAGGCCAGTTGGTTAACTGGTCATTCATTCTCTGTCAGCTATTAGCCCCCCAGGTTCTGCTTGTGGGAACCTTCCCAGCCTTAGGAAACCTGCTTTGGTGGGACTAAAGATAAAAATAAACCCACAGAACATGGGGCCAAAGACGCCAGACACTGAAAAGAACGCACTGTCTGCTTCCATTTATATCAAGTGCGGAGACAGCATCGATCTGAGAGTCAGGCTGGGGTCTCTGCGGGGTGGCAGCCGGGAGGGGTTCAGGGAGAGGGCACTTCGGGTCACATTCTATTCTTAATCTAGACCCTGGGGACCCAGCTGTGCAGAGCTTGTGAAAATTCGCCAGGCTGCACATTTGGGACAGTGCATTGTGCTGTTTTCTCAGGTTTAGGAGTTTTCAGAGAAATGATAAACGTGTGCGTCTGTTGGCTTTGTTTGATTTCCTGCCAGACTTTTGAACTGGGAGCTCAGGTCCAGCCTCGGGTTGTAAGATGCCCGCAAAGTGAGTCTGGGATCCAAACCCCCGCTGTACGGAATGTTTCTCCAGCACGTGGCCTGAAGTGAACCTGGGAAAGCTCCTTCTGTGGACTAAGTGCCCAGGGAAGAATGTGATGCGACTGTCACTCCAGACGGGACGGAGGGCCCAGAGGCACACCTCCCCTTCCCGGGTGTATTGGTTTGATTTCTGTTGCTGTGATGAAACCACAACCAAAAGCAACTTTGGGGGTATTTGGCTTACAGGTTCCAGTCCATCAGGGAAAGCAAGGGAGGAATTTGGGGCAGGAACCGGAGGAGAGACACCGAAGCAGAGGCCATCGGGAGTGATGCTTACTGGCCGGCTCCTCATACCTTGCTCAGCCTGCTTCCTTATACAACCTAGGATTACCAACCCAGGGAAGACACCTCCCACAGGGAGCTGGACCCTTCCACATCAATTATTAATTAATCAATGCAGAAAATGCCCACAGGCTTGCCCACAGGCAAATCTCACAGAGGCGTTTCTCAATTGAGGCTCCTTCATCTCAGGCGACCCTAGCTTGTGCCACATCAACAACACTAAGCAGCATGCCGGGAATATGACGTTCACCCCGTTCATGGAGATGTGGGTACAAGCAGCCCAGATCCAGATTGCTTACCCACTTAAGCAGAAATGCACTTGAAGAGGACTGACTCTTCTCTAGTGCTGTGGAAAGAATTCCCAGTCACCTCCAAGGTGGTCCTGTATCCTCAGAGACACTGCTGTCCCCACCTCCCACCCTCCTGTCCTCTGCTGTGGCCCTTCTGGGGGTCTACTTCTCCCTGAGCACAGTCAGTCCTGCATGTCCACCTCCATCACCCTCAACACCAGCTCTGGGGCAGGGGTGTCAGCACAAGCAGCACAGCCCCCCCCCACTCCCCCACTTCCAGGGTATGGAAGCGAAGATGGGGAGTGAGAAGAGAGGGAAGGGAGAGAGACAGAGGGAGAGGAACAGGCAAGGATGGAGATGCTAAAAAAAAAAACTCCACAGACACAAGTGCTGGACAGAGATGGGGGAGGAGGTAAGGGGAAAGGGGGGAGGACCCAGTTGATATTCTGACTGGGCCTCCAGTCCAGAGGAGAATGAGGATGGGGAAGCCTGACTGTGGCGGCTATCCTGTGTACAGGGGAATGGGCCAGAGAGCCAGACTCTGTGGGTTCTCGTGAGCCACACCCTCCAGCTCTCCCAGGTGGATGAGCTGCCATGGTGTGCAGAAGTCCTCTCTGCTGCTCCTGGGGAGCACCACACCCAGCAGAGACAGTGGCACCAAGACCCTGCTCCCTACACCAACAGCTCCTCTGGTATTTAGCATCCATCCAAGGCAAAAGTGCCCCAGTTGGTGATTGATTCCAATCCTAGGCAATGGGATAGTTGAGAGTAGCGGTCACCAGCCAGGAGCTGGCCTGGGTTCATGCGTCACCTCTACCATTTACTCAAATGAGACTCAGTATTGAGGGGCCAGCCTGGGCTGGGGCCTGGGACCTGGCACTAGGTTCTGCATATAGAGACCCCAGGCTTGTACTCTTGGAGAGTCAGTTTCCCTATAAGGACATCTGAGTGTCACAAGGAGAGTCCCTGCCCACACCCCTGATCAACCATAAAGGCCACAGTCCCAGCTAGTGGCCCTGGGCCTTAGTTTTTTAAAAAGTGAGGTTCTATAACTCACTGCAGAAGATGCCAGGATTAACTCCTGAGATGACTGGTGGGCTCTTATCCGGTGACAAGTGTCCCCATGACATCCTTGGAGACCAGAGTTCCAGCCCAGTAAGCTGCAAGATGAAACACAGTCCAGGTCTCACCCAGCTCTCAGATGTCCCATCAGCACCTTCTGCACATTCCCCCCAAGGGCCCTGGGCTCTGGCCCCCTCCTCACAGCTGAGGAGACAGGACTCCTCTAACTGGCTTCTCCCCAAAGTCTCAGGGTTTCCACAAGAGCCCAGCTTTCAGGGAGGCCCAGATCTACAGCGCTCCCTGGCCGGTTGAACACAGATGGCAATGGTCAGTGCCGACTGCACACTCGCTGTATGTAAGCTGCTGGTCAAGGTCCTCTGAGGTTAGCCCTCCCTTCAGATGGCGGCCAGGACTCTGCAGCCTGAGTTTACATATCAGGACAGCAGGGCACAGCGAGGCAGAAGGGACCACACTCAAGCTCCAGCAGGCTGAGCCTGGGGCAAACCCAGGCGTGGCAAAGCTCTGCAGATTCAAAGGGCCTTGGAGGCAGAAGCTAAAAGGTGATATGGATGGATCTTTGGAACAGTGGGGCCTTGGAACCCAGGGCCCAGGCCCTCAGGTGATCCCGCCACTGAGCAAAAGCTTATTCTGCTCCAGAGAGGAGATGAGAGCAGGCATCAGAGCCAACTGATCCTGGGGACCCTAGCCCAAGTTGATGCTTTTTTCTCTTAACTGTCTCAGCCATAGCTTCCCTGAAGCAAAAAAAAAAAGATGCTTCTTGGGAGAAAATAGTTGAAACTCTGTCTATGCCACAAAAGCCTGATGGAGTCCAGGGAGGGGAAAAGGCAGCATGCATACATAGGCCCACACATGCACATGCACAGGCACACACACATGTACACATTCACAAATGTATGCACAGGCACACTGGTACATACATACACACGCACATAGTTACTAGTACATATATACATGCACACAACACACACACACACACACACACACACACACACACACACACACACACGTTGCTGGTTACCATCTCAACAAATAAGCAGACACACAAGCCTTTTCTGAGGACACTTCCTCGGGAACCTGTCAGATCTCAGCTTGCAGCCTGCTGGATGCACTTTCCACATCCAGGGACAGCAGGGGCCTGACATTTCGCACAGAGGCAGCAACTCCATCTGATGTCTCTGAACTGCACCTCGACAAATAGCAGTCACTTCTGAATCCACTCCTACAAAAGGTCACCAGCCAGTCACCCACAGAAAACCCAGCCATCATTGTCACCTGCCTGGCGCTCCCCACCCCTGCCTGGCGCTCCCCACCCCCATGTCTCTCCAGATCATTTTCTTCCTCACTCGGCTTCCTTCTAGAGCTGCACACAGGGAGAAAGGTACCAACCAGCTAGGGACCCCACCTGCCAAGGCCTGTTACCTGCCTGACTCCCAGCATGCTCTCTCCCACTCATCAGGTGAGAGGGAGTCCCATCACACATGCAGGGCCTGGGTCACATATATAAGCTCACCTCAAAGCTGTGAGACCCAGGTCTGGCCAGAACCTGCAGCAGAAGCCCCACAGCCACGTGGTGGCCCATGCCCCGCAGAGAGAATCCCCTGGAGAAAACAGCAAACCCAGTCCCTCCATGCTCCAACCCTAATGTCCCTCACCCATCCTCAGCCTGCAACAGAGATCTCAGGGCCATGCTCCCAAACTTGAGTGCCCTCTTGGCCTGGACAATCTTCGAAGCTCTAGGCTCCGCTATGATGTAGAGCAGCACCTGGGGCCTGGGCCATCTCCACCTGTTTATGAAGGAGGAGAACTAGACCTCCAACCCTTCGGGAAAGGAGAGGTCCCTGACCCGACCTCCAGGAGGGACACATGTGTAAGTGAGCTGGAGGCCAGGCCTGTGTCCACTCATCCATTCGTTCCTCTGGACAGTCTCCCCACTCTCCAGAACAAGGTGAAGGCTGGCCAGAGAGCTGATGCTCCCTTGAAAACAGGACACCAACAGCCATGGACACCAAGAGGGCCACAAGCTGTACCACTCCCTAAGGCAGAAGCTGCAGGAGGCGAGGGGCCCTGCTCTGGGAAGGGACCTCTGAGGACCCCTGCTCAGGTCACTGTTGAGCCGAGAGTGTATCAAGGGACAGTGACAATGACAAACAGAGAGGAGTTTGGAGGGTTGGAGGGTACAGAACCCCTCAGAAGAGAAGGGTTCCACAGCATGCCAACACTTCAAAGTCTGTGTCACACACAGCTCTCCATGTGGACCACAGCCAGGGGCCAGCACCACACTAACTGCAAGACAGAGAGACAGGCGGCTTAGCCTCTCTGAGCCTCCATTTCCCTATCAGAGATGGAACAGGAGGGAGAGGCAGGTCTAGAAGCTGGGTCTCATCCCTCATCCCTTGAAGGACACTGAGCTCTGTAACTCGAAGGTTCTGGCTTGTCAGCAATGAAGACAAGCCGAGGAGAATACCAAGGAACCCTGGGGGCTGCATCCTGAAAGGAGTCAAGAGCCAGCTCTAGGACAAATCCTGAGTCTAGAGTCTTGCGTGTTGTGTGACCTGGGACTGTTCATCTCTGGGTGTCAATTTTCCTATCTGAGAAAACCCGAAAACGGAGACTTCCCTCACAGACTGACTGTGGGGGTCAGATGTGTTCAAGTAAGCAGGACCCTGGCCGTGGTCACTGCAACAAAAGCATTAGGACTCACTGTGTCCCTGCGGTGGACAGGGCAGACACTAGATGCCAAGCTCAGTCACCTGCAGGTCATCATCACAGAAACTTTCTGCAGTCTCCTGCTGAGAACTCACTGGTTTTTGGTTCATTTATGTCTGAATGGGTTTTTGTCCAAACATCTTACCTTTTCATGATTTTCCTTTCAAATTATCAAAGAATGTGCTCTTGCCTACTGCAGAGAATGAGCACAATGTGAACTGCACGAAGAAAATAAGGTCCTTCCCCAGAGCCAGGATGCCTGAGTGAGAGCCACTCTTTCCGGGCACTGTGGCTCCATAAACACCCCTGTCACCCACGCCACAACTGGTCCATCTTAAGCAATCACCGCGCCAGGAATTCTGCCCACTGTTCCTCTAACACTCAGACAGTGGTTCATTCTCTCGCCTTCGTGAGACATACTGCAGCCCTGCACCCTCCGGCCTGGGCTCACAGCCCACCAGCCCTGGTCCCCACTGGCTTGCAGTCAGACAGGCTCTGGAAAGGTGAACCCCACAGAGCTCTTTCCACAGCTCCTGGCACACAGTCAGCACCCCATGAACACTGTGGCAGCTGGGTGCCCTGCGTCCATGCCCTCTGTGAGGCAAAAATGTCATTCAGTAGGGAAGTGTACTAACAGGAAAGACCCAGGAGCCTTAGGCTGGCCAAGGCCACGGCACTATGCTCAAGCTCCATCATGACCCCAGAAGAGGCAGCAGGCATCCCAGGGTGATGTCACCTGCCCCCTGCTTGCTGGGGGGCTGGAGGCCTGTATTGAGAGCTTGGTGGGGATATGGTGCTCACACCCCAGGCCTTCCGGGGCCTCTCATTCTTGATCTCCACTACCATAGACAAGGCAGCTCTGAGGCAGGGCACAATGCCACCTTGCAGGGCCTGGCAGAAACCAGCCCACCCCAGCCTCTATTCACAAGTGTCCAGTCCAGAGTGAAGAGCCTGGTGTGGCCTTAACATTCAATCTTACTTAAGTGCTCATTCTTTTTGTTTTCAATTCAAATGCAGCGAAACCACACAATTCAGCACGGGAGCAGGGTTTTTCCGCAGACTTCTGCCTCCCTCTCCTCTGGGGACTTTTGCCGGCAGGGAAAGCCCCTGGCCCGGGCCGGACTTGAGGTGCCATGCTGCCCCCTGTTGGACACTTGTGGCACCACATGAGCCCGAGTCTTGAGGGGCGGGGGCCGATCCTGGCTGTTCAGCAGGTAGGGAACACTAGCAAGGAGGGCACGGACCCCCGGAACACCAGCGTCGCACCTCAGGGCCCCCAGTCTGCTGTCTGGGGTGAAGTGGAAGGAAATTAAAGTAGATGCAGTAAAAATCCGCACTCAGATAAATAACATTTCTTAAAACCCAGAGTCAATGTAAACATCTCCGTGGTCTATAAAATATTGAAGTTTTCAGTAAAGATGGGATCCTCTCACGGATTTTTTTCTGTTGCCTCCAGCTCCGGTATAGCTGAGCACAACACTGCAATTCGTCTCTCTTTATTCAAAGCCCTGATATTTTGTTTGCATGGATTTTTGGCACTAATTCTGATATTTAAAAATTGCATTAAAATGTCATTTATCTTGATTACAGGTATGACTTTCTGTTTGGGTTGTTAGTTGTTCTTTTATTTCATTTCAGGACTTCCTTGTATTTTGAGCCCCAGGCATAGTGTCCTCCTCTTCATTCTAGCCTTGGCTCTGCCCTGGCCCGCCTCACTTTCCCCTGTTCTCGCTGCTACCCCGTGGACTCCCATAGGCTCCAGACATCTGTTGTTCCAATCTTAGATGGCCTCTTAATTAAAAAAAAAAAACAGAGCCAGATATCAGGATGAAAGCTGAAAGATCAGAGAAGCAGAACAGCAGACCACTAGTTCTTACCTCTACGAAATCCTCAGTCTAAAGAGAGAGAGTTCCTGTCTCCTCATGCCTCATATACCTTTCTATGCCCTGTCATATCACTTCCTGGGATTAAAGGCCTGTGTGCTTCCCAACAAAGGCGTGAGATCTCAAGTGCTGGGCTTAAAGGTGTGTGCCACCACTGCCTGACCTCTATGTCTAATCTAGTGGCTGGCTCTGTCCTCTGATCCTCAGGCAAGTTTGTTAGGGTACACAATCTATCACCACAGACATCTTAACCCCTCATGCTCCTGACCAGGAAGTAGATCCTTCTTCCCACCCTCAGCGGCCTCTAGAAAATGGAACAGACAGTTGCTAAAATTCCTTCCCAAGGGAAGACATAAGCAATCCTCCTTCCTATCTATGCAAGACCTTTGTCTCCCCCACTTTCAAGGATCCTTGCAATGGTTTTGGGGTCTACCCAGGACAATCACGCCATCTCTGGAACTTGACTTACCCATGTCCAACTTTTTCCTAAGGATTGGAACTGGGACCTGAGATCTTTGGGGCCACTGCCCTGCCTTCCACAGATCCTATGACACAGTAGCTGTTCTCTGGAATGACCAAGAGATAGCCACTTAACCCAGTGTTGCTGTCCAAGCAGAGCTGAGAACAACCTGGATTCACACCCACTCCTTACCTCTGCCAAGCCCTTATGGCAGGTGCCAGTGATTCTGAGCCTATTTCCTCCTTCATCCTGAGAGCACTGGTCATATCCCATAAGGTCCTCACAGCAAGACCTTACAGAGGCCTGCCTTCCCTGATATCATCCTCAGTGATATCACTCCTCGGGGCCTGGAGCTCGGCTGCTCACGACTAGGCTCCCACTGCTCTGCTGCCTGGCCTGTGCCCTTGACACGCTCATTGGACGGCCACAGAAATGTGATTGTTGTTCGGAGGCAGGCCTGTCCCAGAGGCTCACCGGTAAAGGCGGACTCTGCCCCAGCCTTTCTCTCCCGGATGTTGATCTCCCCCAGCTCCCTGCAGCTGCAGATGCCACCACATCATTGTACCTTATTTCACATGGTCAGCTGTCAGGCGACTTCTGCTGTCGGGAGCCAAGCCCACGGGACTGCCGCCACTCTCGGTGGTTTATCATCTCCACAGATGGAATTATAGCTTTGGCATGGGTAATTGGCCACATATTATCTCATATTTTATTTGTATTTATCATTACAGCTAATTATATGGGCCAAGCCTTGTCACCGAGGAAGCATATAAATTATGTCTAAATCATTTGTGCAGAGCTGATTTCCAAAGGAAAGAGTCAACAGACCCATCTGGCTCCAGGACGAGGGGTTATAGTCATGTGAATTACACAGAGAAATACATCCAGCTCACCTATTAATTACAATTACACGTGGGCCCATACATTGAACCCTTATGTGCTGGTGTCTACATAGACATATGCATATATGTGTACATTGGATCTCTCTGGAGCACATTCTTGGGGCACATTTTCAAAGGAAGACAGTGAAGCTCTTTGAATGTCAAATTGGCGTCGTCTCTATGGTCCCCATTAGTCAGTCAAACAATACTTTAGAATGGCGGTGCAGACCTGTGATTTGAACCCACCATCAGCTGACTTTATGGAGATTGTTCCGGATGCCCTGGGTGAGCCAGGCCCCCCAGGTGAGAGGCCTTACATGCCTGGAGCTCCCTGAAGGAACAGAACTCCCACCTTGGGCCCTGCCGCAGCTGTACCAAGAGACGGGCTGGCGCTCAGGGTCTGCTCTGTGGGTTTCACACCTGTCCAGACAGACCATACCTATCCAGTAAATCCCTTGAGACAGACTTCCTCCCGCTTCATTTGTCTGGCTGGGCTTGACTGAGGACAAGGACCCTCAAGTGTCATCCCTCAGCAAACCAGGCAAGGTGCTAATGAGACCAGAGCTGGCACAAACACCCTTAGTGACCTGTCAGGTCCTTGGAGCCAAAATGTCTTTCTAGGTCCAAAACAATCCCAAATGGACCTCCAAGGCGCAAGCTTGAGGGGAGGCCTGCTGGATCCTTTAGTTCCCTCTCTTGGTAGGGAAACTGAGGCTCAGAAAGGGTGCTGCAGGAGAGGTAGGTACTGCTAAGCCTACCCTAACCCCCACCCCTTCAAAATTGGCAGTGGCTCCAAGGAGCACTGCACTTACCAGGGTGAGCCAGAGAGGAGCCTAGCTTCTGTGAGAGCACTGGGGAGCGGGGCTGGTCCTCTGCCATGGCAGGGGCTGCCATGTGACTGGGCTCCTGGTAGCCAGGTGTGTAAAAGTCCCATGATGCAGCGGTCAGGTGGTTGGGTCCAAGCACTTGCAGCAGGGGAGGGGGCAGGGTCAGCAGCTGGCCTATGGGGTGAGACTACACTGGAGGGGTCTGAGGGATCTCTGGGTCCCCAGATACTCGAATCCTGAGTGAGGCAATAGCCTCAGGCAGAGGCTAGTTATAAGGCACCAACTCAGAATGTTCCAGAAGTTCTTCACGAAGACAAAAATATATTGACTTGACACTTCTTAAGACTATCAATTTGAGTGACTTATGCAAAGTTGACACTGAATTAGTGAAAAATATATTAATTTTTAAGTATTTAAACAAATAAGAAAATGGTAGCCCTGAACCCCAGGGGAAACACAGTTGGTCAATAAAGCAGAATCTATGTGCTTATTACATGCCCCAAAGGATTTACAGAGTGATAGTATTGAAAACATTTCCAATCGGTCATCTTCCATCCTACAGTGGAATAGGCAGCTAGAATACACACAGGAAAGACTTACTGGGCTGACAGTTCGGCAGGTTGGAAGTCCAGCTGAGATGCCCCACTAACCTGTCCTCTGGTAACTGGGGACAAATGTGGGCATGACATAGTTAGAACCCTTGACAAAACAGAGAGAGGGCTGTCCCACACACCCCTCCAAGGGCGCCTCCCCAGTGACATACGGATCTCTCCCAAGGCCCTGCCTCTTGCTTAAATTTTGTCCTCTCTCCTCTCCCCTTTCTCTTTCTCTTTCCTTCCCTCCCTCCCTCCTCCTCCCTCTCCCTCCCCTCCCTCCTCCTCCTCTGTCTCTGTCTCTCTCTTTCTCTCTCTCCCCCTTCTCTCTCTCTTTCCCCTCCCTGCCTCTATCCCTGTGTCCCCTGCTCAGTGGAAGCAAGCTGTCAGGACAATGAATTATGTCACCACCCAAGCAAGTGCAGGACAAAGCCTCCCTGCCCTTCAGAAGAGGACATTGCCCTTCTGACACTGACCCAGCTTCTGAGACCCAGGAGCAAAACCAGCCCAGATGAGCTGATCTAAGAAGTTACAGATGACAGATGGGTGTGGTTTTAACCCACTAACTGATATAATGAGCCTATTAAAATCTCTTTAAAATGCCATAAGGAATGCGATTCCCAGTGACAATCACCAGCTCATACCTAAGGACAAATGGGGAACAAACCTCACAAGAGCAAACAGCCTGCGGGGAGGGGGGGGGGGCGCAGATTGGCCAAGCTCTGCCTCCCACACTCTCCTGGGAGCACAGGTACCCAAGCTGCCATGGCCCAGACTCCTGAAGAGCTGCTGACGGGGTGGGGTGGGGGTGGGGGTGTTGATGTGGGCTCCCAGACTCACCCTTCAGGCTGGATACCAGGAGTGTTTTAGGTGTGCCGGTGCATGGCATAGTTAGGCAAATGTTGTAAGTGGCCCTTGGCTGCTTCGTCTACGGTTCTTTGTTTTTAGATCTTATTAGGCCAGCAGTAGAGTCTTCTAGGATCCCCACATATGCTGTTAGTTGCTGGTGACTTGGAGTGGACCCATTACCTGGATTCGATGTAGGGGTACAGAGCACTCAGGCACCCCAAGACCCACCTGTTAAATTAAATCCAAACATGTCTGAGTGTTTCCAGGATCCCATGAGCCAGTGGGTGACAGGGACATCAAGGTAGTCCTGGGGCAACATGAGCCCCAACAGTGGGTCAAAAAAGACACATCCTGCCAGGTGGCGGTGGCACACGCCTTTAATCCCAGCACTCGGGAGGCAGAGCCAGGTGAGTTCGAGGACAGTCTGGTCTACAGAGTGAGATCTAGGACAGGCACCAAAACAACACAGAGAAACCCTGTCTCGGAAAAAAAAAAAAAAAAAAAAAAAAAAAAAAAAAAAAAGAAGTCCACTGAAAAATTTCCCACCTGCAGCCAGGCCCTCACACTGACACAAACTCACCTGTCATACATGTTCGCCCCTTTCCCCAAGGTGCCTGCCCTCAGGGAGTAAATTGATTCTCAGCGTTTTCCACCGTGGTAATGGGGAGAAATAGCTGCTACTAATGGTCATCCCAGGCTTCGGGAGGAGTTTTGTCATGTACTGTCCTGGTGCTACGTGAAGTTGTGTCCCTAAGTCTCCCTCCCTAATGGCTGAAAAACCTATTCACGGTGATGTTCAGAGTTAATAACTGTGCATTCTGTGTGTGGGCAGCTAAAAGCTACAGTGACGTACTAGGACATTACTGTCCAGTTCTACTCTTTTTTGCTTTATTTTATTTTGCTTTAAGATCCTAACATCACAAGAACTGTGCAGGTTCTCAAAGTCGGATGAGAGCTACAAGTTTGATTTCTGAAGTAGGTCAAGCAAAGTAACACAATTATGTGGTTTGCAATTATAAAATAGTACAATGAGTGGGGATATGCATTCTCTGCTCCTTCCCTCCAGGGCTCCTAGTTTTCTGTCAGGTGTCAATCAGATGCTCCACCCCCAACCCAGTGCATATACCAGGGTGGGCCATTAGTCAATGGCCAATCACAGTATCCCATTCTGCTGGGGCACAAGCATTGTTTTTTTTGTTTGAGTCTGCATCTCCTTAGGTAGCCCAAACTGAACCAGAAGTCACAATCCTCCTGCCTCATGTCCCCTTAGTACTGGCTGGGGTGAAGTCCAGGATGAGCATGGGACCCAGGCAGCTCACTGGGGACATCTCAGATTTGATGGAGAGAGAAAGTTACCCACTCTGTGTCTTGAGCTCTGAGGACTCCACACTGGAGCTTTCTAAATCAGGGGTTCATAGACATGGGCGAGAGTTCTTCTGCAGGAAAGGAGCATGGATAAGCATAGGAAGCTTCCTGGGCTCAGGAAGGAAGAGACAGAAACACTCAGTAGTATCAGTCACTCCTTGGTGCCCTGAAGGCCCAGGGTACCCCTGAGACTGTCAAAGTTTCCAGAGCCAACAGTATGCTCTTTGGACTTCAACAAGTTTACAATGATTTTTCTGCCAATTATACCCAAAAGTGTCCCAAGTGACACAGGGAGTTTTATATTCACCCATGCATTTGTGCGTACATTCGCTCACTCAAAGAGGAAAGCTGGTTCTGGGCCCACAGAAAGCTCAGTGGAGAAAAGACAACAGCCATTAGACCAGCACACTAACAAACAGTCATGGGCAATGTGTCCCCCATGGGGACAATTGGGGAGCATACTGAGACTCCCCTGGACAGTGCACGGTCACTGGTCAGAGATGCTTCCTCCCCAGCTTGGGTCCTCAGGGCTTTGCTTTGTCTCTCACATTCCTAGGCGGGTGACTGACCTCTGGCTCACCTGGCCCACTCCCTCCCCCAGCACCTCCCAGTGAAGAAAGGCTAGAGAGAGTTCTCATTCTTCCTGGTGTGGGTACCGGCCTCACAAGCGCACACCAGCTGCAGTCTCACGTGAAAAGCCCACGGAAAGCAGCCCATGGGAACATCAGCGATAGCCGACTAGAGAAGAGCCGGGTCCTGCCTACCACAGCTGCTACCTTGAGCCTTTGTGGGGACATCTGAACAGAGCGCTGCCACTCAACACCGGGCCCTTGCCAGACGCCTTCCCAGCCCTGTCCTACCCTTACCGTCCCTCTTCCCTCACTTATTCAGGAGAAGGAGAAAGAAGAGGGTGGAGGAAGAGCGGACGACCATCTCGTGGAAACGGTACCCTCCAGGTTAGCTATGCCCACCCTATGCTGCAGCCCAGCGACCTTGGCCCATGGCAGGACCTAGGGACACCAGCAGAGGGCAGTGGCAGCCAAGATATCCACCCTCTCAGAAGCATGTGTGTGGCAGGCAGGAAGCCCTAGAAATGTCTGAGGTGGAAACGGTCTGCGGCTTTTTCTCGGGCCCCAGAAGGACCAGTAAAGAGAGCAGGACTTGGTGGCACCTAGGCTGTGAGTGTGGCCCTACTCGTGACCACTGGCTGGTGAGCAGCAAGTGGCACAGGTGTTATTGGCAACACTACTTATTCCAATGGACAGGAGAGGTAGGAGGACCTGGAGAGGCTTTGTCGTGGGAGTGGGGCCTCCACCCCCCACGCGTATGTCCTGTGCAGGACTAGTGGCAGAGGCTCAGGGGAAAAGCTGTCTCCATCCAGGAGAACTATACTGGTCAGGTGACCGGCCCTGGCATTCCTGTCTTCCCCCGCCAGGCCTTGACACCAGAGTTTAACATAGTGGAGACGAGGGGAGAGTAACACCCAGGCTGGCTTCTCCTGAAAGCTCAGGTGTAGACGCAGCAAACGTTTGTGACATCATCTCTATACTGCAAGAGATCTTGGGATCCACCCCAGCTGTCCTCAGGGTGGGAGGAAGGAAGAGAAGAATGCCCTGTCTGTGCCTGAACACTGTCCCAGGCCACACCTGCCCTGCAGAGGAGTGGCCAGGGTCCCAGCCAGGCTCTCCCACTTCAGACTCAGCACCGACCACCATGAGGCGGCTGACAGGTGTGAAAAGCTGGGAACATGGTGCCTGTGCCCGAGAGCAGCTGCAGAGCCTGTGAAGCCCCTGGCCCTCTGGCCGCACACGCGGAAGTGTGTCTGGGAGGAGGAAGAGCTGAACACCACACTGGTCACACACCGGACTTGCCTGAATCGCCACCGTCACCCCACGGCAGGGCAAGGCTCTGGTCAACCCTGAACGGCTGCTTCCTCCAGCAGGCTTCTTGAACTGAATTCAAAATACCTCATTTCCAGCTGCTCTTGGTGTTCTCTGCCCATAGTCCCTTAACAGTAAGCACACCTGAGTACAAGCCAGGCTATCTCCCCCCCCACCCCCACCCCCGCCCCCAGACTACTGCAGCCTTCAGCTGCTGCTACCAGGGTCCTGCCTCTTCTTGTCTAATTAGTTCCAACTTACCCTCCCCATCTTCAGACTCTTGTCTTCCCAGCCGACTCCCCGTCATTCTTTGAGCTCAGATAAGATGCCGGAGACAAGGCAGCAGCTTCAGCAGGTAAGTCCGTGATAACTGCAAGTATCCCCCACACATCCATAGGTCATTGAGGATTCTACTAGCTGCAGCTGTTAAGGGACAGTCTGAGGGGCCCTGCTCCTATGTCTCTCTCCCTTCCCTCCTGGGTAGTAGTGTGTCCTCCTCACAACAATGACATCAACACTTGCAGAAGTAGGAGAGGAAATGAGTCTTCTGGAGTTCAGGCTTGGGACAGGCGCGTTATCTTTGTTCGCCTTGAGCTGGAGCCACAGCATGATACATAGCCATACCCTAAGTCTGCAGACTAGAAAATAGGCACCACCCTCCGGGGACCTGCAAAGTCAAGGGTAAGACATGAATTTGGGGTACAGAAGGGCTTGACACCGGCCATCTCCTTGTTTTCTTCAGCTCCGTCTCTAGCTCAGGCCTCTCTCGGGAGCCTTGATGAGATGGGGCACTGTCCACCATAGACTAGGGAGCACTGAACTGCACAGAGCAGTTGAACTCTTGAACGCAGATATGTAGATATTTGTGTAGAAGGAATATCTAGAAAGAACGACTAGATCGATTAGGATCTGGCTGAAAATAACAGGAGAACCTAAGGTGACTTTAGGAAAGGATGGTAAGGCTGCTATTGCTGGTTCACAGTTTCCTAAATAAATAAAAGAGCTGAGATGTCTGCAAATTTCTGTCTTAAAGATGACAAGACAGACGCTTTGCCTTCGGCCATCACATCTGAGCTGAGTGTGATAGGGAGCAAGCTGGGAAGGCAACAGAGATGGTGACGTTGGGACCAGTTAGACAGAGAGGCAAGAGAACCCGAGGTAGTCAGAACTGTCTGTGGAGGGCCTAACAAAGGAAGAATTCGAGAGAGTGTACATTCCTGAGACACAGAAGAAAACAGTGTGACCCAGAGCGAGATCTGCAGAGATTCCTGGGGTACAGAGAGGTGAAAAACTTCAGTGCTGAGTCTGACTTTATCCAAAGGGCAGCTGGGAGTCATAGAAGGTTCTAGGCAGAAGAGAAACACAGTCTCCCATTTTTACAGAACAGTCATTTTGATGGTGAAAGATGCTAACAATGGGGTCCCCTGAGGGCCGCTTGAGAGATGTGGGGCAGAAGCAGCAGGGAGGATTACTTCAGTCCTCTGAAGCAACTTAGACAGAGGAGGCAGGAAAGGCTCCAGAAGGGGCACTAAGATGAGGCAGGTAGGAGGTTGGGTAACTTGAGGTACCAGGGCTAGACTCTGGCAGGTCACTGGGCCATGTGATCTGGGGCCAGAGTTCCTCCCAGAGCAGCTAGCCATAAGCCAGGCACTTTCTAGCCACCAGCCTGCCATGGTGATTGTGACTGAGATCAGAGACTGTGTCACGACATACCCTTCTGCAACACACTCTATCAGAGTGAAACTTTCATTCCAACCAATGCAGTCCACTTAAATGTTTTCTAGAACCTGTGTGCCCTGGGCTTGATTTAACTCCCAACTGATTTATCAGCCTGACTGACTGACTACCAGGCCTCAAGTCACTCAGCCCTGGTTGAGGTGCAGCGAGGAGTTGGCTAACTTATGTGGCAGAGACACCTAGGTGACTTGAGGACTCAATATTCCCCTGTAAGTTCCCCCAAAATTCATGGGTTCACCTCTCTACAAAACTAGGCCACAGAGTCTCTCTCTAGACAGCCCAGGCCCTTAAGCCTGCTCCCATCTGCCATGGGCTAGTCTTGACCTCTGAGAGCTCAGGAGAAAGGAACGCTCTGCAAACTCCAAAGCTTGCACGTCCATCTGAGCACAGCTCTGGGAAAAAGGAAGGCATGCTGGTGCTGGCTCTGAATGTCTCATGGCATCATGGTCACTGGCTAAATTTGATCCTTAGCTATGTTCTGGTCCTGTGAAAACAGGACACTGGGATTCTTGTTCCCAGGGAATTTGTACTTCTTTGCTAAATATATACATAGATCTATAATGTATACAGCAAACGATGCCAGGCAAGATGTTTTTCTCCTCAAAGGGATGGTCACAGGGTCTGAAGGAACCCCAGGAGGTCAAGGAGTTCCCTCTGGAGATGATTTTGGCGGATGTTCAACAGTCATCTCCAGTTCTAATTCTGCACTTCCTGGAGGAGGGATGGTGCCCCCCGACCCCGTCCGGTGCATCATCCAAGCCTTCTCAAAATAAATCACCCCCACTCTGACAGCGGGGGTTAGGAATATATTAAATTATCTGGCGTCTCTGTGTTCCTCACTTCCTCCCCTCATGGCCTTGAAAATGTCTGGAAGAGAAGGTTGGAAGCCTTTGCCCTTAACACATCTTCAGTACTTAATGGCTTCAGAGGAGAGTCTGGGAGGTGAGGCGGCCTGGAAGGTCGCCAGAAGCAAAGTGAGTTCAGGAAGTGTGTTCAGGAGCTAACTCAGGCTCTGAAGGGAAACTCAGACACTGAAGTGCTGTTGGGACCCCAAGATCGGCACACATGTCCAAGGGCCATGCAAGAGCCAGGTGTGCTGAGGCCCTACCTCCTAGAGACAGAGTACCTAGGGCTGGAAAGGGGCCCAGTTGTCCTGGCCCTGGGTACAAATCCAATAAAGTCTGGATTTCCCTGGGGCCCTATGTCCATGTGAAGCAAGTCAGCATGGATGTTAGACAACGCCAACCACTGGCCAGCACACTGGCTCCATTGACCAAATCCATGTGCCAAACAGTTGCTCATTTATAGTGCACAGTCTAAACCAATCACTTCCATCAAAGGCGCCGACATCCTCACCCTGTCCACAGACCACTCGAACATTCTTCCTGGCCTGTCTCCTCTGGCAGCCCCTCCCCACTGTCTACCAGTATTAAAGTCCTATTGCTGTGGCTTTATCTGTACCTGATAACTAGATTTGACCCATTTGTTTGAGTTTGGTTAAAATTTTTCGCTTTTTTGTAGGTAAGTAATATTTCTCTGCATGTGCACCTCAAAGTGGGTAGCTGAATTATTCTGGTTATGTAAACAAAGCTGCCATGAACATGTCTGTCCATGCTTTTTTGTGTGGGATTCTAGCTCCAGTTCTCTTTGGGATGTGCCTTGGAGTGGACTTGCAGAGCCTCCCAGTAACTTTGTGTGTGACATTCGGAGATCTTCCAGGCTCTTTCTTGGTGTCTTGCTGCTCATTCCAGCAGAGCCTGGCCAGACATCCCTACTTTTCCCACCAGCACAGGCTGCTCTCTTGTCCTATGACCTGAGCCCTCCTCCACACCATGCTTTGGTGCCTTGCCTTGCCTTATCTCTCCTCTGGCTCACATCTCTTCTCTGAGCCTACTGGGGTGGGGTTGTATAGTGGTGGCTCCCTGTCTCTGTTGTGTGAGCATGAGGCTCTGAGTTGGGATCCATGTACCCATGTAAGCTGCATGTGATAGCACATGCCCATAAACCCAGCTCTGGGGAGATGGAGACAGGAGGAATCTCTTGCTTATCAACTAGTGGAGCTGAGCCAGTAGGGTTCAGTGAGAGATTCTTTTTAAATTTTTGTGTTACATTGTGTGTGTGTGTGTGTGTGTGTGTGTGAGAGAGAGAGAGAGAGAGAGAGAGAGAGAGAGAGGTGTGTGGAGATGGTCAGAAGACAACTTGTGGAAGTCAATTCTCTCCATTTATCATGTGGGTCCCAGGGATCAAACTCAGGCCATCAGGCTTGGCAGCACGATCCTTTACCTGCTGAGCCGTCTCACCAGTTCAAGGGTGAGAAAAAGATAACTGATGTCCTTCCACACACACCTTCACATACCAGCATTCAAAGGGCAACGCAGAAAGGCTGTGTAGAAGGTGAGCAGCAGTCTGAGAGGGCCAGAGATGATTCAAAGAAGCCGTGTGGCTCGCTTTGTCCCTATAAGAAGTGGCCATGAACTAAGGAAGGTGGCAGAGCCCCAGAGAGGCCCCAGCATGCCAGCACTGACGTCAGTACATATCTCATCTGTTGATAGAAATCAGTGAGCCAAACACCTCCTTGCCCAAAGTCCAGGTGCATGCTCACCTGTCTGCTGGCTGACCCCCTTGGTCTCCAGGTGAGATGCATTTCTTTTCAAAGCAGGGTTCTATCTACAGGTTGGAATACACTCTATGGGTCCATTTCAGAATTCCAGCTGGGTGCTCTCCCTAACTCTTTACACACTGGTAATAGCTGTGATTCTGTCTGGTGCACATCTTAAATCCCAGTCCTTTCCTGCACACATGGTTTATACTCTGCAGTGTCTTCGAGGTGCCTTTCTTGTTCCACTAAAATGTTCATTATAGTTGAAAAACCTTATACATCCCTCTGTTTGGAGGTCAAAGTTTGAATTTATGAGCCTGGCATGGTGGTTCATACCTTTAATCCCAGCATTTGGGAGGCAGAGGCAGATGAATTCTGTGAATTCAGCCTCATCTACATATTGAATTCCAGGGTAGCCAGAGCTACATAATAGCGAGACCCTTAAAGCTACCTATCTCTTACTCGACCCCGAGACCATGACTCCTAAGCCCCTAGAAGGAATGAGTCCAGTAGGAGTCAGGCAGCCTGGACTACATGAAACACCATCTCCAAAAATAATTAGAAAATACAAAGTTACCTGTTTTTAAAAATATTTTTCAGCCATGCAAAGATGAAAACAGTAGATAAGAATCAAATAAGAAAACCTGGGGCACAAGGATCTAACTTAGGGAGAAAGGGATTTGCCTGTCATCCAGGAGTTGCCTGGGAATCCATTCGTGGTCTCCAGGCGACACCTGGTGGTAGCTTCATTATGGGCCTGCGGTAACAGTTCCCAACGATGCCACCTGGTAGAATCCAATTCCAAGCTGGTCTGAGAGAGTTTTCTTTCAGAATTCAGGAACTAGGGCTTTAAAAAGTTCTGGGACCTTCATGGTCTGGTTCCTGTCGCTGTAACTGTCTGTCTTAGGTACCCAAAGGGCATCTGGGGAGTCTGTGCACCTGTTCATCCATCCTTCAGTTGGCATTGTATGACAATGCTCAGCTCTACAGTCATGGTCAGGGTACCCTGGTTGACCAGTACTCCTTAATGCTTTCAGAGCTTATGCCCCCTACCTCAATGTTTTGAGAATGCTCACACAATAGTGCACTCAGAATACCTTGGAAGGGCTCAGTGAACCAGTGTCAAAATTCTCCTGCTTCAGAGAGCTATGGTGGGAAGGGTCTTGTTCCTTTCTTCTCCTCTGTGTATGTGCACATATGAGTGTGTATGGGCTCATGTGTGTACACACACCTGTGGAGGGTAAAGGTCCACAGTAGTGTTTCTCCTCAAATGCCATCCACAATACTTTCTGAAACAGTTTTTCCCACTGGCCTGCAACTCAAACAAGTAGTCCAGACTGGCTGGCCAACAGACCCTAAGGGTCTGGTCTCCACTGCCCCAGCACTGGGATCACACATGCTACAATATCTGGCTTTTTATTTGGTTTCTGGGAATCAAATCTGACCCTCAATGCAATACCGAAGGACCTGACTCTCCAGCCCTCAGCCTCTTTGACATTATTCTTTGTGTTCAGATCAACATGGACAGGCATGTACAGGGTGGCTCTTTACAACTATAACTCAGAGATCATGTATGTATTTCCAACCCTTAGGGCCACATCCTAGAAAATCTTTTTGTGAGTATCCCTTGGTCTGTACTTACAGCATATAGGACAAGATTGTCTTAAACACAAACACACACACACACACACACACACACACACACACACACACACACACACACACACTGAGATAAAACAAACAAACAAAAACCAAACAAACCAGGGTCTCATGTAGTCCAGGATAACCTGGAGCTCACCATGTAACTGAGAATATCTTTGAACTTCAAATCCTCCTGTCTCCACTTCCCAAGTGCTGAAATTACATGTGTGAACATCCACACTCAGTTTTTAGAGTGCTTAGCATCGAACCTAGGGCATCATGCATGCTCGGCAATGTCTCAATCAACTGAGCTATATCTCAAGTTCCTCAAAAGATTTTTAAATAAAATGTGTGTGTGTGTGTGTGTGTGTGTTTGTGTATGGTGTGGTGGTTGTGTTGTGTATGGTGTGAGGGTGTTAGGGGGTGTTTCTGGTGTGTGTGTGTGTGTGTGTGTGTGTGTGTGTGTGTGTGTGTGTGTGTGTGGTGTGTATGTGTGTATATGTGAACCATCTGTATTAATCTAGGCAACATATATGCAATGACCTCAGAGTCCAGTAGAGGGCAGCAGATTCTGGAGTTACAGGTGGTTTTGAGCTAGGAAATAAATTCTGGCTCTCTGTAAGGGCAGCAAGCACTCTTAATTGCATCCTTCCAACCCATGTGGAAGTGCCCCCAACGTCCCAAGGCACTGGGAATACTCCCAAGGCCTTGCCATCCTAGCCAGCTGCTTCAACATTTGTAAACATGTCTTGTACCCTGGGACTGCTACAAAAGTGGGGTGGGTGGGTCCAGATTGGGCATTTGGACAGGAATTGGACAGGAATTATAAGCCTGCAAAAATATGGGATTCTCTAAATGCCCCTATGACACTTCACACACACACACACACACACACACACACACACACACACACACACAAGAGCCCCAGATTGTTATTGGTATTTATTTTTTCCATTTTAAATTGAGAACATACAGCCACCAAACAGGTCAAGGATGACACTACGGGGGTACAGTACCATGTTTTCTAGGGGCAACTGGGACATTGGGCCTTCTTGATCCATGACCAGATGTGACCTTTTAACATTTGCTAAATGTTTGCGCCCTCTGCTGGTTGCCTATGTGTTGGGGGGGTATTCAAAGTGCACTGCGGAGGCGAGCCTGGAGGGAGGCGGAGGCGAGCCTGGAGGGAGGCGGAGGCGAGTCTGGAGACTGGAATTTTCCTCTGCCTGAAGCCTGCTGTTCCTCTGCAGCAGCTCTGGCCTGGGGGCGCTCTAGAGTTGCTGAGAAAGCCTTCCACTTAATGTCCAGACCTGCAAGTTTATGGGAAATAAAATGGAGTGATGGAGGGGGACAGACCCCTTTCAGGATGTCACGAAAGCTAGGCACGTGTTCCCCAGGCCTATTCTGCAGACAGTTTCAGAGCTCAGGCAGAAATGCCACCCTCGAGCCCCCAAGTTGAGCCCCACTTTTAAATTTTCAAGTGACGCAGAACACATTTCTGACATTTCTGCAGAACACAAAACGCGGGTGTTTTGCTAAATGTTAATGGGCTTTTTGCTCCCTCTACTGATTGCCTCTGTGTTGATGGTACTCAACGTGCACTGCGGAGGCGAGCCTGGAGAGAGAGGCGAGCCTGGAGACTGGAATTTTCCTCTGCCTGAAGTCTGCTGTTCCTCCGCAGCAGCTCTGGTCTGGGGGCGCTCTAGAGTTGCTGAGAAAGCCTTCCACTTAATGTCCAGACCAGCAAGTTTATGGGAAATTATTAATCTTCCACTTTGGGAATTATTAGTTCTGGATGGAGACTCTTATTGTATAAGGTCTGCTGAGAATTTATGAGTCTCTCTGGAATCTGGGAGGGGATCGATTCTCAGCGAGCAAACATTTTAAGCAAATTAAGTGTTGGTGGTATAATAATACAAATAATGCCTGCCATTTTTCAAGTGTCTGCTTCGTGCCCAGAGTCTCATCTCTCTGGTGGCAGCAGGGGCAGGTTTTATTACCCCAAACACTCCACGTGAGGCAACTGAGGGCCCAAGAACTGCCTCTGGTAGGCCTAATGCCACACATTTAGGGCAGAGGAAGTCTGTAAAGCACATTTACCAGACCACAAAGCCGGCTGCCCTGCTCATCAAAGGGTCAGTATAGCAGGCAATTCCCACGGGCCGTTTCTTCCACCAACATGGCTGGTTGTGTAGGAAGACAAGACCTATGTATGGTCTGGGTGGAAGGAGCTGAGAATATCAGGAGGTGGCGGCCATTGGTCCTGCAGTCAACAACTGAAGAGGAGGGAAGCTGGGGAAACGTCTCCATCAGTCATGTTTACTGTACAAGTATGAGGACATGGGTTTGAGCCCCAGAAGTCACATGAAGGAATCCAGTATGGGGCCTGGAGATATAGCTCAGTGGTTAAGTGTTCTGCAGAGGACCCAAGTTCAGTTCCCAGCACCTATATGGTGGCTCACAACCATCTGTAACTCCACTTCCAGGGGATCCAACACATTCATCTGGCCTCTGCAGGCACCAGGCACATATGTGGCACACAGACATTATGTGAAAGCAAAACACCACATACATTAAAAAAAATTTGGGGGGGGGGGGAATCTATCATGATGGTGGGCAAAGCACTTGCTGAGGAGGCAAAGTCAAGAAGACCCTGAGGACTTGCAGCCAGCCTAGTCCTAACTGGTGAGTTCCAGGCCAGTTAAAGACCTTATCTCAAAAAAATAAATACAAAATAAAGTAAATTTTTAAAAAAAAAATTGAAAGGTGCATGGTACCCAAGGAACCACACATAGAGGCTGAGCTCTGAATATGGCCCCAAACACCCACACCTGCATGTGTGTACACACACACACACACACACACACACACACACACACACACACACAGTGGGGGGGTAAGAGAGACCATAATCCTAGCCCATGGCATGCAGAAGGCAAGGCAATGTTATAGTCAGTAGAACACTGTTGCCTGTGGAAGTCTGCTCTACTTGGGTCTCATGTGGAGGCCAGACAGGCTTAGAGGGCTCCATGTAGGCTAACACAGAGTAAAGCTCTCTAGCCTACACTGTAAGCCTCAGAGAAGCTGGCATGGGGTCAACCTGCTCATCCAGTGCTCAGTATACCCAAGCAGGGTCAAGAGGGACACTTTCCCCACACTCTAGAGACCCTGGGCTAGTAAGCATAGAGGGAGCATCCAGACACATGACACAGGGTGCTGGGAGGTCAAGGGACTCAAGGACACAGGAAGAGCTCTACTCTCTGCTGATGACACTTGGGATGGGGATACCAGAGGCTGAAGAGCCAGGAGACTAGACCCCTCCTGTCATGGAAGCCAACCAGTGAAACGTTTAAATACAGCAATTCAAGCAAGCTATAGGTTAAAGAGAGTAGCCTGTACGGCTCACTCTAGCTGCACCATCTTGGTCCTGAGTGAGCCGTACAGGCTACTCTCTTTAACCTACAGCTTGTATTGCTGTCTTTAAACGTTTCACTGGTTGGCTTCCATGATAGGAGCAATGACCTCTGTGGGGTCGATCAGGAGGGGAGTCTGGGGACTCACTGAGTGAGAAGAGAAGAGAGGGAACACTGGTCACTGGACACTGACTTTGAGGACTCTCGTAGCCAAGGCAAATGGAAACATGGTGACCATTGCAACCATCATCTTCGCTGAGTCATCCTGTGGGACTGGCTGTCCAGAACTGTCTCCCAGGCTGCCATGAGGCTCACTGGTGAGCAAGATGAAGAGATAAGGAAGATTGTTCTTGATGTTCCCTCAAATGTCATCAAGGACACACTCTAGCACTTCTCCAGGGCACTAGGGTTCAAAGGCTGGTTGGTCATCAGAGTTTGGTGACCAGAACTGAAGAGAGCCCAGAAAAGACACCGAGTGGGCATTCTTCATTCTCCTTCCCTCCATGGTCCAAACATCATTTCTGGTGCTTCAGCAAGGCTCCCAGCCAAGGTCTCCAACAGCTTGTTGGGTGCTTCTCAATGGTTTCAGCAACATGGGGACTGGGCGCAGGAATGGTTCTCCCTCCTCTATAGGAAACCCTTGGCTCAGAGAAGCAAAGACCCACCCAGAAACATGAGCCCAGAGGGCTGCACTGCCCCCTACTCTGTGCCCTCAATTCCACACAAGTGAGGTCCCTGGTGACTGGAAGGCCAGTCCTATGTAAGGGCACAGACGTAGGGGAACGAATGTCCTCTCCATGCAGAAAGTATCCCCAGGATGTGGCAGACACGGTTCCCTCAGCATTCCAGACCTGCTCCAGGGCATGGGCCAGCATGGTGTTTTAGCTTCTACAGGAATACTGAAGATGGCCCTTCCCTTGACTTCCCTTTGTTAGTTCCTGATTATGAACAACAAGATACTCTTCAAAATAAGCATGGAAAGAAATAGTTCCAAATTTATTATTCTATTGACCAATGGAAGATCTGTTAGCACAGCTGTTGAAATACCCCATACAGCCTGTGATATGGGGTTATTTCTATGTGATATGCAGGGGCTAGTGTGTGTGTGTGTGTGTGTGTGTGTGTGTGTGTGTGTGTGTGTGTGTTCACAGGGCTGAAGAATCCGGGGTCTTGTGCTTGCTTGGCACCTAAGTTGTACCCCAAGACCCAATGCAAGGTATAGAGATTGTCTCTAACGAAGTGTCCTCAGAACCCAGCAAAGTGTCCAAGTGACCCTGGCCCAGACTGAAGAAAATGTCACCACAGAGAACTTGATGCTACTGCATATCCAGCCAAAAGTCTAATTGAATTGGGGGAAATGGAGTTCTTGTCCCCAAAAGTGTGGGTCCTCATGCCAGGCTGTTGGCTCTTCCAATAAGAAAGACTGCTTAGCAAGCTCCTGGCAAACACAATACTTGGAGGGACTCCACTTGTTAAGTTAAAAGGGTACCCATGAGTCACCTCCCCTCCACACACCTCATTAGCTAAGTGACCCGACCCAATGGATGGGGGTTCTTTAATATCTGCCTATTGACTTTGGAGCCTGCCTGCCAAACATAAGATCTCAGTTTGACATCCTTGATGCTGATACGTGTTTTTCTGACTCTTATTTGTCAAACAGATGGCCAAGCCTGGGCCCAGCCACGTCAGCTGGTATAAGACCATTGTCAACAAAGGTCTTACTTGCTGTGACACCAGGAAACAAGGGCCATTCATTTTAAAGTTCGGTCTAGTTGTTGGGACGTTGCAAAGGTCAGCCAGGGTGCAACGCCCTCTCCCCTGCTCCCACTCCAAGCAACTTGGTGAGTGGCCAAGAGACCTTTGACATGTAGGTGGATTCCAGAACTTGTGTTGTAGTTCAGGGCTTCAGGGGAACATAAGGCCCACCAGGAGTAACAAGGTGGACATTATGTTTCACTACAAGGCCTGTGGCTGTCCCTAGACTGCAGCTATAGAACTGGGGATCATCCTAATGAGATTCAGGTTCCTTCTAGCACTTTCCCAGTGGACCAAACAGTTAAGCAGCAAGCAACTGTCCCTCAGCATGCTTTCATACCTTGCTACTTATTCAGAATTTCAAAGCACTATTTTAAAACCTGGAGCTAAACTATCATGAAAGTCAGGTTTTAGCTCTGGAACACTCTAGAACAAAATAGCAACTTCTGCCTTGCCTTTCTGTTGGAGCTGGGTCCCTATGCCCTTTCTTGGGCATTGGGCCTCATTTTCGGCTTCTTTGCTTGTAGTCTGCACTTGGTTTACTCACCCCCACTGCAGGGTCTAAGGTATAGACTAAGGCAGAGTATTGCCTGGAGCCAACAGCAGGCACTCTGAGCTAGTCAGCTCCCCGGGAAAGGTGTTGCTTGGGAAAGTGAAAAGGAGCGTGAAAGCTTATGGGGGCCACTGGACTGGGACCACAGGAAGAGGCTGCCAGCCTCACTCTCTCCTTTTTGCCTCCTATGTTGTTTCCTCTATCCCTAAGGCCACGTGTGTACTTGCCACAAGGATAAGAAAGCAGCCTCTCGGTGGACTATGCTTGGAGGTTCACAGGCCCTTACTTCCAGTTTCTCTTCTGCCCTGCACTCAATCAGCAGACTCCTCAGAGCTGGCTCAGCCAACTACGTGTCATTCCCGGCCACGGAAACGGTTAGCTGCATAGGTCTGACAAACAAATTCCCAACCTACACTGCACATGACCTCCTGACGTAGGCCAGTGCTCTCTCTGCACGATAACAAGGGTGCTATTATCATTCCTGCTATTACTCCTATTATGCTGGTGCATTAGATGGCCTCAAAAGGGAGAGATAATTGACTACCATCACCCCAACCAGTGTGATTGGGTATCACGTACAAAGAGCTTAAAATTAAAGGCTGGCATTGTGGGCCTGGTGAGAACAGAATGGATCACAAAAGAGACGAGCTCACCTGCTCCATTACACCCTCCCAGAGACACTGGTAAGAGGACAACCAATTGGGCATCTGATTTAGATCTGTCCCTTCTTTTGTCGCCTAATGAGTGTCATGGGGGCCACTGTGGGAGCTGCAAGGTTGCCCCAGAGCAGGATGATGGGCAAACGTGCTCAGGGGAGCTACACGGGGCTTTTGGACACATTTCCAGAGCTGGATTTCTCTGGAGCCCCCCTCACTACCAAGTCATTGGGGTCCTTGCTCCCAGATTTGATCATCCAGTAGAGGAGGAACATCTTGCGCTCGAAATGTTCGCGCTTCAGGCGCCTTGCGATGGTGATGGGTGTTTCCCCTTTCGAGTCTCTCTCATGGATGTAGGCACCATGTTCCAGTAAGGGCCTGATGCAGTCCATCCTGCCCATGGCTGCAATCACATGCAGGGGCGTCCTGCCCAGGGGTGATTTGCCCAGGCAGTTGGCTCCTGTGAGATAAAAATACCTGTTGGAGTAGACTGCTCTCCAGACAGAAGCCCCACCATCTGACCCTGAGGTACAAGAAGAAGAGGGCCAGGGCTATGGCAGGAATCAAGGGAGAGCTCATCACCCCTCCCATCTAGCCTGGTCCCATGGGGCACCCATTCCAATCTCCTGTCCCAAGCCTATCACTGAGTCTTGCTGCCTGTGGTGCACTCTTTGAGGTCTTTATCTGCCTGTCTCACTACACTGATTGGTTATTCCAAGGCTATCCTCACCCCTCCCTTGTGCTTCCTCCTGATTGATTCCCTTTGCTTCCAAAGTTCCAGCTCCATGTATTTCCTGTCTTTACCCTTAAATACCTCATTCTGCACCCTGCCCCAGGGCCTTTGCACACACTATTCCTGTTATTTCTTTCTCCTTACAACCTCTACCCCACCCTATACAATAGGCACTGTGTTTAATGCATCCCACGTGTGACTGGCTGTGGAATTAATCATTTGTAATCATTGGCTGGCTTTCCCATTTAAGATCCATGAGGACAGAAACACATGGTTTGAGCACTGCAGTTTTTATCACCAACACAGCTAGAGAGGTCCTGGGGAGGTGGCAGGCGATGGCAGCCTAAGCATGGATTCTCTAGGTCTGGATTCTCATAGCCTCCTGCAGACAGATGGATCATGGATCTGGATTCTCACTGCCTTCTGCAGACAGATGGGCTAAGGACAGGGGTCCAGCATGAACTTGCAGAGTTGAATCAAATTTTGGGTAACAAAAATCATGACACAGAAAACAAGGCAATTCAATTCAACCCAGCTGGCATTGCGGCTGCCTCCACAGTCGGACTGAGCTATGGCTGGCTGGCGAGGCGAAGCTTAAGTAGGCTTCCAGAATGCAGGCACGCCCCTGCACCTCCCCCTGTGGTGGCTGCAGAGGATGGAAAACTTTGCAAAGCCGGCCGTCATATTTTAACGGGTGCCTTCAAATACATCACAGCTCCATCAGAGCGAAGATGACTTTTTATGAGCTTAAAGGACTGCTGGGCTGTGAAAGCCCATCTTTCATTGTATAAGAGAAGTGCAGAAAGGCAGTGTGGGATGGCAGAGAACATGGTGTTATCGCCCAGCCATCCCCGAGCTCTGTATCAGAGATGTGACATGACAGCATTCTGCCCTGGAAATTTGGGATATCTCCCACCCTGCCTGGTATAAGGGGGTGGGGGGATAGAGCCAGGACTGAGCAAGACTGCAGATGGAAAGAAAGGGTCCTACATGGGGGCAGCAGATTTAAAAACCAGAGGCTTTTGCTATTCCTTCCTTTTCCCAAGGAAGTCATGGCTTTGGGCTGTCTAAACCTGTGGTACTGTTTTTAGTGGTTTGTCTCTCAATCGGGGATTATCATTCTCCCAACCAGGGGGAGATCCTGTGACATCTGTTCAGACACAGTGCTGACTACAACTTTGGACAGACAGACAGACAGGCAGACCCTTAAGTGGAGACATGATGAAAAGGAGGGGGGCAGTGAGCATCTTTCTGAAGATCTACTCGAGAGGACCTCCAGCCAGCCTGCTGGCCACTCTTTGTGATACCCAGAATGAGGTCCTTTGGGACCGTTGCAGAATCTGCTTCAGGTGGGACAAAGATGAAGACAGACCATGGGCTGCTTGGAAAAGACAAGCTAGGAAGTCCTGGACACCCCCTATGTCTCACTGTCCTATAATTTTGGTCCTACCACAAGAGAATGTTCTAGAGACCTGGCCCAAAGATGTGCAGGCCTCTGGTGGGCATGTCCCAAGGAGTGTATGACCAATGAGCCCAGTGGGAGACATGTTTGGTGGGTGAAAGACTGGGTTTCAGGAAGCCACTGCTGAAGAAACACTAAGACAGGTAGATGACTGTCCTCCCAACCAGACAAGGCCATGCTTTCTGCAGAATTACCAAGTTCTAGAAGATACCGCACAGCATCCGCATGACCTCTGTGAGCAGAGATGTACAAGGCCACAAACGCCCTCTGGGCGGTCCACTGCCTCCATTGCTCACCCTTAAAGTGCTGTGAGTTGGCCGTTCGGTAGAAGGTGTCCTCACTGATGCCAAGGCATGACAGCTAGGTGAAAGAAAGAGGTTAAGGTTGTCTCTAGAGCGTCACTCACACCCCAGCACCTGTGAGGTTGACTTGATCCAAACTAAGGTGCACAGCGGGAGTAGAGGGGTGCTGACAGGAAGTGCAGCCACACCCCCACCCCCTGTCAGGCAGGAGACACAGGAAGGCCTTCCTGTCAATGTTTTAAAGGGAGAAAATAATTTTGCTAGTGTCCAGAGGAAGATGTCTGTGGACCTTTGGAAAAACAACACAACATGGTACCCTCAGAAGAGGGAGGTCCTTTTGGAGCCATGATGGATTCTGTATTTCCAATCTATTTTTGTTCCCATTGTCAACTTCTGGAACTTTCTGAACTCTGCTAGCAGGTAGAGAGCCCACCATAGAACCATCTTGGGAAGACATAAGTCTTCAGGGATGGGAAGAGGGCCAGGGATACCACAGGGAGGGCTGTGCTTCATATGTCCAGGGTCAGGTGGTGTGAGGTGGGCAATGCGGCCAGTTGCACAGGCCGGAGGAGAGAAGCCCAGGCACTGACTGAATTGCCAGCAAAGAGGGGAAACTGAGAAAGTAAAATTGGGGGATGTAGAAAAGTAGCTAGAAGACATGTTACAGCTGGGGCTAGATAGCCCTTGCTCCTGCTCCTTAGCTGGGGTCTGTGATACAGAGCTCACCGCTACCCTTCCTTCCCTGGATGCATCCCAGCACCTCTCCCTCCACTCAACCCTCCCTTGAGCCCTGTCCCACCAGGAAACTGCCTCTTCCTCCACGGGATCTCAGAGCTCTACCCTCAAAGTCTTCTGAAGAAGGAGCAGACCCTTGCCCCGGTGCCAACCATTCACTTTCACGGATGGGTAAGCATTCCTGTCTTCTTCTTCCATTCCATCCTCTCCCAGAGCCAGTGGGTGGCCCAGCAGGAGGTCTGGTGCACAGGCTGCTGTCCCCACAAATCAGACATAACCTCCTGGGTGTTTCTGCCCAGTTGCAAATGGCACACAAGTCCCTGAGCACAGAGCTACAGCCCCACTCTTAGGATTAAATTTGATTTTCTACTTGACCAACACGTAGATAGAAAATGTATCACCTGGGCTCCATGGGGGTGGAGTAAGCAGGTTTATAAACTGTCAATAAGTAAACCTGGGGGACTCACGAGGCCAGACTGGCTGGAAACACTCCATCCAGGAGTCTCATCTTTCTTCCCTACTCTGAGGCCTTTATTCAAATGCTCATGCTAAAGACTGGGGGTCCCTCAATCCCTAATATTGAAAGAAGCATGAAACCACCTTACTGGGGTCCCCTTCCACGGCTGCCAAAACCAGTTCCGTCCAACCATCATAATGCCAGATACATAATGAAATAACTGCTCCAGGGATAACATCGTAGAACTTCAGGGTAGCATCATCCATCAAAATTCCTATGGGGAACAATTTTTCCTTTTAACAAAATTAGGACTTAAAGAGAAATCACTGTATCAGTTGAGACAGTGTCTGACCTTGAATCACACAAAGATACTTTTAAAATCTTGAGCAAAGGGGGAAGAAAATCTCCCACTCGATGGTTGCACAGGAGCCCGTTTGCTGCTGCTAATGCTTTTTAGAAAATTAATTTGGCTCAGCTCAGATCGAAGCTGGACCCAAAAAGAAAAAAAAAAAAACATACACAATGGCAATGATTTATAAAATTTTGTAATTACAGCTTGTCCTGTTGGGGAAAAATACATGAGTCAGTGAAATCGTTTTATGAGGCAAACTCTACAAATAGAACTACTTAAATTTGAGCTATACATCACAGGCCCGACAGTGTACTTAGCAAGTTATATACCTTCAACTGAATACCGACTCCAGGGAATGTTACCATTAGCTGGCTAAAGAGATGACAGTGACATGCAAGATCTTGCAGATGACAGATAGCCCACGTCAGGGTTTTTCCTCGTAGGTGCTTAACTGACATTCCAACTAGGTAACTAACCCTCTCTTTCCCCAGGCACCACAGCCGCTAGGACCTCCACAATGGCACATCGGCTGCACCTACAGCTAACTCTTACAGTCAAGGGTGTCCCCCAAACATTGCCCCTGATGGGGACACATTGTCCCCATAAAGCCTATGGTAACATCAGAAGCAAATATCAATGCTCACTGTATTTGGACCTGAGCGTCAGAGCTCTTGCCTGATCCAGCTTGGCATCTTGAATAAGATGAGTATGTGATCAACAGTGGATCTAGTCCCATATTCATAAACCAGCCAGGCTTGGTGGCACACACCTGTCATCCCGGAACTTGGGAGCTGGAGCTAGGAGAATCAGCAGTTCAAGACTATCCTGAGATATATGGGATCCTGTCTAAATATATAAATAACAAATTAGCCCAGGATTTGGGAAAGATAGTTGAAGGGACATTATGTAGGAAGTGGTTTTTGAAATGTGGTAGTTTCTCTTTGAAAACGCATACATGTTTCTTTCTTGGTCACCTACCATCTTTGGGACTACAGAAGACTTGGACTGTTCATAAGCAATAATGATCTGCCCAAGCTACCCCAGTAGCTTTCCAGGTGAGCAGAATCCATGAATGTTCTGATTTCTTGATAATTATGTTGGGTCTCTGTGCCTGAACTGAGGGTAAGCCTTAGGATGATCCTCCAGCCTCCATGGCCCTTCCTCTACAGGGAACAAACTGAGGCTAGGCCCAGCTAGAATGTGGCAAAGCAGACTCCATCCAAGCTTGTGGGCACCATCTGATGACCGGACTCTCAGGAGGATGGAGACAGAGAATGCTGGTTAGCAAATCTGTAAATTGGGTCTCATTTGTAGATTGAATGTGGTAGCCAGCCTGTCACTAGCCTGAGACTTTAACCACTTTGTAAATGTCTAGGAGAGATGAGTTTCTTCACCCACAGCGGTTCCTACGCAATCCCTAGCATATCCCCTTTGCAGATGGGCAGCCACTACCTTGGGCTCAGAGAAATGCTACTAATTATCAAGAGATAAATAAATGATTGGCAGGGGCAGCACTTGCCCGTGGATTTGCTCGACTGACCGAGACATGGCCATCGAGACACTTTACCACCATGATCTCACTTGCTCTTCCCTCTGCAACCTTGGAGGTGGGCAGATGTGTCAGCCAGTTATTTACAGGCAGGGACCCAAATTTCTCTTAGCGACAGATCAGCCCCATCTCTCCTGGGCCAGCCACAGTCAGAACAGCACAGCCCAACACAGCACAAGGGTCAGGCCTCCGACAGTTGCTAAATGACTGCTGAGTCTTAGCACTGTGACTTCAGGAGTGAAGTCATCCCGCTTCGCGTTCCCGCTTCAGCTTGCTTGAATTTACTGCCCATTGGTGAAAACAAATGAGTCAAGGTGGTCCAGAGTTGGGAGGATACATAATTTTCCAATTCCCTGTTGGGGGCCATTTACTTATTCCCCCTACTATGCCTCACCTCATTTATAACTTGTTAGCTACAGACTGAAGCTCAAAACACAGCTTCGTGCTACATAAAGCTTCAAGAATATCAGAAAGTCTTTGTCAACTACTGTAAGAAAATACATGTGCCATGGAAAACACTTAACCTATTTTTTAAAGTAGCAAGAGAAAGTGTTTTGGCCTTGCCTACACACTGGTGGTTTGCAGAGTCATTCCTGTCCACCGGGGAACAGCACAGAGAATTCTAGAGCTAATGGGGCTCTGCTTTCCGGATTAGGAAACTGAGCCCAGGAAGGGCAGCGTGAGAACACGGAGCGTGGGGACAGGCTGCTTTCAGAGCTGTCTCCATCCTTCTCAGGCCCTGCAGTACTCCGCAGCGTCTCCGGGATACTGGCTGCTCACATTCCCCCGGCAGCCTAGAGATTTTTTTTTTTCTTTTTCAAATCTTCATTTTCTTGAAGTGTTTTTCGTTGATTTCCATCAGGTGGGGAGATGATGGAGCCCAAGGGGCTTTGATCCTGTTCTCATATCCTAAACATTGTAGGGACTGGGGACAGGGGCAGCCACGTCCTCAGATGAGGGAAGGATATAGATGGATGGATAGGCTGCTGAGCCTCTGACCTCCACTGGGTGCCTCCCCATGGAACTCATCTAGATCAGGGTCCATGGGGGTCCTGATTTAAGATAGGGGCTCATGGGGGTCCTGATTTAAGATAGGGGCTCATGGGGGTCCTGATTTAAGATAGGGGCTCATGGGGTCCTGATTTAAGATAGGGGTTCATGGGGGTCCTGATTTAAGATAGGAGTTCATGGGGTCCTGATTTAAAATAGAGGTTCATGGGGTCCTGATTTAAAATAGAGGTTCATGGGGGTCCTGATTTAAGATAGGGGTCCATGGGGGTCCTGATTTAAGATAGGGTTCATGGGGTCCTGATTCAAGAGAGCTGCAGGTGTTGGGTTCTAATCCTGCTAGGCTCCCTTTGAGCCCCCAATGTGGGAAAGGACATAGCTTGGACCTTGGGGGTTAGATACAAAATAGGTCAGTGTCAGAATTGGGGGTCTCATCATGGGCAAGGTTTGCTTTGAGTTCTGGGGTCCTGACGAGAGCAGGATTTACTCTGGCTTTGGGGTTCCCATGACAGCAAGGTTTGCTGGCTGGTTAGGGGTCCTGTTTTAAGAGGAATCTGTGGCAGGATTTGGGGTTCTTGCATGGACTGGTTTAGGCAGCTCTGGCTGGTGAGCAACTGAGAGTTAGGAATCAAACAGCTCTCCCCTGAGATTTAGGGTCCTGCTAGTGACCGAGTTTGCTCTAAGTTTGGGGTTCTGATATGAGTAGGTTTGGGGTCCTCATGAGTCAGGGTTGCTTTGAACCTTTGTTTCCTCACTGGGACACAGCAGGCATCAGCTTTGAAATGCTCATAAACACATGTTGTTGGGGGGGGGGTAAATCAAAGAGAGGCAGGCTTGGCTTGACTTTTGGAGGGGTCCTATTGAAGGCATGATTCATTTAATCCTTGGAACCCTTATGAGACATTTGGCTTGAAGTGGGGTCCTGCTGTGGTCATGGGGAGCTTGGGGGCTGCCTTTCAGAGGTGGACAGAGCTAGCTTTGGATTGGGGGTCCAGATGTGGGCAAGGTCCATTTTAGGATCTAGCATCCTTATGTAGACTGGGGTTTGGCTGCACAGATGGATGGTGGGAGCTCAGGGGAGGGGTGTCTCAGAATTGGGTACATAGGCTCGGTGTTGATACTTGTGATGTGGGCGGAGCCTGCTCTGGGACTTAGGGTGCTAGAGTGGCCAGGGGGCAGCTAGAGGATTTGAGGTTCAAACATAGCTGTGTGTGGATAGACTTTAGGACCCTGAGGTGGGCAGGGCTTGCCTCAGCCTTCAGTATCCTTGTATGGACACAGCCATGGAGGATTCCAGGTCCTGATGGTCATATGGTTAGCCTGGAGACTTAGGGCTCATATGGCCAGGCTTGTTTTGATTTGGGGACCCTAAGGTGGGTAGGGTTGGTTTGAGTTTCAGTATCCTCATGTAAATGCAGCTGCTGAAGGATTTGGGGTTCTGAAGTAGTAATAGGTAGTATGGAGATTTGGGTAGGTATATTCTGGATTTGGGGGTACCAGAGTGGGAAGGAAGCATTTGGTTTAATTTTGACATCCTTATATGAATAAGTTGTTGGAGTACTTGGGATTCTAAGAGAGTGATGGCTAGCCTAGATATTTGAGGCTCAAATTTGGGGTTCAGATTTGTTCTGGGTTCGGAGTCCCAGGACAGGCAAGATTTGTTTTGAGTTTTAGCATCTCTGTATGCACACAGTAAGAATTTGGGAGGCTATAGTAGTGGTTAGCCTGGGGGAGTTGGGGGTTCCGCCTTGGGTAGGTATGTTCTGGGCTTGGGGTTATAGGATGGGCAGGTTTTATTTTTAATTTTAGTACCCTTGAATGAATATATAGTTGGTATCAACTGGGGGATTGTTTGTGTTAGTGGTTAATGTGTGTGTGTGTGGGGGGGATCTGAACATTCAGCTTTGTTCTGGGTTTGGGGGTTCCAGCATAGGAAGGTTTGTTCTGAGTTTTAGCATCCCTATGCAGACACAGCTGACGGAAGCCTGGTGGCATCTAACATAGTCATGGTTAGACTGAAGATTCGGCCATGGTTGCTCTGGATTTGGGGGTCCCTGAAGTGGGTAAGATTTAATATTTAGTTTCCTTTAGTGGCCATTGAGGGTGGAGGACTTGGGTTTCTGAGGCCGTGATAATTAACATGGAGACCTGAATTCAGCTTTGGCCAACTTAGCTCTGGGCATTGGGGGTTCTGGGACTAGCTGGATTCTTTTGAGCTTGTGCAGCCCTGTGTGGGCACAGTTGATGGAGTTTTAGGGTTTTGATGTAGTTATTGCTGGCTTGGAGATTTGGGGTTCAAACTTGGGCAGATGTGCTCTGAGTTTGGGGTTCTAAGTCCAGCAAGGTTTGCTTCAGCTTCTGGAATGCTTGCACAGGCAGGCTGGCTACAGAACTTGGGGTTCAACTCAGGGTTGGCTTTGAACCCAGGTTCTCACCGGGGAGAGGCCTGTCCTTGATATGGGGGGAGGGGGGTCTACTGAGGCCTAGTTTTGTTTCAAGTGCACAGTTCTAGGTGGACACGGTTGTCTTAGGGGTTTGGGTCCCTTATGAAAACAGAGGATCTAGGTTGCCAGGAGGGTCTTACTGTGGTTTGAGATTTGAGGTTCTGAGTAGCCTGGCCTTGCTCAAGGTTGGCAGACTGCAGCCAACAGACAGAATGTTTACAAATCAGGTCCACCTTTATATTTGGGGTCTAATGAGATACCCGTGTGTTTGGGACTTGGGAGCCCTTGAGTAGCCAGCGCTCCAAGGGGCCCTTCTGGATTGGGTTCAAGATGGTTGGAGTTGACTTGGTCACCTTGGGTCCTCTGGTAGTTAGGTGTGTCTTGGGGACCCAGGGCAGGAGTGGGCCGGGGCCCTTGCGTGGAAGGAGCTCGTGGGGGTCGGGAAGGGGTCGGGCAGGGGCCACCTTGGTCCAGGAAATGCAGCCGCTGTAGGTTGAAGGGGATGCCGACCACCAGGTCCAGCTCCTCTTTGAGCTCCCGCACTGTCATGTCGTTGCGGCAGTTGGCCACGCGGAACAGCTCCCCAGTCTCCTCCAGTTTCACCCGCAGGAAGAAGACGTCAGGAGCCAAGTCTGGCGAAGGGATGGAAACGCGCGGGTCTCCGGACTGCCCCTTAGCCCGAGCGCGGGCACGGCTGGCAGGCTGAGCGGTGCGCGCCCCCGCCTTGGGGTCCTGCGGAGGGCCCCCACCCTTCGGCCTTCGCGGCCGCGCGCCCGCCCCCGCCACGTCCGCCGACCTCCGCATGGCCCGCAGCCCGCGTCATCTCGCACGTCATCACCGCCCCCGCCAGGGCCCCCGGGACTGGAGAGGGGCGCCCGCACTTCCGGAGACAGCTCCCTTCCCCTCCCTCCGTGGTCCTCGCCAGCCTCCTAGCGCTGTGGGGAATCAACCTGTTTGTTCAAGGCAGAATGCGTGATCAGAAAGAACCACCCGGAACCGCTACGCCAACCGTTTCTAAGGTGGTCTCTAGGCTTGCCCCCCCCACCCCCACCCCCACCCCCGTGTGCTTCCAGAACACAGCAACCCAAGCAGACCTGGGTCACAATGAAAGGGGCACAGGCCTGCGTGGAAATGGCATCAAAACCATGCCCCCTGACACTACAGCATCCCTGAGGGAGAAAAGTATGGAACACATTTGCTGGGACAGGCTAGGCTAGAACCTTTTTAGGAGAGCTCACACCAGGGGTGGAGGTGGGGGCCTCAAATGCCAGACCCCAAGCAAGGTCTTCAGGGGTGGAAGGAAGCACCAGGGAAGGGGTGGGGAGCCAGAACAACTCTGTTGTTACCAAAAATAAAGCTTGAAGTATGCACTTGGTATTAGCAGTTAGTTACAGAAATCGGGCCGAGGCATGGTGGCCCTGGCCATCCATGCACCCAGGGGCAGAGGCAGATGTTCAAGGTGACATCCTTAACTGTACAGTGAGCCAGTGACACAAAAGGAGGAGGGTTTATTCTTTTATATCGAAGAGAAATTCATTTTAAACAACAGATAACTGTAATTTGTACAGTGCACAGGCTGGGCCTTTTAACAGTCTTACAAACTGTTTTCTGCAGTGCTGGGTATTGACCCCAAGGCTCCACTCCGGCAAGGGAAGCTCTTTACCTATCACTGAGACACAGTCCACAGAGGAAGCTGGCCTTGTCATCTGAAGTAAGTGTTCACTGGATCTCGGTGCCCAGATTCTACCTCAGAACACCGACCGAATCTTTGTTCTTTATTTTTGCTTATTTTACACGTTTTCTGTGTAGCCCTGGCAGTCCTGGAACTCGCTCTGTAGACCAGGCTGAGCTCAAACTCACAGAGATCCGCCTTCATTTGCTTCCACAGTGCTGGGATTAAAGGTGTGTGCCACCCCCAGGCCCGGGTTTTTGTTTGTTTTCCTTTATAGAAAATTATGCTCTGTAGAGAATCCAAGATCCAGCTGAATAATTTTGCTTATTTTTAGAACAGATTTTAAATACAATCTACACTTCATAGGGAATAAAAACTTGTTACAGAAGCCCTGAAGTACGTTATATTTATTGTAGGCACATAGTAAACACAAGGTAGACTGGTTTTGTTTCTTTTTTTTTTTTAATCTTTTGCCTCTAACTAGAAGAAATTAACTCTGTGCTAAAGCAGCACAAACGTGGCCTATGCTTGCTACTGGAGTTCTTTACACATTTCCCATTCTCTTTGGCACAGTGCAGACCCTTCCTTTCTTTTTAAATAACAAGATCAATGGTATTTGGGTCCCTTCAGGGGTATCCTGTATACCAGGAAATTCAACATATGACTTTACAGTTGCTCCAGCCCCATGGGCTGCTCCCCACCTTTGTTAAGATAAGAATCACAAAGCTGGGATAGACACAGACACAGCACCATAACCAGATGTCTACAGGATACAGAATTAGTAGTGAATGGAAACCTACTTAAACTATATAGCATCTTTCTGTTCATCTGAGATTCCAAAGTAGGAAATCTAAGCTCTGTGTACTTAAGCCAATGTAAAGAGTATATAACTTAACTCCCCAAACCAATGGTGCCTGTAGAAAGTTCTGGTCAAAATTATGACTTTTCTTTCTTTCTTTCTTTCTTTCTTTCTTTCTTTCTTTCTTTCTTTCTTTCTTTCTTTCTTTCTTTCTTTCTTTCTTTCTTTCTCTCTTTCTCTCTTTCTCTCTTTCTCTCTTTCTTTCTTTTTCTTTCTTCCTTCCTTTCTTCCTTTCTTTCTTTCTTCCTTTCTTTCTTTCTCTCTCTCTCTCTCTCTCTCTCTCTCTCTCTCTCTCTCTCTCTCTCTCTCTTCTTTCTTTCTTTGAGTCTGAAGTGTAAGTCAACATCCATGCATCTCAGCAACTTGACTTGAATCCTTTTTAAAAACCACCTGTGACTGACTCTCTGCTCTCAAAGACCAACACACATTTCCACAGTCTCTTGAAGAGGGAAAGGGGAAAGGCTGGAGGAAAGACTGGAGTACAGCAGTCTGTAACAAAAGTACAACACCTGAGAGGAGCCCCCCAGCAGAGGCAGAACCATTCTTTCCTAGGACACACTTCAAAGGTCATCCAAACAGCTGCCCATGCAGCAGCTCCAGAACAGGACATGACTTCACTTGATATGTTTGTTCACTGGGGAGGCTAGTGTTACAGTCATGTATTTTCTTCCTGTCAAGTTATTTACATATGTACAGTAAGTATTTCAGTTGGAGATAAAATACAGTGCCATAAACTCCATTTTCTCAGAAAGGATTAGGGCAGCAAGCCCAGAGAAGACGTACAAGCATCCACTAAATTGCTTTATTGGCGAGGGGAGCTGTATTATGTTTCGTTTACTTGGACAGGGTTTTGTTAGGTAGCTCAGACAGACTTGGAATTCTCTAGATTGACCTTGAACTCCTGATCTCCCTGTCCCAGCCTCCTAGGTGCTGGGGTTACAGATGTGAACAATTATACCAGACTCTCAGGAGATTTTAAGTAACTCAGTCTCTCCTAAAAACCAACTGCTCGCGTGGAACCAGAGAGTTATCGGTGCCTGGATCTACAACCTTTCTAAACTGCCAAGGATCAGGTCTACAAGGGTGAGAAGCATAGGGCTGCCCTGTCACCTGAAATAAGCCTCTTCCAGAAGCTATGATTCAACTGGATTCCCTTCGAGTTACAGGCATGTGTGCACTGAAGCCATCTCTGTGTACCCGTCACAGGGTGTGAGTTCTAGTTTTCCAGTATAGTGTTGTCTATAGCATTCTGCATCTTTGGTTCGAAGGAAGCAAAAAAATGAAACATCTTGGTCCAGGTCAGACTGCAAAGCCAGGAGGGTCTCTTCAACAATTTCAAGATGATGGTTCCCGGCATTTCTAAAATATGCTAAGGAGAGAAAAGTTGGAGTTATATGTGCCATGAAGTGTGTTCTAGAATATATTCTAGTTTTGTTGTCTTTTAAGCCACATGTCACGACACTGGATAAATTTTCCATGAATAGCCACATACCTAAGTCTTTTCAAGTGATAAAATGCCTTATTACAAAAGTATTTCTGAGATTTGAATGGTAGACTGCCAGTAGTGACACCTGCTTTAAAAGTTAAGAATAATCAAACCTTTAAATGCATCGTGTTCTGCAGCACATTAGAACTGGCATGTGTGGGCAGCAGGACAGGGAGAAGGCTAGAAATGGACAAACAGGCCCACACTGTGGTGGAGAAGCAAACCAGCACAGACACAGCTTGCATTCACTATCACTCAAGCTCAAATAGCCCAGTGGTGTCACGCTGCAGCAGCATTGAGACAGACTTTGGCTGCATTTGATATTATAACTGGAACTGATAAATGTGTTCCCCCTGTCTAGAAAGCTGTGTGATAGTTTGTATCTGGTGTGTCCTTGTTAAACAAATGGAATTATGTTCATCTCTTTAGCTATCTTGTGTTTCCAGTGTGTTGCTATTCAGCCTGTTATAACTCCTTAGGGACCTGGCTGCCACCTGCCACAGCTAGGGTGAACTGAGAAGCCAGCACGGCCTACACACCCTTCTCCAGCAGTGTCTGCCGCAGGGCCTTGGCCAGCAGAACCCTCACATTTGGCACAGGATCAGACGCCAGGCTCAGGAGGCTGGGAAGGAGGTGATCCACAAACTGGTCCACAGGAACAGACTCTTCACTCACCACAGCCTGTAGAATGAGAGCCACAGCCCAGCAGTGACTTCCTCAAGATTTCAAAGCATACATACTTCTATAAGTCTAAAGACATCACTTTTAGAATCTGGAGGTTTGAGAGGCACGTACATGTGAACTTTTACATTTCAGGAACTGAGTTCATTTATACCCAGTGGCTAATGATTATAACTCACTTCCAAGGAATGCCTGACAAGGAGGCAAACTCTAGAGGAAACAAGGGCTTTGGAGCCAGGCAGCTGTAGGTCCAAAACTTAACGAGTGGCCTCAGCTAAGCTGTTTAGCTTTTCTGATTCTGGGTTTCCTCAACTGAACCTTTGTTCCAATCACCTTGCAGTGTTACCACACTGTACATACCTGGCCAGGAACCCCACCTCTGAGACAGGGACTGGCTGCCATGCAAACCCACATGATGGCCCAGGCTCAGGCTTCTCTGAGAGCTGGTCACGTCTACTTGAGCACAGCAGCAGATGTGTGCATCCCTCACAGAGTGTGTGCAACACAACCCTTCCTTTCTTCTCACAACTGGCCCTGGAGAGCAAAACCAGCCTTGTTTTATGGTGAGACAATTCTGTTCCAATGTGGTGGTGCCACTGAAAGTCTTAGGACCAGCAAATGAATAGGGACTTCAGCCAGGTTCTGGGTCCTATGGGTATTCATGGTAGATTCCATGGCAACAGTGTCAAAGGGCCACCAAGTAGCTCTGGGTGCCAGGCTTGCTCTAGGAAGTTGGACTGCATCAGGCTAGAGAGCCTGGAACAGCACAGGAGGGTACACTTTACTGTTCAGAGAGACTTGCTTGCCTAGGCCACTGGCAGGGAGCTCAGAGACAGGCTCTAGGCCAGTCAGGTCTAGTCCAGATATGCCTTGTCGCCCTAGTACCTTCTTCCCAGAGCTGTGTTCAGATCAAAATTAACAAGTCTCGGAGATATGCTATCTCCCGAGCCTCCTTACCTTGCTTTGGGCTTTTCTGGATTTTCTTTCTTTCTTTCCTTTTTTTTTTTTTTTTTTTTCCTGGATTTTCTACATCTTTAATAATAAGATTTTTTTTCTTAAAAAAGATCTTGTTGGTTTTACTTGAACGAAATGGATTGCTATCATTTATTTCTCACAGTTTTTCTACATTCCAGATAAATAATTAAAAACATAAAAAAATTTCATTTCTGCTTTTGCTACACAATGATGTGAATACTGATGTTTTTCTTCACAGATGGCTGTGCTGTGGAAAAATACCAGCAATGTTCCTTTAGACCAACAGGGGGCGCTGGTGAGTCCTCTCACTGCAGTTGTTTATGAGGCAGAGGAAAGGGAGTGCAGGATTGGGACTGACAAGGATCCATCCAAGCTGGTTATGAACACAGCTGGGCAAGCAGCTCCTGGAGATGGCGCACCATCCCTTTGCCTTTGTGGTGCCAGAAGACAGCACGATGAAACATCAGAATGATTAAAATAACATTTGGGGGACAAAATCCTCAAAACCAAAAACCCATGGCTTTCCACTTGTAGTGGGATCTTGCCCAGGTCACCTGACTCTCTGAGGTTATGCTTCACCTAAAACAATTATCCTTAAAGGTAAACATGCCATCCCGTCCCACCACGTTCCATACCCAGGAGCTCTTACTGGACAATCAGATGTGTCAAGATGGCTGACACTCAGGCTGAAGTCCAGTCTCTACTACCCCCATCACAGACACACCCCGACTTCAAAGGTGCTACTTAGACAGGGTTGGTGAGGAGACACGGTGACATCAGTTTTATGCCTGGGGCATGAAAAGGGGTTTCTGCACCCTAACCCTGGATGAAGTGTGAGAGGAGTGTGCTGGGTTTGGTAGGACTGCTGGCTGGCTCTTCACTGATTTCATCTCCAGCATACCCAATACACAGTAAGTACCATCCATGTCTGGGGTGTGAGTGAGTGCCCAGGGTGACTCTGGACACGACACTGTACCTCTTAGCTGGTCAGTCTCCTACAAGGTGAGGAGACTCAGGAAAGTGATCCCATCCTCTGCCCGGGAAAGGAATCCACAGGCAAATTGTCCCCGGGTTGTGCTAACCTGACAGATGCAGGCAAAAACTTGTCTTCCGACCCACTTAGGGCAGTGCCAGAACCTCGAGGTGAGCTCCTGGATGAAGCCGAGCCCCAGAGCAGACGCACCATGGGAGTAGAACTTGCATAGCATGGCCCCCACCTACGGGCAATGAGGCCGCCATGAGGTGCTGCCAGCGGGTCCACGAGCAGACTCTACATGGCACAGGGGCATTTTCACGTTCCTGTCCACCTTCCCAATCAATTTACAAGCAAAAGAAAGTAGCTCACTCCTCACTGGTACACAAAGGGGAGAAGATGTTTCAATAGCCATAATGCATACATGCACATAAAACTCTTCAAGGACAATTTGAAAAACAAGGGGACTATCAGACAAATCAAGGAGAAGGACTCAGTTTTTAAACACATCTTGTGAAATGTGTAAACTGTTAACCTTTGAGAATATGCTTTTTTTTATACAAATTTAATACCATCAAGTAATTTAAAAATCACTATTTTCAAGTAAGACTGTCTTCCTCAGTGGGTCTAGAAAACACTGCATAAAACAGAGTCATCTTTTTTGCTAATGCTTTGATGGTTATTAATTGTTCTACAAAGCTGTAGAGAATTAAACAACAACAGCAAACATATATACACACACAAAGAAAACAAAACCCTAAACTATTATTTAAAGAGTTTCAAATACAAAATTATTTCTGCAGTTACCACATGGAAGCATAAAATTAACAACAGAAGGGTATCCTGAAAACTGATAAAACAACACAGCTTCTAACTGCAAAGTAAAAGCTGGGCTTATAGAGAAGATGACAAATAGAGCCCAGAAAAACAATAATAATAATAGTGTTAAAATGGCAAACAGTGAGTGTGCTATTTACAAGAATGGTCTACGGGAAGGCTGGCTCCTTACTAGCTTGAAGGAAATCCAGCGCACTTGAGAAGCTGTCTGCACATAACTTCAGGGCAACGTGCCTCAGGTAACGTCGCTGGGACCATAGAGATCCAAGATCAGGATCAGTTGCCTGCAATGACAAGCAGAGGGACCCCTACCACATCAGTTACTAGGCGATTCCCGCTCCTTCCCTCTGCAGCCGCACGCAGGCGCGGCGGCAACCGGAGCAGCTGCTGTGCTGTGCCGAAGCTGCAGGCACCTAGCACTTTGTAAAACAGGGGTTTGAGCGGTCAGGGTGCAGGTTTGGAGGTTCCAGCATCCAGTTATGGTTGAAAAGCACACAAAACAATGCCCTACCAGATCAGACAATGTAAAAGCCGCCGCGGGCCTGCACTTCCCAGGCCACGGCGAAGGCGAGCGGGAGCGGGAGCGGGAGCGAGAAGCCGAGCGGCGGATGGCGGCGCCCTCGCTCTTTCCCCGCGTTCATTTCGCCGCCTTCTTTTTTTTGCTCGCTCTTTCCTTAGCTTTCAACATCGCTCTTTACCACCTCGTTCTTCTCTCTCATCCGCTTTCCCCTAGCTCGTTTTCGCCCGCTCTTTTCAATCCGTTTGCTTTCTCCCACTTCGCTTCCTCGCAGGCTTTTCCCCCGAGTCTTCTGGCTAGCCCTTTCACTCGCTCGGTCTCACCCTTTCGAGAGGTCCTTTTCTCTCGCTCCTTCTCGCCAGGGTTTTCCCCCCTCGCTCCTTCTCACTAGTTATTTTGCTCTTGCTTCCTCGCTTATTTTCCCCCTCGCTCCTCTGGCTCCGTATTTTGCCGGCGCTTCCTCGCTTATTTTCCCCCTCGCTCCTCTGGCTCCGTATTTTGCCCGCGCTTTCTCGTTTATTTTTCCCGCTGGCTTATTTTCCCCCTCGCTCCTCTGGCTAGGTATTTTGCCGGCGCTTTCTCGCTTATTTCTCCTCGCTCCTCTGGCTCCGTATTTTGCCGGCGCTTTCTCGTTTATTTTTCCCGCTCGCTTATTTTCCCTCTCGCTCCTCTGGCTCCGTATTTTGCCGGCGCTTTCTCGCTTATTTCTCCTCGCTCCTCTTGCTAGGTATTTTGCCGGCGCTTTCTCGTTTATTTTTCCCCTCGCTCCTCTGGCTAGGTATTTTGCCCGCGCTTTCTTGCTAAGTTATTTTTCCCCCTCGCTCCTCTGGCTAGGTATTTTGCCTGCGTTCTCTCCCTTATTTTTTTCCCTCTCGCTTATTTTCCCCCTCGCTCCTCTGGCTAGGTATTTTGCCCGCGCTTTCTTGCTAAGTTATTCCCGCCCCCCCCTCGCTCCTCTGGCTAGGTATTTTGCCCGCGCTTTCTCGTTTATTTTCCCCTCTCGTTTATTTTCCCCCTCGCTCCTCTGGCTCCGTATTTTGCCCGCGCTTTCTTGCTAAGTTATTTTCCCCCTCGCTCCTCTGGCTAGGTATTTTGCCCGCGCTTTCTCGTTTATTTTTCCCTCTCGCTTATTTTTCCCCTCGCTCCTCTGGCTCCGTATTTTGCCGGTGTTCTCTCGCTAAGTTATTTTCCCCCTCGCTCCTCTGGCTAGGTATTTTGCCCGCGCTTTCTTGCTAATTTTTTTTTTTCTTTCTTTCTTGCTAGGTATTTCCCCTGCCCCGCACTCTTTTTAACTACTAGGTCTTAAACCCTCGCTCTCTCTTGCTAGGTATTTTTAAACATGCCCTCTTTCTCACTGGGCATTTTTTCCCGCTTTCTTTTCTAGATAGGTCTTTGCCCACCTCGCTCTTTCACGCTAGGTAAAAAGTATTATTTCTCCCTCGCTCTTTTTTGGCACTATTTCTCGCTAGGTCTTTCTCACTCGCTCTTTCTTGCTAGTTTTTCCCTCCTCGCTCTTTTCCCTCCTTGTTCTTTCCATAGGTCATTTTCCCTGGCTCTTTCTGCCCCGCTCACTGCTGGCCCGCTCGGCTCGGGCGGGAGAGAGTGGTGTGATTTGCACAGGCAAAGGAAATGAAAAAGGGTGGGGAGGAAGCCGGCCGCGGTTAGCGGCTTCATATCGCTCCCGCCGTCTGTGGGGAAAATGAGGCCAATATAGCTCCCTGCACAGTCCTTATCTCAAGGCCGCCACCGCAATAAGCTCAGTGATGGGAGATAGGGCCGGGCCGCCGGGGGGCCCAAGCAGGCTCCAGCCGCCAGGGGGAGCACGGCCGCCCAGCCGGGCCCAGGCTTGTTCTCAATTCTTTTGCCCGAGTGTGCTGAGAACATGACATAATGACTAACTCTCAATCTCTCAAATTAAGCATAATGATTAAAGCTCACAGCAAAGAGAAAATCTTCCAGTTTGCCCCTGGCACCGACCAAATCATATCCTGAATAGCTGCAAAAGCCTGATGGATTTCTTCAGGAAGACTATTATATGAGAGATGACTAGTTGTGGCTAATAAAAACTAAAGATACAGAAATGGACCTCAACAAAAGTCCAAACAAGCACCCTGCAAACAAATCCCCACATCACTAAAGTACATTGTCCACCTAGGGAAGGGGCACTGAACGACACTCTCATTCATTGTAGATAAAGCCTAGAACGTTCCCTGTGCTGACAACAGATAGGAACTGAAGAGTGCTTCACATAGGCATGGTACAGGCAAGCAAGCCTCATGGGCAGGTCTTTTTATTTAATAGCTGTCTCATCTGGAGGAGACCTTTTCAGACCTCAATGCTGCCCAATGTTCTTTGGCTATTCAAGTCCATGAGGCACCATGTGTCTGTCCTACAGAGAAGGGCAGCACACAGAATGAATGAATGTTCAGGAAGGCTTTGCAAAGCCACTCCGACTCAGAGGAAAACATTGAAGAGTGGGTGATTCATCTTTTATTTGGTTCGAATAAATTGCCTTATGGAACAACAGAACACTCCAATTCCAGAGTGACTTTAGCCCTGTCTTCATGGGAAAATGGATGTCTCCCCAGAGACAGGGGACGTATATAACTCAGAGCTTTGGAATTTCGTTTATACCTTATCAAAAACATACTCTCTTTATCCAAAAGAGCACTGTGCTGCTATTGCTTCTGACGTCAGCTCCAAGGAGGGAGGGAAGCAGGCCCCCCCCACCCTGGGCCGTCAGAGTTGACTCATTCTGCTGGTTCATATGGAAACCCCCGGCCCTGCTGCTGTCAGTCACCACAAACGCCTGCAGCTGCCGGGGGTGCTCTCTCCTCTTGTCCTCATGGAGCAGCTCCATAAATGACATGCCACCTCAAGGTGACCCCAGCACTCCCTTTACTTCTCTGCAGGCTTAAGTTTGTCACCAGCCACAAGCCTGTGTGTCTCCCTCACAGCCACCTAGGACTCCAAGCAGCTGTCTGTCGCCCTGGCTGCTGCGGGCTGACACCAAGTCAAGCACACCCTGGACAGCTCCTGCCTCTCCTCTGGGGTGGGTACACCACCGACCTGCCCCCACCCACCCTTCTGCTTCCCCATCCAAGGTGTGTCTCTGTGTTCAGTAGGTAATGGCTGTGCTGTCCCTGGGGCTGAAACCCCTCATTAGCAATGAAAGGCCGGTCTGAATGGGGTCAGTGACCACCAAAGTCCCTAGGGGCAGCCCTGGGCCACAGCCCTGTGACAAATGAGTTTCTCTCTAAGTAACTTCTAAGCTCTTGTTTTTATAGTCATCACTCTTCAAGGGGAAGGGGAAGGCAGGAACAGAAGTGGTTACAGCATCTTGCAGAAAAGGTCTTTCTGTGTGCAGAGCTGGGGTTTTATCTGGGCCCAATCTCTTTCTGCAGATGACTTCGGGGTAAGCCAGGTCACCCCACTGGGGACCTTGACTTTGCCATCCACCACCTTTCATAAGAAGCATATCCCTACGGGGTCCGAGCAGCAAGCAGAGGTATGAGTGTCCGTTTTTTAGATTCTGGCTGCTCTTCAACTGCAGGACCGGAAGAGTGGGGCTGCCTTTCACTGCCACCAGACCAGTCCAGGCTCAGCACCAGACTGTGGGAAGTCATACAGATGTCCTACACGTACTTCATCCATATCCTTTAGAAAGCCACTGAAGACAGGCACCAGGTCAGCTGCCGTCAACTGATCCCCGAGAATCACTGCCAGCTCATGAATGGAAAAGGCGAGGGTCCGCTGGACCTTCCACTAGGGGTGATAGCAGACACACGAATCACCACAAGCAAGTGTAATTCAATGTTCCTAGCATTTCCCCAGAGAACAGTAAACAAGCCGGCTCACAGGCACATGGGAAGTCAGATGGGCAAGCTGTGCTGCAGCCCCCGGGGCCTCCTGCTCAGATGCTACCCTTTCTGTCTGCACTTCCGAACAAGACCCTTTACCTGACCACCGGAAGGAAGCCAGAGTTTCATAGGTGTCCTTCAAACAGTGCCAGTTCTGCCGGCCAAGGGTCAGGGCCACCCCAGGGAGGCTGTAGGCACAGTGTTTGGTGATGTCAGTGTCCACAGTCTGGGCTCTAGCTGGGTCAGTCATGGACACGAACTGGTCAAGCAGAGGCTGAGGGGTTATATCCTGGGAAGGAAGAGAAAGGAAATCATTACACTGGCAAGGAGGGCCAGGGACAGCAGTGCTGGCTTTTACAGCCTGCTGAGAACAGCGAAGCAGAAGCCAGGTAAAGAATAACAAGAGGGAAACTCGGTGTCTATAGTCAGCTGGCCCAAAGGGGGCACCTAGGCCACAGAGAAGCATCCGGAGAGCAGAGTGCACGGCGCAGCTGCCCAGTATGGAGACCACCCTCCACAACAGCCTGGGAAGCCAGGCCCAAGGCTACCCTTGGGATCATTACCTCATCTTTCCAACTGAAGAGAGGCCTCCCTTTGGTACAAACATCACCTACATATGCCTGCCTCTGGAAGAGCAATGTGTGCCATGACTTAAAATATTTAAGGGGCTTTGTATGGCACAAGGGGCCAATCTATAAGACAGATGAATGTAAGCACGGCCCAACAAAAGAAGCTTACAAAATTTTTATACCAAAAAACCAACCAACCAACCAAAAGTCATTGTCCTAAAACATTAGTGAGGTCGTTTCCTTCTTGTTGAGCTTTATTAATAGACTTTGAACACTACTTCATAATTATTTTTAGAGAAGCAACACTACCAATGTAAAGAACTAGATAAACAGTTAATTCTGGCAGAAGGAAAACACTTTTCACTTCAGTGGCTGCTCCAAAACTGAGCTTAAAGGAAGACTAAAGGCTGAGTTGTTTTGTTTCTGGTTCTTTCCTTTTGCTTCAATGAACAAACAGACCTGCACTTTAGCTTTCTTCTCCTCGAGTGTGGTAGGTTCTTGCCCCTGCTCCGTCTCCAGATGCACACTGGTTCTATTCTGAGGCTCCGTCTGATCCTGTAGAGTTGACAGGACATGTCACCAACTGAGATCAAGGGAGGACAGTGTCTTCATCCATCCCATCCAAGGAACCTTCCTTCATGTCAGAAACGACAGGTGCATTTCCCCAGGTGCGTGGCATCTCTCCTGACATCAGAACGCACTTTTGCCTAACTGCAGGGCCTGCACTCGGTCTAGTCACCACAGGTGCTCTGTAGAAGAGACCTCATACACTGACTTCAAGACTGCCTTACAGAAGGCCATGCTTTCTGGTAAAGCTGGTGAGGCCCAACAGTATGGCCTGGCTTTCCACTCTTTTAAGGCCTGGGTCTCCTTTGTGTGGCCAACCAGGCACCTTCAATACAGCTACAGCAGGAGGGATAATGGTGGGTTTTCAGAAAGGACAAAGCAGGCACCCACAGCCTTTGCTTGGAGCCAGGCAGCAGGGCAGGCGGTAGGCATGGCAGTGAGGGAGCAGCGACCTGAAGAGAGAAGACTCGGCCAGCTGGGGACTATTGACTCAGTAAACTCTTGTGAGTTTTCACATGTGCAAACACTCCTAATGTTTGCTGATGAACCTTTACATTAGGTTAACAATTAAAATGAGCAAGAACATTCAAATGGTGACATACCAGTCTCTGGTCATTGATTAACACTAACTGAGATGGACCTGACCTTCTCCTTCAACCCTAACGCGGATTTCCACCTTGCACTTGAAATGTCACACTGTCTACGGTGTTAATGGATTCTGACAAATCAGCTCAATATATGATCCAGGAGTCAATTAATACCCCAATAGATGCTGTGTTTGCTCTGAGCATGCTACCAGGACCTTAGTGCCCAATGTTTACAGCGAAGCATGCTGTCTATCTGAACAGGAAACATGATGACAGTGACATTTTGGTAGGACACTCAAGGTCTCTTTGGGGCATGGTGCCTCCGATTCTCCACATGACTCAACACGCACTAACACGACATTGCTGGAATCAAGTTCAGTACTTGAGGAAGGAACCCTGTCCAAGTCTTGAGTGAGTCACTGCACAGCCCTGACTTCAGGAGCTATCCATCCCTACTCGACACCACAAACACGGTGAGCTCATTTCTCCGAAAGAGCCCCCACGCATGGTGGCGTGCCAGAGGTGCGAGGCACCACAACTCACTGATGAGAGAGCCTCTAGAGAACCCTAGCTCTTCAGGAGAGTCCACCCACTCTGCCATTTGTACTCCACCTACAGCTGTGGCCAAGGAGAGACATGGGGAGAGCACAGTCAGGAGGACTTCTGGGATAGGGCGTCCTCGTACAGGTCCTCCTCCTGTTGCGCACCCTATGTGACACGGAGCAGGCAGCACAGAGGTATCGGCCACTCCGCCTCTCTTGAACACTGGGGGACAGGGGTGCTCTCTTCTCCACATGGTCTCAGTCTCTTTCTTTTTGTCTGATTTGCAACCGAGGCTCCTGGCTGACCTCTGAGCCCTAGGGTCAAGCTTAGCTTTTCACACACACCTCAGAAGACCTTGGCTGGAGGGCCTTGCTGCTTTTTTCCAATTCTGCCTCTGATAAAGAAGCCCCAGTACTACCACACCCACCAGGAACAATGGACTAGACCTTTCCCTCTATATTCAGGCTTTCTACAGGCAGGTAACAAAGGTAACAGGCCAGTGTTCTCAGCATTTTCTAGAAAAACACAGGCATCCCATCATTTCTTACTAACCTAACAGCACCTTTACCACCTTTTGAAACACTTTATAATCAGATTGTGCTAGTTGCTTCATTTGAATAGGCTTAGGGTGGGGGTGATAAATTAATAACTACAGCCAAAATTTCAGCCATGTCAATAGAGGAGTGTGCACTTGGGTCCTAAAGACCATGAACTTGCAGAAAAGGCACCAACTTACCCAAGACCTGGCAATAAAAGATCCCCAGCTTAAATTGGTCCAAGTGCAAGCTGGGGAGGAACTGGGAAGGCATACAGATGCACAATGAGGGTTAGGAAGCTTCTAGAGAGTCAGGCAAGGAGAAAGTCCAGGCCCTTTGGTTTCAGCTGGGGCCCCAGTGTCACAAGGAGCAGACCCCAGACTAGAGGACAGGAAGTAAGGCCCATCGCCAGCAGCTGGGTATTGAAGGATGTCTGTGAACCAGGGGCCAGCCACCGTCATCACTCTCCGTGGCCTTCGCCAAGTTAGAATTCACCCTCTTCTGTTATTAAAGGTGGAAGTGACTGCCAGCAATGACCCAGGACATTTACACCGTTAATCCCCCAAGAGCACTGCCTGTCATCTCCTCCCAGGGGGGTTGGGGGGGTTGTTTCTGGTGCCCACCCTGTTCCCAAGGAAGGGATTCAGGGTGATCAATCACCTGATTGATTGGTTGTCTAGTTATCCAAAACATGACCTTAAGAATGAAATGAAATTTGCCATTTATCTTCTCTGCAGGGATGTATTAATAAAAGCAAGCACGGCTTTGTGATTTCTGTCACATCCTCGGTGGCTGAGGGACAGGGCAAGTACTTACTGTGCTCTGTAATATCCTGGCTGCGGAGAGCTCATTCTGAGATGATGAAGCCGACAGGAGGAGGTGATTGTCAGAGACAGGGCTGGGATCTGAGACGGACTCTTCCTTTAGACCTTCTGTCTGCTTGCTCTAGGGTCACTAGTGGAATCGAGCTGTGTTGCTCTCAGTGCAGCAGATAATACCTGAACTTGAGCTACAGAAAGAGAAGTACCAAGAATTTTAATAACTTGAGGGGGCTGGATATGTGGTTCAGTTGGTAGACTGTTTGCCTAGCATTCACAAAACCCTATTTTCCACACCCTGCACCCCATAAACTGGATGTGACAGTGCATACTTATAATCCCAGCACCTGGAGGACGGCAGCAAGAAGATCAGAAGTTCAAAGTCACACTCTATCACAAAGCAAGGACCAGACTAGCTTGGGCTATGAAAGACTCTGTCTTAAAAAATTTTGTAAAAAGATTTTAATAATTTAATGTGGATCCTAGGCTCACTTCAGATGGGTATGCACCAAGTTTTGGCCTAAGAATGGGATTCTTCCTAGAGTGTAGCTGGAAGTTTTTCCCGTCCCACCCGGCCTCGAGGTCCTGCAGCCGCTTATAAAATAATCACTCAGAGACTGAATATTAATTGCAAATTCTATGGCCTATTAGCTCAGGCTTCTTGCTAGCTAGCTCTTACAACTTAACTCAACCCCTAACTATTAATCTATGTATCTCCATGTGTTCTGTGGCTTTACATGTGTGCTATTGCATGTTGCTCCTTGGACGGCAGTTTGGCGTCTCTCCCCACTCTCCTTTCTCCTCCCACTGTCTCTCTTAGATTACCCACCCACCACCCACCCCCACCACCCACCCCCCGCCGGCTCCATCCTGCCTTGCCATAGGCCAATGCAGCTTTATTTATCAGCCAATCAGAGCAACATATATTCACAGCTTACAGAAAGGCATCCCACAGCACCAGAGGCATGTGCACCTCCTCCAGAACTGGAGACTGCCTAGTACCAGGCTCTGGAGTCTCAACATGAGCTCCCAGCCAGGTGTGATGCTGGCCACATCAGCCACCCAGAGCAGCACATTTCAAACCCCATCTACTAGGAAGAATCAGTTCGACTCTACTGTCTTTCACAAAAGGACAAAATGAGATTACACAGCAGAGAAGTCTGGGAAGCCATCCTCCTTGACAAGGGGTTGTCCTACTACCCATTATAAAGCAGGATGGCGCCCCCACTCCCACTCACGCATATGCACATGCATACATCTAAGTTTATTTTCACACTAGTGTGGCTGCTCCAAGGACCTACTTTACATATTTTTCTACACAAATTAAAACTGTACAAGACACAGGCACTACCACCACCCCTGAATGCTGTTCCTACCAATGGAAAGATTCACTCCAATGTTCAGAGCTTGTAGCTGGCTCCCCACTGTGCTGAGATAAGTCTTACCTCCTAAGTGCAGCACACCAGGCCCTCTGCAAACAGCCAGAATGGGAAATGTGTCATTTGTTTCTGAATCTCTGGGGGTTATATTGACTCCTTCGAGATCTGAGGAAAGCTAAGAGTCCTTTCTCATTGAGAACTTAGCTATGTAGATATGTGCAGAATACTGCAAACAATGGCTTTCCAGGAGCAGGAAAAGTCCCCTTGCAGCCCATTCCTTGACCTCTAGGCTGGGGAGCCCCTGCATTTTCTCTGCCCCGGGGAATGACCAGCTTTCTGCTCTGTGCTTCTTCTGGACAGCTCTCTCTGTCAGTCCTCACCACAGCCTAGGCAGAGCCGCCAAACAAGCCCCTCTGTCAGACTTGAAGGTCGCTGCTGGCCAGGCCCATCAGCTCTTGTTACTGGGAATCAGGGCAGCTGCAGTAACGTGCTTCTCCACGCCAGCCCTTTGCCTGCAGCAGTCAGGAGGGGGATGCTCATTTGTCCCTTGGGCAACCACTGGGTTCCTTTACTCACCGACTCAGGGACCCTCACATTTCCTCCCCAAAGCACCACAAATCTTTGCCCAACAACAGCAGCAAGGGTTGCTTTTCCAGTTTCTCTGACTCGGGACAAACCCAAGTCTAGCCCTGTTGATTGGCTGAGGACTAACTGGGTATGGATTAGGAGACTGGCTCCCAGGCCCCACACTTGGTGGGAGCATTAGTCATGGCATGAAAAAACACCTCAAAAAAAGTTGTACTTTCCCTGGCTGCATAAGACAGAAACCTTAGGATTTAGTGAAGGCCTGAGTTAATGGGTTCCAAAAGGAGGGCCACCCTGAGCTGTTTGTGGCCAGAGAGGGCACATAATGTGGGAATGATGTCACTGTCCCTGGACCTCCATCACCACAGGTGTGCCCAAGCGCTGTCCCGGTCTGTCAGGGCTCCTCCATGCTGTACACACGCTGTCTGGACACCCTCTTCACACTTGTCCCACCTGGAGATACCAGACTGGACTAGACACAACCCCAGGAGCCTGGGAGGGTGCAGGGGAGGAAGCAGGCCTGTGCCCTTCACAATACACAGACATCCTGCCTTCACCTTGGATGTCTGGGTCCTGCAGCAGATGCCCCTGCAGACTCTGCAGGACTTTCTGGATCTCGCTCCTGGCCACACAGCTGTCACACACAGCCTCAGGTCCACTGTGGCTGTCTTCCTGTGGCCCAGCCCCACTCAGAAGTACCTCCACATCTTTGCTTATGTCGGGCAGAGGAGTTCGCCAATACAGGAAAGTGCTGAACAGATCCTCGGAAGTCCCTGGACCTGCTTCAGGGCAACTGTTGCTGAGGCAGCCCGACACACCTGGGAACTCGGGGGAAACTGCGGTCATTTCAGCTCTGGTGGAGGACAGGCTCCCTGGCTGGTTTTCTCTTGTGTCTGCAGAAGAAGTGCTGTCATGCAGATGACTGGTCTCTCTGCTGAGGTCCCTTCTGGAAGGAGATCTGGCTCCATGTGCACAGGTGTTTTAGAACTGGAGGAAGGGAGGAAGCAAGCTCTCACCACCATGGAGCGGACGGAAGGAATCGGAAGCAAGACGCCTCCACCCTCCTTAGTCCTACTCTTTTCTGACTGCATACCTGCCACGTTGTGTCTGAAGACTGCAACCTCACAGCCTCACTTAGCACCGCTTTGCCCTCCGGGAGAATGGTGTGCTCTGAAAATACCCCCCAAGAAGTTCAGCTAGCCTCCACCACATGTTTATCAGCACCCCAGCAGGGGGCAGGCTTTGGAACAAAAGACTCAGGAACTAGGAAGAGCTGACTATGTGCCAGCCTCTCTCGGAAAGGGAAAGCCTTGATGAGGAAGACCTGGTCCCAGGGCAGGGCACTGTAGAAGCACAGTGAGTGCTGATGGAGGACGGATGAGGCTGAGGAGGATCTGTATTAAAGGTGTCAACCGCCCACAGAGTCCTACCTCACACTCAGAATGAGCACTCACTGCAGAGGGATGCTCAGAAACTACCTCAGTTTGGTCAGTACATACCCACCCTCCTCAGAGAGCACGACTGACAAGCCCAAGGCTGGCCACCACACTAGAAAGACACTGAGGGTCAACACAGGAAGCAGGGATGGGGCCTCTGTACACACAGAATGTCCCATGTCACAACGTACATCTGGGAGACTTCACCTTTCTCTCTGTGTAAATTCTCCAAAGAACTTCATTAATCAAGGAGAAAGAGACAATTTTCTTTACAGGTTATTTAATCACCACCCTCAATGAATATTTTATCTAAACTGAGAAGACATGGTAGCTTCATTATTTATAACCCGGCAGTCATGTTTCGAAATCGTTATTGCAATTACTTTTTGCTTCTTTACATAATTAAAGCTCTAATATTCCATCTTGCCCAGAAGGTCACTATTACTAAAACTGGAGATGAGATAATTGCTAGAATTCTAGGTGGATGCTTGAGGTGAAAGGGGGGTGGGCTATGCCAAGCATCCTGGCTGGAGCTTACCCTGCTGAGGAGGTGGTACTGCAAATGCTGGGCCTCCCCGAGGCAAAGGCAGACTCCCCCTCTTGGCTCGGTGGCCGGATGCTCAGGGTGCCGTCCTCCTGGACACACAGGCCAGCCCGGGACGGACTTGCAAACGTGGAGATAAAGGGCCCGAGTGCCTGGAAGGCGGCTTGGCGCACCTAGAACCAGAGCACACAGTGTCTACCTGCAGCAGGGACCACAGCTGACACCAGGCAGGGCAGAGAAGGCTCATCTCAGGTTTGCTACTTTCCAACCATCCCTAAAAGCCAAGTAACCCACTGTCAACAGAAAATAGGTACATTTAACACCACAATGTAGTCTTCATGTTTCTAGACTGTGAACTCCACATGACAGCAGACTCCATGAAGTCTGTAGGAAGACCTCACTGACAGTGTCCAACCTGCCTATGACAGTGTAGGAAAGAAGGTAAAGCACTTAGAAATGTTTCTTCTCAATTCTGGCTTCTATAATGTGCACTTTTCTTAGCATTGACCCCAAAGGTGTTGCGATTTCAGTTACCCTAACATGTAGCTCCGACTACAACCATCAGTAACTGACAGGGAAAAGTTACATACAAGCTAGAAACCAAGATGGATGCTGGAGACAGCTGGGTGGCTGGAGAGATTGACACCACGGAGGCCAGTGATGCTGCTGGCTGTGTAAGCACTCACCCATCGACAGGGATCACGGATGAGTCTGATGAAGAGAGGCGAGAGCTGGGACCTGCGGACCTCAGGGGAGGTGTTGTAGGACACGGCCACGAAGCATTCAGCGCATGCTTTCCGCATCCCCCACATGTCATCGGAGCATAGCTCAAAAAACGTTGGTATCTACCAAAACAAACAAAACTATGGAGCCACTCAAATCTGAGTGCCCTGTGGATGTTCAGCACCTGCCCCAGTAGCCTATAAAGGCAAAGCCTCAGGGGCATAACAAAACAATAATAAAAAAAATAATAATAGCAAAACACATTCTCTAAAGGTATCATATAAAAGAAATAGTAAATAGGAGAAGAAAGCATAGCTCTTTCACCACCTAACTTCAACAATTGATTTGGTGAAATTTAAGAAGATAATGGAGAAAACAACAAAGACAGCTCAAAAGTCAGAGGCTCGGTGAAGAGCAGGCTCACCCAGCCACCGGCACTGTCTTTGACCAGGGTACTGTCAGTCTGTGTGGTTGAGAGTAGACATGGGGTCACACCTGGGATCCCAGCACTCAGAAGGCTGAGATAGAAGGACTGCAAGTTTGAGCTAGCCTGGGCTACACAGAACGTTAGACTGGATATCATTTCTGTCCACAGACATGCAAACTATGTCTAGAGGAAGGCAGATGATCCATGTATACTCCTCTGGAAGTCATTTGAGTTCTGTGCTCAGACTGGGAATGTGTACTGTAGGGCTCTCCACTGAGCTTGGCTGCTATATTTTTCTGGTTTATTAGCAAATGAGTTAAATATAATTTTTTACATATGTTCATTTATGTCTATATGAAGGTGGCCATTATATCTTTTAAATTTTATCTTTTAAAGGGCTTTGATTTTAATATCCTAATGTAAAACACTTAGCTTAAAATGTTTCACAAATGGGAGCATGATAAGCAGGGAAGAGCGACCTGCGGAACAGAAAGGTGGCTGTGCTGGCCACTGCCACCCTCACCAGAGACATCAACACAATGCTAATGTTCTTGATGCCTTCAGAGCAGAAGCCCAAGATAAATTGTCTTGGGTTAGTTACAATGGCTTTGATGTGGCTTACACTTTAAATGAAACAAAATGTGTTTCTGAATTGAAATTTAAAAATCCATTTAGAGAGTCGGGAGGTGGTGGCACACACCTTTAATCCCAGCACTCAGGAGGCAGAGGCAGGGGGATCTCTGTGAGTTGGAGGCCAGCCTGGTCTACAGAGTGAGTTCCAGGATAGGCTCTAAAAGCTACAAAGAGAAAACCTGTCTCAAAAAAAAAAAAAATCAATTTAGAGATGATCCTCTTTGAGGTTAAATTCCAACCACAGAGCTAGAGCATTAAATAAAGAGAAAGGTGTGGTCTCAGTGCCCAGCAGCTGCCCAGGCAAAGATGAACAGTAGAGTCTCTGCCCTCAAGGTCCCCATCCGTGAAACCCTCACAAGGTCCTCTAAACAAAAGGCTACAGGGGGTGAAAAAAGAAAAAAGAAACATTCTACAGCACGTGGGCAGGTGAGTCTGAGCAAGGCAAGAAGGTTATGCACTCCAGCTGAACCGGCAGCATGTGAGGTGAACCCACCCAAACCAGCAGAGTGGCACAGATGTGGGGTGACTATAGGTATGGTAGAAGGGACCTGAATGGTTGACAAGGCTCTGGATTTTAACCTACCAACCAAGAAAAAGATGCCTAGCGTTTGCAGGCTCAAGGGCCCGGGACAGCTCCAGAAGGGGTGGTGGGGAGGCAGGAGAGAGTGCGGACAGAGGAGACACAGGACAATGTGACCAGGAGTGGGGACAGCATGAAGGACACAGGGCACAGAGTCTGGGCTCTCAGTGTCCACCCGCTTGCCAATCAGACTTGCAAAATACACCAAGAAGCATGGTAACAATTACGATTGGCAAAACTTCACATACCAAAAATTTCTCAGTGGCTTCTTGTCCAACAGCATGACAAATATCACCAAAATGCGTGGCCCAGACCTGTGAAAGACAAAGGCATACCCATCATTTCTTTGTCTTTCTGTCTTAACAAATTGTACAACCTAACAAGCAGGAACTCTGAGAGCAATTATCCCTAGTCAGACAGCTAACAAGCCTGTACCAGACCCATCGCCCACACAGTGCCATGCAAGGTGCCTGCTGCATTGAAAACAGGGATTTACAGGAGGGTGCCCACTTCTTTGGCTTCCTGGTTCCTAATTGATCTTGATGCATAATGCATTTGGTTGTGGTAGAGCAGAGCCTGTTTGCTTCTGCAGAGTGAACGAGATCCCCAGTCCTGACCACATGTGGCACAAGGGCCTGAAGAGCAAGTAAGAGGCTGGGGCATCACTGTCTCTAAACTGGGCTGGGACAGCCAAACCCTGAGCAACCCAAAGGGAAACCTGGAATGGGGTGGAAGGCATAGTGAAGACAGCAGGGCTCTGGAACAAATCATCTCAGGGATCAACGGCCCGTGAGTCTGTATATTGCTATCTCGCCTGCAGTGGGATCCCCTCCCAGACTGCTTACTAAACAAGTAGACAGAAACACTAGAGAGACAGACTTGGAATTTTCAACTGAAACAGAGATTCTGGTCTCTTATGTTCCCACCTTCCAAACTTGGAAGAGTTTCCCGTCACTACACAGTTCACAGAATCGAGGCAGCAGCAGGTGCTTAACTGTGCTCTTAGTCAGCATGGATGCCATTCTGCAGATTATCTGTAAGCAACAAGAAAAGCAGGATGGCCTGACATACCCAAACATCTCCATCACGTGACAAAAAGACATATATTCAAAATAGTTCTCAGCCAGGTGGTAGTGGTGCAAGCCTTTAATCCCAGCACTCAGGAGGCAGAGGCAGGCAGATCTCTGTGAGTTCCAGGCCAGCCTGGTCTATAGTTCTATAAGTTCCAGGACAGTCAAGAATAAAGAGAAACCCTGTCTCGAAAAACCAAAATAGTTCTCAAATAGTCAGGAAGGAAAATACAGGACACCTTTGGAGTTCTATCAAGCCAGATGATCAACAGAGGCCAAATATGTCTCTAACTTTACCCAGATATGAGCTCTCCTGCAGCCCCATGAGCAACTGCCCAACCCCTACCATGCACCCACTGCTGATCTTCACTGGCTTGTTTTACCTCCAGGAGGGTTACTGTCCCAGTTTTCAGATAAGGTAACCAGCAGAGAAACGTGTCAAGTGGTGTAAATACAAATGAACTGCCTTGAGGTGAGACAGAGCCACAGGACACACAGGCAACATTGCTCCACACAGCTGTAGGTGGGCGTGCTTCATGCTCTCCATCCCTGAGCAGAAAAGTGAGACCCCAAGCAAACATTACAGGGTTACTGGCTTGAGAACTCATATTTGAGCCTTCCAGGAAAGCTGGAAAGAGTACAGAGTGCTTAGGGAGGAAGCAAGGAGGAAGCCAAAGAAAGAAGAGGCCACCATCATGATTCTATCCTATCTGCCTCACTGGACAATCTCTGAATAGGGTACATACAGGGGAGATGGTGAGGGTCACACGACCTAGAAAGCAGGATCTGAAATAACACAGCCCAGGCAACACTCTTCAGAGAAAAATAAGAGAATCTAGTTTCTATTTTATCAACAAGATACAACACAAAACAACAACAAAACCTGCACAGGCATGAACTTAGCACCATTAAAAAAAATAAATAAGCATGAGACTAGAAAGTGTAATCCATAGTTAAAAAAAATCAGTTAATATCCAGAAATTAGAATTTACAGACTTAAAAAAGAATTTAAGGCAGCCATTATAAATATGCTTGAGAACTACAAAGAAAAGATAGTTACAATGAATAAGCAGATCAATACTCTCATCAAAGAAATAGAAACTACAGAATATAACCACATAGTAACAGAGTATCTTTTGCAACAGGTGCCCTTGAATGTGACTGAGAAACAGCAAGTTAAGGAAGGTATCAACTCTGGATGTGCCTGTGAGGGCATCTCCAGGAATCAGCCCCTGGCCCAAGAGTGCTTTAATCCACTAATGGGGGTGGTGGGGCCTGTTGGAGATGAAGAAGGCCATGGGGGCATTTGGGGACTGGATTGGCCCTGGTCTTTGCCGTTCCTGCTCCATTCTGCTCCCCATCCTCCTTGATGTCATCCATTCTGCCTCATCTTCCCCATCATGACAGATGACAACCTCTAAAATTGCAAAAATAATAAAACAAATAAATATTTCCTCCTTGTGAGTCACTTCTATCAGGCATTGTCACAACAGTGAGCCTGCAACCTTCCATGAGCTTTGCTGAATGAACTACGCTGCAGGTAACAGCTGTGGAACTGAAGAACCACTCCTCTGAAGGCAGGAGCAACAACCAAAAGGCAGAGACTGCATGTCTAACTGCCCTTAAAAGATGAAGGCCTGCCAGGAATATTGGCACAGGCCTTCAATTTTGCACTCAAGAGTCTGAAACCGGAGGATTTATGAGGTACAGTGAGTTCAAGGTCAGCCAGGCCTACACAGTGAGATTACCTCAAAAAACTACAAATAGGCTGCACTGCAAAGGAAGGAGTGTATGAAGGAACAAAACCCCAAATTTCCTAAACCCTGTAAAATCTATGTTGTTCAACAAATATAGAGTAGGACAAACATTGTTAGAACCCAAAGAGAAAAGAGGAGGAAAAAAAAAACTTGGGGGAGATACTGGATCTATAAAAGCTTGGAGGAAGATACTCTATCTATAAATGCTTGGCGGAAAGATACTGTATCTGTAAAAGCTTGGAAGATATACTATATCTAAAAAAGCTTGGGGGAGATACTGTATATCTAAAAAGCTTGAGGGAGATACTGTATATATAAATGCTTGGGGGAAAGATACTGTATCTATAAAAGCTTGGGGGGGAAAGATACTGTATCTATAAAAGCTTGGGGAAGATACTGTACCTATAAATGCTTGGGGGAGATTCTGTGTCTATAAAAGCTTGGGGAAGATACTGTATCTGTAAATGCTTGGGGGAGATACTGTATCTAGAAATGCTTAGAGAAGGTAATGTATCTATAAAAGCTTGGGGGAGATGCCTATAAAAGCTGAAAACAGATACCGTATCTATAAAAACTTGGGGAAAATACTGTGTCTATAAAAGCTAAAGCATGAAATCTGACTTCAGAGAGAAACAGGAGACCCGATGGCAACAAAACAGCTTTAACACTACAAGGAAAATACAAAGCTGGAGATCCAGGATTCTATATCCAGCAAAACTAGCATAAAATTGAGAAAAGTAAAGACTCTTTTAAGACTAGAACCACTTGGAGCCTTGAAGCAAGTTCTTCACATGGAAGACAAATGACAGGAAGAGCAGTCACTAAAAATGGCAAAATTGAGCATATAAAATGCTATTATCTTTCTCTAAAAGATAGAACTTTTTAATAAAACTCCACTTCCTGGTTCATAATGTAACATATGAAATCAACAGCACAGATGGTGAGAGTGAGTGACAGAGACAGTGCTGATAAAGAAATCAGAATGGAATCCTACAAAGTATTCAGTTACCCATCACGCAAAGAAGAATTAACAGAGGAGCGAAAACTGATAAGAAAATGAGAAAACAAACAGCAAAAGGGTGGCAATAAATCCAAACATGTCAACAACAATATCAAGCAAAATGGATTAAGTATGCCGATTAAAAGGCATAAACTATGGGACTGGACACAAGAGACCCAATCTTGTGCCCATGAAAAGAGAAACGTTTAAACATAAGTAATTCTGCTTGATGATGAAAGTTAGTAAATCAGAAGGGCGTAAACATTAAACCTGCTTCTTTAAATACAGCAGAAAAGACAGGCTTAAAACCACTGTTTCCTTTTACAAAGCAAGTCAGCTGAACTCGAGGAAGCGGAAGGCAGAACAACAAAGTAGAAAGCCACAGGAAACCAAGCAGGGGAGAAAGTGAGGTTAACAACTGGGCTGAAATGCTAAGAGCTGATAACCATGAATGAAAGGAAACACTACAGATCTGTCAGACAGAGAAAGGATAAGGGGATACTGCCAACAACTCTATCCTACTAAATCTCGTAGTTCAGATGAAGAAGGTAAGTTCTCTTCAACATAAAAGAACTAGCAAAAATGAACTCCTCATCTGAACTGAAGTTCTTATCAAAACCATGTCATGTCACAAAGAAAACTCTAGAGCCCCAGGTTGACTGGTGCATTCTAACAAGAATTTAAGAGGAAAAAAGGATCCTGATCTTAAATAAAACTCAGAAGAGCCACTTCATGGGGGGGGGGGGGGCGGGGGCGGCGGCGGCACAGCTAGGCACAAAGGCCAAGGTGTAAGTCTGAGAATGAGGCCTACTGCACACTCTCCTTACTTCGGAGAGGACATAGCAGCCGAGAACTTGGCAGACACCATCTCTGACTAACTACACCAAAACTGGCATCACGGTGCTTGGGTCCTGAGCTTTCTGCCATGCCATGCCATGCCATACCAAGAACATGCTATGTCTATGATATTCCCGTCAGAGAAACAGAGGCTAACACCAAAACGGAGGAAACACAATTCCAAGACAGAAGACATTCTACAAAAGAACTGGTCTAGACTGTGTCAAGACTTCCCAAGTTACAAAATTCAAAGACTTGGGAACCACTTAAGATCAGGAGAGCAGAGAGAGGATGACTTAGGGTCAGGAGAGACTGACAAAGACATGTGATGTGAAGGTAGGTGACATCAGTACTTGTTAAATGTTCTGACTTCCACCCTTGTACTATGGCTTTCCAAAACTTTCCTTGTGTTAGGAAACACACACTGAAGTCTTTCAGTGTAAAAAGACCATGTCTCCAACTCATTCTCAAATGGCTAGTGTATGTATACGTGTGTACACAGACACACACAGACAGATAGATAGATAGATAGATAGATAGATAGATAGATAGATAGATAGATAGATAGATAGACAGATGCTTTACACAATCTATATACACACATACATGCTTAACATACATATGCATATGTGTGCATAAACAGAAAAAGAAGAATGACACCAATAAAAGTGACAAGCTACTAGAGAAGCAGGAACAAGGGCACACAGAAGCTCATGTTTATATTTTTCTAACTCTTCTGCAAGTTTGTAATTAAAGCAGAATAAAAAGCTACCTCCTTTAGAAAGAATATCCCAAAATATAAGTAAACAGGAGAAAAAGCGGAAAGGAGGAAGGACGGATGGACATTCTGTCTCCAAGCTCTGTCTCTCGGGGACACAGCACTGCCATGGCACAGTAAAGAATTCTGGGTGGGTAATAGAGCCATCATTCTGTTGAGAATTTGTACACAGACAAGAGAAGAGGGGAGGGAGAGAAAGAAACACAAAGAAACCTAATTGGGGTGAGGGAAGGGTAATCCAAGCCCAGAACACAAATCAGGAAAAGGCCTGTGTCTTCAAACTCTGAGGACACCTGCTTCTGATGTAATGCTTAGCAGAGTGTACAGTGACAGCCACAATAAATGAGGATGCGAAACCTCTGTATCCAGGGCAACGGGCAACTAAAGAGCTCCCTGTATCTCTTTCCACTCCTCCCCGTCCACCACACCCACATGACCTTATTACTACACCATATAAGACAAATCCAGAATCATTAAAAGGCAGCACACAGTGACAAGAAATGACATTCCAGAAGCCCTGGCAAGCACTTGTGTGGAATGATGATCTTCACTGAGTTGCCTAGAGCCAACTATTCTTTACAGCCCACCATAGCATTCTTCTTAAATAAATGCACAAATAAAAAAGAGCTCAAAATAGGGATGACGACCAAAAATGAGGAAACCTTACTGTGCAAACGTGTTGAGAGAAAAACAGGCTTCTGACAATTAGTTATCATCGCAGAATGCTAATGGCCTCCCTGCAAGCAAGAGGAATTATAATTGGTCTCCAGTGGCCTGTTTATCCTGTCGAGATATAATTACAAGATACAGCACTCACAGTTTTTACCAATCCATTCATCCGACAACTAACATTTATTCAGCACTGACTCTGAGCTTGGCCTTGTGTTGGGTGCTGATGGCATGAGGCCACAGTGACCCCAGGTCAGAGCTCACCATTTCAAGGGACAGGTAAATGGGACTTCATAACTCAACTGCTAAGTGAAAGGAGATGGGACATGCAACAGCCTGTGATCAGAGAGGAGGGTGTCACTAACAGTGACCACAGTGTCTGGGAAGACATTAACAAAGGAATGTGCCTATCCACGTGACAAACCAAGAACTGAGCCTTGTCCCCACAGGAAAGATGCACTGTCTAACTGCAGTGTACAGTAGGCTAGCTCACGGTCCCAGTCCTGCAGGCACCTAAGCCTGAGAACCATAACCGACTAACGGGGACTCCCAATGAGAATAGAAGTTGAGGAAGAGACAGATGTGTGTGTTATCCATGTGACAGGCCATTTCCTGCAGAGCAGCCTCCTTCTGAGTTGGCATGTGCTTATATATATATATACAGATGTCACAACATCCACACACAAGGCTGCGAAGAGAGTTCAGAATGCAGATTGTCCAGCCCAATCTTCTTCCACCAACACCATCACTCTGCCAGCCAATGGCTTCCTAAATGGTTCCTCAATGGACACATGCTAGTACCACAGAGTTTAGGGTAGTGCCCACTGAACCAGACAACATTTTCCTTGGGGAGCTTCACAACACACATGTGGCCTCTTCTTCCTTAAATAAAAGCACCTATATGCCACATACATTGTCATTTCCCAGCTGAAAAGAAGGCAGCCCCACAACTCTTGGTTTCCAGGATTCCCTAACTTCCAGGCTCCAGGGAAAGAACTGCAGCAGAGCACAGCTGGGCCAAAGAACAGCATCTCCTGCTCCTGTGGGATCCATGGAAAGATGAGCATGCCTTCCAAATGCACATGAGAGGACAGAGCTCGGTGACTGGTCTGGGAGCACACAGTAGGGCTTCAAGTCACAAACCAGAAACCAATTTCTTCTGCAAATGGCCTGTGGGGATTGTTTATAGGAGGCTTGTTATATTTTCCAAATAGCTCGACCAAAAAAAAAAAGGGGGGGGGATGTGAGGGTAGGGGTAGGTGTACACCACTAACAAGAATGGAGTGTTTGGAAACAAAACAAAATAAAAATCCTCTAGAAATGCCTTCAGCATTATTCTCCATGGCATTATCAGTCTTTAGGGATAAGACACTTGGCTGCCAGTTGTAACCTTGGAAACTCGCCGGACCAACTTCCAAATGAAAAAGAAGATCTACTTGGCAAAGTTCACTGCTTGACTGCCAAACACCCCGGCTAAATGCTATTATCCAGGTTCATTTTGCGAAGTAAATTAAATTTCTTGTAGAGAAACTTGAAATTTATAAAAGAACCCTGGAGAATTTGAATTTTAATAATCAATTATTCCTCAGACTGATTCATCTTATAAACATATGGAATATGCAAAAAATTAAATTAGTTTAAAAACCCGGACCTTTAACGCATAGTTGAAAAAAACTTTTACACAAATGAAGAGTAATCGCCAAATGTTCTGACGCTGCAATATAATTTTTTAGCTACATGGCGTATAATGCTTTTGCACTTTGGGAAAAAAAATAATTCCTTCCTCTAACAGCATTCCTTTCTGAACAAGGAAACAACTATCTGCTCACCCAGCATTCATCATCCAGGCTTAGGATTTTAAAACCCTTTATGCAAAAATATTTCCTAAAAGGCTGGACCAATCCTGCAGCTCTGAACCGTAATTCACAGAAAGGGTCAAGCACACAGCCTCATCTGCACGGGTCAACGGAGGGGCAGTAGCTGAAGTAAATGAGATGGCCCATGATGGTCCCCGAACACAGAGAAGGAGCAAGGCTAGGCTGTGACACTGGGCAAGCATAGCAGAACTCAGCACTGCTCACAATCAAATAAGGAGGAAGGAGGAAGCCATGGCTACTACACAGTCCCTTAGCAAGAGTTTATGCAGCCTGATACCATAGGATACCACATGGAAAACCACCAAAACAGGCCAGATGCTGAATCTATCCCCTCTGCCTCTGCAAGTGTGCTGCCACACCCACTTGTCAGGGATTGGTCATTTATAAAAGACATTAGGTGTAATGAGGTTTTTGACTATCTAAGTACTGCCTAACATTACCTCACACAATATTCCCGGACCCTAACTTTGAGAACAAGGCCCCAACCCACCATGCTGAGGCGCTTTGCTGTGAGAATGGGTATCCTGCCCAGCATTAGTTTGAGTTAGTGGTTGATTGACACTTACCTGGCTGGGACATCTCCAGCCCTGGTGCTCCAAGAATGAGCATGTCTAAAAAACAGGCTCGAAGCTACCCATGGAACTTCCCTGAAGGAGCCCTGGCCACCTAACTCAGGGAATGGTACTGGCCAAAATCCAACTCTTGTGAAATGCAAGTCCTACAGTAGCCACCAAGTGCACAAGCCACTCCCAGAGGACTTACGCTCATGGCCTCTGCTCTGCACTCGTCATCACAGGCAGGGGCAGAGCGCTCCAGCAGAACGGGACACAACTTGCCTTCGACATCACCCTGGGAAATTAGAGCTTGCTCCAGAAGAGCCAGCAGCACTTCCTGGCTGGATTTCCTGACCTGGAGGGGAAATGGTAGAAGGTGAAATAGGAGATGGGTAGATGCTTTCTCCAGGAAGGAGACAGCTCTCCCCAGGTGGTCCTTCATCTTCTGGGTCTACCCTTTGCTCCACTTCCTGGGGGAGCCCCAGTATCCTGGTGTAACCATTCCTCCCACATGCACATCTTTGTGTATGATCAGTAACTGTCATGTGTCTTCCAGACTGGAGGGCGGTACCGTGTCTGAACCGCCTGTTGTCCTCACCACACCCTTAGCACAAGCAGCAGGTGACACAGAGTTCTGGTTTTGTTGGGGCTCCTTGAATGGACACACATCTGCCCCACTGGCACAACCATCAGAATGAAAGCCAGCACCTACTCCTGTCCTATGCAAAGCTGGCCCACCACACACAAGACCTGGGCGGTGTCTGGAAGAGCCCCACTATGGTGGAGAACATTACAGGAATAAGATACTTCTCATCCCTGGTCCTTGTGGAGTGAGCTAACGCCAAAGTGTAAAGGGACCAAAAGAAGCTAAAGAGGCATTTTTTGGGGAAATGAAAGCACCTGAAATTCCCATTTATAGAGTGAGCAATGAAATATGCAGTTCATTGTCAGGAGAGGAAGGCGACAGAGTCATAACAGGCCCCAGAAGTGAACAGACCTTGTCACCAATGATCAGTCCATAGCAGGGTACAAGAGGGCAAGCCCCAAGGCTGCAGTCACAAAGGCTACATGACACCAGGGCTTCTGACCCCTGTACAGGAAAACAGTGCTTCAAAAAGATGGCTCTGATAGCAGTGCTCCAGGTGAATTGCAGGCAATGAGAGAGGAGGACAGAAGGCCAGCAAGGCGTCGAAGGCAGAGCCCATCTGGGAGGGATGAGACCCCGCTAGCTAGCTGTGTCAAGAAAGGTGATGGCCCAGCAATATTACCCGGCATGGTGACAAGACTGGGTCCTGCTACAATGATTCAAGTGTCAAACTGACTGAGGAGCAGGCATGTGCCAGGAACTAAGCATATCAGAAGGCCATGAGACAAAGAAACAATTCTGGGGCAGCCTGGACAGAGAATACTCACCTGGAGTGTACCACATGGAGTGTACCAGGAGGGAGTCAGAACACTCACAGGTGACCACTAAGGATACACAGAGCACAGTGGGGATATGACCAGAATAAGTGGCCACTGAGGATACTGAGAGGGCAGCAGGAACTGGACAGTCACGGTGGAGATAGAAGACATGGAGACAATATCCAAAGACAGGAGCTGCCAAGAACAGTAATTAGTTGGTGCTCTCCATAGACATTTCTATGTCAATCTCTGGAAGATGCAGCTCTGAAGGTTTGAGTTTGGATCTTGTCCATGAGCTGAAGGGTCCAGTCCTTGGCCTGTGGCAATGCTGGGAGATGGGGGTGGGGGGGAACCTTTGGGTCAAGGGGTAAAAGCCCAGCAGAAGAAAACCAGGTCACTGGGTTGTTCTGGGTGCTCTCTTTGCTTCCTGTCTATCACGAGCTGAGCTGCTCTGCTCCATGCATGCTCCCTGATATAATGTTCTGCTCCACACAGGTCCAAAAGCAACAGAGCCAAAGCACAAAACTTCTGAACTCAGGAGCCCAAACACACCTTTCCTCTCTTAGTTTGTCTGTTTGTTTGTTTTTTAAGACAGGGTTTCTATGTTGCCCTGGCTGTCCTAGAACTCACTCTGTAGACCAGCCTGGCCTCAAACTCATAGAGACCCACCTGCCTCTGCCTCCTGAGTGCTGGAATTAAAGATGTGCGCCACCAATGCCCAGCTTAACCTTCCTCTTGAAAATTGGGTTATCTGGTATCGGGACAGAGTGGTGGAAAAGGAATGGATCTTTGAAGATGTGATTAAGAACCCTGATGCCAGCCTGGATTAGCCCAGTGGTCCTAAGTGTCAACACAAGTATGGATTATGACAAGAGAGAGGAGAGGAGAAAATGTGAAGAATTGCTTAGAGGTGGAGGCATTAAGTGACGTAACCATCAGAAGCTGGACAGGAGAGGGCGGGTTCTCCTCAGAGCTCTGTGGCCCGACCCTGACAACACTTTGTTCCCAAACTGTGGGAGTAAAGGCCCAGGGCTTTGAGCTGCCAAGTTCCTGGCACTTTGTTACAGTCACCCCAGGAACCAACACACAAGCAAGGGGAACGGGACTTCAGGTTCACAGAACAGCATGCTCAAAAGAACAGGGAGATGACATCTGGGGATGCAACAAGTTCCAGGTGACAGAGCAAGGAAAACCTGCATGGAACAGGAACTGAGAGTGAGGGAGGTAAGCCCAAGAAAGACTGACACTGTGCCACTAAGACCTCTGGGGACCAATGCAACTACATTGAGTGCCACCAAGGGCTGAAGAGCACAGATGTGACAAGATCACACTTTGGTATGAGTGATGGTGACAGAGTAGCAACCTGTGGTGGGTACAAAGGATAAGCATAGGTAAGGAGCTCCTGGCCCTACAGACAGAAAAGAGAGTGGGAGCTGGGGAAAACGGCTTAGGAAAGCCATTTCCTAGAAGGTCACTGAAGCAAGGGTGAGCTGACACTGCCCTGGCTACTGACAGCCAGAACAAAGGAAAGAGAAAAAGGAGGAGGCAGGGCAGAGAGAGGACCAGCTTCAGGAGTCTGGTCTCTGTAGTCTACAAAGCGAGTTCCAGGACAGCCAGGGCTATTACACAGACCAACCCTATCTCAAAAATACAAAAACAAAAGATGAGGGTGGTTCATAGCCATTATCCCAGCACCTGGGATGCTGAAGCAACAGGATCACTGTGAGTTCCAGGACAGCTTGGGCTACAGTTGAGACCCCATCTCAACTCATGCAAACAAACAACAATGCATTTACTACATTTAACCTACTAACAGACTAGCCAACCTCAAATGTGCTGAGTGATTACATTAGTGACAGCTGGACAAGATCGCCTACAATAACCCGATCTAATAGTCAAGTGCTGAATAACTCAGGTAATTGGTTGAATGCAATAATGAGAGTAAAAGCCAAAATCGTCATCTGCGTACACTTTGGCACAACCATAAAGAATCAGACCTTTAAGCCATCATAGAGGACTGACAAAAGTGTGAAAGGCGTCTCAGGATGCAAAGAGCTGAGAACAGTAGTCAGGACACATGGTGCCCACATGCATGGTGGCTATCTGTTCCCAAGTCACTCTGGTCAGAGCATAGGAAGGCATGTGTACAGAACCCCAGCCCAGGGCCCCGAGAGGATCAAGGGACACATCTAGCCCTTTTGTCTTCCCACTCTCCGGGTGGGGCAGCAGTAAATGACTGACAGGTATCCAGTTCCAATCTCAAAAGCAGCACCACTAATAAATGGAGCATGGATCATGGAGACCCTAAAAGGCTGACAATAACTGAACTGGATCTGAGGAGGGGGTTGGGGACAAATGCAATGGTGAGCACACTTATGTGAACAGCTGAGCACTGCATCAACTAGCTCAATGGCTTACAACATGGAGGAACACGCAACCATGGCCCAGAAAGCACAGCCACACAATTTATGTGATGCGCTAACACTCCACTCAGAGTCACTCTCACAAGTGGGGTGACTGTGGCAACCTGCATGCATAGGATGGTGGTACTTTGGAGCAGGGGAGGGGTACAGAGTACTTGGAAGCACTACTGTACCCTCAAAATCCTAAGCAAAGAGCTATCAGGCAAAACCGCAAACACTTGTTACATAAATCGGGAGGGACGAGGCGGTGTTTATTTTATGGTCCTTCTCTCAAGTGATTAAATTTGTCAAGATAATTTTAAAACTGAAAGTGTTTTTAAAACAAGAGCACTGAATCTTCCAAATGAGCTGATTAGTTGAGTTCAAGGCCAAACAGCTCCATGTCTACCAGCTACCAGGAGCAGAGGCTCAGGTAGAAGGAGCCAAATTGCCCAAACTGAGTGGGAGTGGGTGGGAGCTGCAGTAGGTCCTCCTTCAAGGAGACCAGCTGCAGGAAATGGGGCCAAAGCCAGGAAGCAAAGAGGAGGGAAACTGAGGCACAGAAACAACACAAGCTGAGAGTAGGCAGAGCAAAAACACTACTCTAGAAGATGTTCAGCTGCGGCAGAAGGCATGGGTGAGGCCTGCTGAGGACAAAGGTTTCCCAGCTTCCTAGCTCCACAGAACTTCAGAAGACTGCAACCAGGTGCCAGGCCTTGAGCTAGGTCCCAAAGGTTCCTACAGTCAAGGACTCAAGATTTGCTGACAGCAAGAAGCTCAGACACAATGTCCAGAAGAGCCTGGACAATCCCCAGAGAGACAAGTGAGGCTCGGGAACCAGGTCTGGTACCCAGCTCCAGCCTCATTTCCCACACCTCAGCCTCCTCCCATCTGACACAGGAATGAAGGGATGAACGTGTCATGCTCCCCAGGCTGGTGGGACAGCACAGGAAAGACCCACAGCACATCTGGAGCACAACTGTAGGATTTAGGTATTACTCTAGGATTGCAGGCAGCACTCCTCACCTCTGTGAGTAGGTGAGAAGTTCCTGCCAATGAGCAGGCTCATCAATCTGGCAGAATAAGGCACCTCCCACAGGCTGAGGCAAAACCACCCATGTCTCTGCTAGAACCCTGACCGACTAGGAGTTCTGGGCACTGCCAGCAGCCCACTGCACACTTCCAAAGAGTCAGCTCCTGATTCTGAGAGGCAGGTCATTGGGAGGAGTAAGCTAGCTCCAGTGAGCAGGCCCTCAGGAGGTTTATGGTGGGGCTGGCGGTGGAGGAGGCAGCCCCCAGGCTCTACTCAGTGCAGTCAACTTTCTTATAGCTCTGGTTTTGAAGATGGAAGGGCAGGAGGAGAGGAGGTATCTTTGGGGTTTGCATTTATGATGGAAACAATGGAGATGTGCCATGGGTTTGACTGGCTGTGGAGGTGAGGGGGAAGGGTTTCCAGAGTTCCCGGGGCATGGCTCAGGGGAATTGAGTATCTCAGACAGAGCCTCTGTTCACTGCGATAGGGGATGAAGATTGAGGGCCTCTATTTTCTCCAGGATGTAAAAGGCAAGGTCACTGCCTTGGAAAAAGGCAGGACAAGGTGGGGGCGGGGGGGGGGGAGGCTGATGAGAATGGCAAAGGTCTAAGGGAACTGCCAAGGATAATGGGAGAAGCAGCTGATGAGGGACGGGGAAGGACTGCCAGGCAGTACTGCACATCCAGGCTCGACTGGAGCCCATAAATTTCCAACGGCACCAATCAATGCATGACAGGACACCCTCCTGCAGGCCGGGCTCAGCAGCCAAGGGTGGAAGAGGCTGGGCTGGTCCTGGCTAGGCAGAGCCAAGGTGGCAGAGGCCCTAGCAAAGGGCAGAAACATGGAGATGGATCTGAGAAAGCAGAGAGAGAGCACAACTGCAGAAGAGAAATGTATGCAGTCAGACATGATGGAGCTGTGGATCCAAAGGCAAAGACAGGTGACAGGGGTCAGGAAAAAGTCAAACCCTTGGACAGTCTCTCATTTTCAAGAATGCATCAAAAGAGAAAGAAAAGTCAGCAAAGGACAAAAGTGGGTGCTCACACTGTGGATGCTTGCATGGCTCACAGTACACTCAGACATATGCCGAGCTGAAGATGGGGTGTACAACAAAATTAAAGCCTAGTGGAGATGATGAAGAAACAGGAGGATGTCTGAGGCCCTCAGATGAGCTCGCTGAGGGCAGAAATCTGTTCTGTTCATCTCTTCATCCCCAGGCACAGCACACCAGGCTTGGCTCATAATGGGCACTCAGAAACTGTCAGAACAAATGAACGAATGGAGGAAGGTGCCCCGCGTTATGATCAGACTCGTGTGAGAGAAAATGCAAAGATAATCAAAATACCCATGGTAGCAAAGTGGAAATAGGATGGTTTTTTCCTTATCTGAAAACTCCATTGCGTCCTGTCACACTGGGTAACAGTTAAAAATGACTGTCTGTCCTCTTTAAGAACATCAGATCAAGAGAAAACACACACTAAATGTTTAGAACTTCATGAAAATAGTGGTGATCTAAGCATGGTATGTCGTTAAAAAATTAAAACACTTTCACCCTTTACAGATTGGAATACACTGACACAAATAAAAGGACAGAGTGTGTTCCTTCACTGTGTGTGTGTGCGTGTGCATATGCATGTGTGTGTGTGTGTGTGCATGTGTGCGTGTGTGTGTGTGTGTGTGTGTGTGCGTGTGCGTGTGTATGTGTGTGCGTGTGTGTGTGTGTGGTGCATGTGTACACATGGATGCATGCATTCCATGGAAAGTTGTGTGCAAGTCAGAGAACTTTCAGGAGTTGGCTCTGTCTTCCAACCCTGTTTGTGAGGCAACCCCTCCTGTTTCTGCCACTGGGCTGCACACCCTAGGCTAGCTAGTCCTTGAACCTCTGGGTAACTCTCCTGTCTCTGCTCCCATCATGCAGCAGGAATGCTGGAATTAGAGATGTGCTCCACTGCATCAAATCTTTTCACATGGGTTCCAGAGACTAAACTTGGGTCACCAGGTTTGTGTGATAAGCACACTGTGTGATAGCCCTGGAACAGTCTCCCCGACCCCTTCAACAATGTCATAAGTGCAAAAGACTAGACGTCTTCCCAGTGTCCGACAGCATATGTGCTATCCTTAACCTCAGAGGCTGACACTATAGGAAATTGGAACAAGACCCACATTGAGTCATTGCCGGAGCACAGGGCACACGACATGAAGAAAGCAGGAAGGGGCACAGCCACCTGAGAAAGGCCAGGGTGCAGGACACAGGGCACTGTCTGGAGAGCAGTAAGACTGATAACGCTTGAGGAAGCAGCCCCACAAGAGAGGGAGCCAGAATCGAAGGAAGGAAGCAAAATTAGACTTGACTTCTCCAAATATACTAAGTTTTAGTTTGGGAATTAGGTGAACATTTTCAATGTGTCAGAGTCAAAATGTAAGACTTATTGCTACTCTTGAAGATGAACTGTGTTCAGCCACACAGAGCACAGCTGCTCAGAATACTGAGGCAGAAGGATCACTAGAACCTGGCCAGGAGAAGTTCAAGGCCAGCCTGAGCAACATGGTGAGACCTTGTCTCAAAAAAGCAGAAGAATATGGGCTCAACAGATTATATCTGGGAATACATATGTGTATCTACAAAGAACACATGCAATAAATAACAATTTAAAAAAGAGGCTGTGAATTTGAAGGAGAGGGGGAAAGATAAATAAGAAGGTTTGGAGGGAAGAAAGAGAAGGGAGAAATGATATCATTAAAACACAATCTCAAAAATAAACAAACAATAACCCAGTAGACGAAAGCCAGTCAGGCTAGTAATAGGTATGCCTATTTTCTCAGCTACATGAGGCAAGAAGATCCAACATTCAAGGCTAGGCTGGGCAACTCAGACCCAAAGTAAAACAAAGATGAGGATGCAGCTCATTCAGTGCTGAGTGCATGCCCAGCAAGCAGGAGGCCCTGGGTGCCACCCCAGCACCACACACACACACACACACACACACACACACACACACACACGCGCACACGCGCACACGCGCACACGCACACACGCACACACGCACACACGCACACACGCACACAGTGAAGGAACACTCTCTGTCCTTTTATTTGTATCAGTGTATTCCAATCTGTAAAGCCTTGGTAGAGTTAACTGCATGAAGCAGGTCCTCGCATCTCATAGGAGAGACAGGCTGTATTCTTGTACGGAGAGGGTTCTTCTCTCAACTTTTCACTATGGATGTGTTCAAACATGCCAATGGACAGAATATAAAAGTAGGGTTCATGAACCTTCCACTGCTACAACCATCATCAACACTTGACCAGTTGTTTCCCATTTATCTTACCCAGATAGACTCTGTCACAAAGGAAAGCAGTTACCAACACCACATCGCTTCAACCATCAATACTTTAGCATGGCTGTCTAAGAAATAAAGAGCTAAGGATATAGCTCAGTGGCAGACACTTGCCTAGTGTACACAATGTCCTGCATTTAGTCCTTAGGATGGTAAATATATAGATTGAAAGATATACCATTATGTTAAAACGTGTGTGTGTGTGTGTGTGTGTGTGTGTGTGTGTGTGTGTGACTAAACGTAGTGATGTGGGTTAAACATTCATGTCAACTACCACATGAGACTCAGGCTGTGCAAGGTGAAAAAAGAAGATAAATAGAAAAAGAAAGGAAAAGGCCTGCCATCCTTGACATGAGTTGGATATACCAATAAACCAATGAGGGATCTGATCTTTAAAAACTGTTGTCACTAGAAGCAATGACTGAGTACACAGCCAGGAGCACCCTGGTACCCATGTTCTGGTTTCTCACCATTTCTCCCCGTAAAGGAGTATGGACCCTGTGAAGAAGCAATCAGCTCCAGCTGGAGGTAAACTATCAAAGTCTACTAGATGTGTCAGGAAGATTCTAGAATAACAGCTCCCACAAGCCAGAGCAGACTACAACTCAATTATCAAAAAAAGCAATGGCCACGATGACTGGGAACGCAGGCATCACATTAAAGCCTAGCTGGTCTTGTGATTCTGACAGCCAACCAATGAAAGAGTCTCAGTGGTCATCTGTAGATGACAGAGGACACCAACTAATTATCCTGGAAACAAGTAAATAAAGGGAGAAAATAAAGACTTGACCTCACCTGCCTATGTAGTCAGCGTTCTCAAACAGCTAGTAGGAAAGCTCTTCACTGAAAACGTCTAGGCATTACACCAAAGAGCAATGAATGACAGAGTTCAAGTGTCAAACCATACAGCCTCCAAGGAAACAGTGCTCTCCAGGAGGACCACCCACGGCTGCTCCAAGCAATGGGCACCTTGACATAAAAGTTCAGATGATGTCCGACCCAGGAGCCAAACTCAGCATCAAACGCAGAAGCTCCCGAGCACCTGTGCTTCCCGACTGGACACAGAAGGAAGGGGCCAGCTCCAAAGTACCCTGGTGCAAACAGAGAACCTAATTCTGGCCAAACCTCTAGACTCAATGCCCAGTTTATAGAAAATACCTGGAATGAAGGGAATCTGAATGCTAAAGATGCAGCTGCCCAGCCAGGGTGGGAGAGTCAACAGGACAACTGTCCTGGGCTCTTCAGTTAATACACAGCAAGGAGAGAAGGGGAGAGGCACAGCTCTCACAAGTTTCAGACACTTAAGCAAATCCATGTGCCAATTTTGTATGTATTTACACCCAAACAGATCATCTGGAAAAGTCACATTTCTGGCTAGGTATGGTGGTGCTGGACCATACTTCAGCAGTCAAGATGCTGAGGCAGGAGGACCCAGAGCTCAAGGTCAGCATGGACAACATAGCAAGTAGAAGGCTAGTGTGCCTCAAAAACAGAGACCCAAACAAAACACACACTGATGAGAAACTGGGACAACCTACCCAGCAGGGCAGATGGGGTCAAATAAGTAATGCTAAGTTTTAACATAATGGTATATCTTTCAATCTATATATTTTACCATCCTAAGGACTAAATGCAGGACATTGTGTACACTAGGCAAGTGTCTGCCACTGAGCTACATCCTTAGCTCTTTATTTCTTAGACAGCCATGCTAAAGCATTGATGGTTGAAGCGATGTGGTGTTGGTAACTGCTTTCCTTTGTGACAGAGTCTATCTGGGTAAGATAAATGGGAAACAACTGGTCAAGTGTTGATGATGGTTGTAGCAGTGGAAGGTTCATGAACTCTACTTTTATATTCTGTCCATTGGCATGTTTGAACACATCCATAATGAAAAGTTGAGAGAAGAACCCTCTCCGTACAAAAGAATACAGCCTGTCTCTCCTATGAGATGTGAGGACCTGCTTCATGCAGTTAACTCTACCAAGGCTTTTCCTGAGCTATGGATGAACCAGAGAGAATCTGCTGATGAGACTTTAATGTGGGCATGTTCACACCTGCTTGTCTGGATCCACAAGGTACCGCACGATAACAGGTACCAGGTACTGAGAGACTACCACAGGAAAACCCAACCTGCTTTCTTGTAAGAAAGCGGCGATGGGAGGGATTTGCTCCATCAGCTCAGTCCGCACTGTGGGCTCTGCAGCAATGGGACAGAGTTACATAAGAAGCCAAGCATCTGACATGGTATATACTAATGGTTTCTAGCTTTTCTTACTAAAATACTTCATCAAGAAAATTAGACAAATGCAGTTTAAAAATCATTTCCCATTTAGAGTATTTATGCTACAGACAGGCTTAAAAAGCTAGTAAGCCACACAGCAATATAAAAACATAAAAGGAAGAGAGGATGACAACTCTATTATAACAAGCCATATACAAATGGAGAAAGGACCAAGAAGTCTGCATGCTGGGCCAGCGTCCAAAAGCCATTACAGCTAATGGCTTCTCTGTCAGACCTATGGGTTGTGCTTATTTAAATTCCAGCCGGGATGTATACATTATAAATAATTCTTTCACAAATGCACTCCCCCACAATCCACGCATCCCAATTATTTCTAAGGCAAAGCATTAAACAAAAGAGCGCTCAAGCTCCAGTACACCACATTAAATTTAACACAAATATATAATTGCCGCAGCACTGTAAATGGTGATTCATTTACGAAGAGAATCCATTCAAAGCCTCAAAACATCCACTTGGGCCTTTTTAAAAGCGCCGTGTCACATCCATATGAATATTTTAAACTAATATGAGAGCTATATGGAAGGCTTCTTTTTCTATCTTCAGCTAAAATGATCAAATTCTAAGGCCTCAGATTTCTGGAACTTTCTGAAGCATCTCGCCATTCATTGTGAGTGCAGGGAGAGGGGCTGCAGGGTAGCTGTCAGGCCTGGCAAGCCCACCACTCATCCATCTTCCTCATCTGTCCTGTGTGGCGGGGGCGGGGAGCCAGGCAATGCCAGAGTCTGCTCTGCTGCAGCGTGCTTTCTTCCAGAATAGCAATCACAGGAAGGCAGCAAGAACAGGAGAAATCAACATCAGTCCAGAGAGGTCACAGGGGAGAGAAACTAATGACTAGACTGTTCAAACCCAAAGGACCACTTCTGATGGGGTATTTCTTAGCAACCAGCACTCTGGCAAAACTCAAGAAATACAAAAGGCCTAACTGCCAGGGCAAATGGCCTTCATCACATTAGTCACTCTGATGTTCCAAAAATAAGGACAATTTGAGTCATTCTCAAGTAAGACGTCTGTTCTTCATGACAAAATCCATCCACAGTCAGACACTGCCCAAAGCTCACTGATTAATATGAAGGCCTTTAAATTTAGCTAGTACTTGTAGTATATAATTTTTAAGAAATGTACAAGTCAAAAAAGTTACAGAAATGAACAAACCTGCATCTTCTGACAGACGGACCATCACCTCCATGACTGCCAAAACGTCCTCGTCACTGTGGCTGACATCCTGGAAAACATCCAGTAGTCCTCTGGCAACAATCTGGCTATAGAGACAGAAGGAGCACACAGTTGGTAGCTGGCAGGTGCTGGCTAAAGGATGCTACGTTGTAGGTGCTATGCTTAGAGAAGGAGGGTCATGGAGCAAAGGAAAGCCAGTGTCCATCCAGGAGGACAGAGACTACCAAGAGCCATCAGAGATGGCTGCTCTAATGCCAATCAAAGCCCTCTAGGAATTGGGACTTTATCTCACAGCCTGGAAGTCAGAATAAACTTGACACAGCAAAGCCCTTATCCTCCTTTGCTTACTGATTCCCTACACTGACTTGGAAAGAAACCCTTGGATCAGTGGCGGGGAGGGGAGCAAGTGACCAATGACCACAAGTCAGAGACCCAGAGAGCATCCGCTGCTCCTTCAAGGTCTGGAGAATGAAGAACTACATACAAACAGATGTCTAGTGGGAACTGTTTTAACTAAGGCACCTCCCCGAATCTACTAGTTTATTCTCCTATCTTCCCATGTGATTAATCTTAAACAGGATGGACCCACAGCACCTGTTTTTAGGGAGCAGAGATGCTGTAACTAGGCTTGGGTCAAGACAACAGAAGTTGAAGAGAGGGTCAGTGGAAGCAACTACATAAGGACAGGAGGGCTGTCACTGGGCGCAGGAGAGCAGGGAGCAGGGAGCCAGCCTGCAGCCAAGGAGCAACACAATGACTAGGGGACCTTCCACAGGCAGCAGGCAGCACGAAGCCACATGACAGACACAACAGGCTCTTACGATGGGCTGTAGAAGATACATTCTGTAGGCATCTCAGCCACCAGGGAGAAACAAGACGGCCTTAACGTTAACCCAAGAGCAGGGTATACACCTTCCAAGGAGCAAGCCTACGAACCCAGGAAGCCAATGTGAATTGCTCAAGACAAGGAGTCATACATAAATGCTTTATTAAACATTAAAAAAGACTTGAATTGTAAGAAATGACCAAAGAAATCCTCCAAGCAGGAAGAAACTGACTAGATAGAAATTCAAATTTACATAAATGAATAAAAAGCTCCAGAAATGATGGCCACATATAAAGATTTATCTCATTATTTCAATGTCTTTAAGAAACATTTGTTAAGCAAAACTGATAATGAATTGTGGATTTATAGCACACACACATATATATGTATATACATACAAGTAAAATGTAAGACAAAATAGTACAAAGACCAAGAAACAAAAATGAGAGCATACTAATGTAATTTTATTACATTGTGAAGTAGAAAAAATATCACTAATAAGATAAACAAACCCTGAGACAGCCACTAAAATAACAAAACAACAAATTATAACTAACAAACTATTAAGACAAAACAAACAACACATTATAACTAACAAACTATTAAGGCAAACTGAATTCATAAAAAATTCCATTAAACCAAGAAAGGGCATATAAAGACCCAAAGGAGTAAAGAGTTATGAGAGATGAACTCAGGCAGGAGGATGTCAGCTTTAGCACTGGTGAGTACAAATAATATAAATGCTCCCAACATTCCAGCTAAAACACCAACACTGCTAGAGTATAAACAAGATCCAACTATATACTGCTAACAAGAAACACACTCTAATATACATATGTAAATACATTTGAAGTGAAAAACTAACAATAGTTAAAGAGAGCTAGGGTAGCCACCTCAATATCAGACAAAATACATTTCAGACAGAGAACATCAGCAGGGATAAAGTCATTTCACAGTGATAAAGGGATGAACTTGTAAAGATGATATAATAATCCTAAATGTCTATGTACTAAATAACACAGCTTCAAGCTACAGAGTAAAAATCAATAAAACTACAAGGAGAAATAGATAAAAGTCACAGTAGGAGTCTAGAAATAGGACCACACATGCATCTCCAATGAATTTTTACAAAGGTCAACAGGGAAGAAACAGCCTTTTCAAAAAGTGATGCTGGAATGAACAGACACTGGGAAAAAATGAACCTGATTCTCACATCATACCATGCACAGAGATTAATACAAAATGCATTAGAAGGCTAATATTGAGAGCTTTACCATAAAAAGTCCCGAAAAGAAAAAGAATCCAGGGAAAATAGCCTGTGTGAGCTTTGGTTAGCAATATTTCTGGAGCCTCAAAACATACAAACCATAAAAGAAAATAAATAATTTTAAAATGTCATTACAGTGAAAAACTCTTTCCCAAAAATCACACTATTAAGGAGGGTGGGGGAGATAAACCACAGACTGGAAGACAGTCTCTGACAAAAGAGACATGCAGACCTAGCTTTGAAACTATGTTCACAAACAATTGCAGCAATGTTAGTCAAGCAGAAAAGCTGAAAATAACCCGAATAATTATTAGTTGCCAAGGAGGTCAACGGAATGAAGAACTGGTGTGTCTTCATACAACATGAATGAACCTTGGAAACAGGCTGAGTGAAGAAGCCACAAAAGCCCACAAACCACATGATTATACCTGCTACACACAGTGGAGAAGAAAATAGGTTAATGACTACTTAGGGTAGAGGACTGAGGTTACTTGAGCAGAAACGACTGTTCATGGCAACAGTGTTAAGAAAATTTCAAAATTCCTTGCAGAATGTTACAAAATTCTGTGAATACATTAAAAACTAGCAATATGAAATTTGAAAGTTTTAAACTCTACTGTCTGTGTTATGGTAACATACTGGTGAACTGTATAATGTATGGTATAATGTAGAGGACATTACACTGATTGTATGGTATACTGTCTTGATCAGTGTTCTACTGCTGTGAAGAGACACCATGATCAAGACAACTCTTACAAAGAAAGCATTTAACTGGGGACTTGCTTATAGTCTCAGGGGTGTAGTCCATGATCGTCATGGTGGGGAACACGGCAGCATGCACAGCACTGGAGCAGGGGCTGAGAGCTACATCCTGATCCACAGGTCAAGAGAGAGACTAGGCCTTGCATGGGCTTTTGAAACCTCAGAGCCCACCCCCAGTGACACACCAACTCCAACAAGGCCGCACCTCCTAATCCTTGTAGTCCTTTTAAACATTTCCACTCCCTGGAGACCAAGCATTCAAGTATATGAGCCAATGGGGGCCATTCTCATTCAAACCACCACAGATATGTAATAGACACCATACCAGTATATTGTCATATGCTATTTGAGATCACTGAGATGCTATCACTGGATGGACTGACACACACACACACACACACACACACTTCAGACTACTCATGTTTGTTTCAATGTGTCCTCCAATACCTCATGTCCAGGAATGGGGTGACCCCACCTGCAACTGTTGCAGAGAGCAGAGAATACCAGAACAGACCAAGAGTAAAACATAGTACCCCTGAGGACCGGTAGCAGAGGCTATGAGTGTTCATTTCAAGATATGAAAGAGTCTGCGGTAGAAAAGAGATGCTGAAAGTTGAGCCATCGAAGAAGGAAAACCCTCCTTCCAGGACTCGCCATCAGTAAATCCAGTGGACAGCCTCAGCTTCCCCAGCTGGTTTCTACTGGACGTTGTAAGCCTCTGATTTAATAATGCCACCTCTATGTGTGGCTATTTGTTCTCTTACTTGGAAGCCCCCACCAGGAGTATCAGCTTCTGCCTCAGCATGCTTCGCCAGTAGACGCTGGAGCCCCATTTGATGGTGTTACTTGTTGTTTGCTCTCTCAATTGGTCTACTCCTGTTGTCCGTGTGGATGCTGTAACTCCTGATTGTAGCTAGAGTTTTCCTGCCTTGCCCACAGTCAGGACAAATCTTTGTCACCCGCCAGTTCCACAGCCGCTTAGATCCAACCAAGTAAACACAGAGACTTATATTGCTTACAAACTGTATGGCCGTGGCAGGCTTCTTGCTAACTGTTCTTATATCTTAAATTAACCCATTTCCATAAATCTATACCTTGCCACGTGGCTCGTGGCTTACCAGCATCTTCACATGCTGCTTGTCCTGGCGGCAGCTGGCAGTGACTCCTTCTGCCTTCCTGTTCTTTCTTTTCTCCTCTCTGTTAGTCCCGCCTATACTTCCTGCCTAGCCACTGGCCAATCAGTGTTTTATTTATTGACCAATCAAAGCATTTGACATACAGAACATCCCACAGCACCTGATTCTCTGCTGTCTTTCTCTTATCTGTTCCTTGCTACCTGTTCCTGTGCTTCTGTCTGCCACAGGTTTAATAAACTCACTCACTGAAACAGAACTCAGCTATCAACCTCACACTCTCTTGACCACATAGATATGAAAACTAAATCTAAATAAGATTGTTAGACTTTAAAACTGTAAGACTATAACATATTGTGCATTGACTTATTGGATTCAATCATAAGGAACGCCTCCACTTCACAGGTCTTTAGGAATGTACACTGGGAAGGTCCTGACACACACCACCTAAACAGCATGGACAAGGAGGTGCGCTAACATCATGAAGTCTTCCTACAGAGCAAAGAGAAGGGTTTGACTGGATTATACTCCCCAAAGTTCCATGACTCCAACTAACTAACCTATTTGGGGAGATATTCTATGAATACCTCACTACTATTCTTCAAAAATCATCAAGGTCATGAAAGATAAAGCTAGACCAAGAAACTGTCAAGGATTTGAGGAGACTAAAGAGATACAACAACTCACTGACAAGGTGCCCTGGATAGAAGCTCAGCACAAGAAAGAGATTACCATGGAAATCCGTGGTATCTGTGGTCAATAAGCCACCCTGGACCACGGCTGCAGTCAGTGGCTCAGCTTTCTCTCTTTGCTACACACAGCACACAAGTTCATGTCCGACATAATCATCAGAACAGGGTTTCTTGCTTTCAGCACAACTACGTTTGGGAGCTGACAATTCTTTGCTGTGGGACTGTGCATTACAGGGTACTTAGTAGCAGCCCTGGATTATATCCACTAGGTGTCAGTAGCATTCCCTGACCCCCAAGATGTGACACCCAGAAATGTCTCTGAGATATCTTGGAAGGTGCCCTGGGAGCAGACTCTCTTCTGGCTGAGGGCCACTGCACTAGAAGGAGTGGACACAAGTTATAAGAGCACTCTTTATATACAGCAGTTACTTTTCCCATAGCTGTCATCAAACATATGACAGAAGCGACTGAAGAAAGCAAAGTTAATTTTGGCCCAGAGTTTGAAGAAAGAGGCATTATAGCCAGAAAGTCTTGGCTGCAGCCTGAGGCAGCTGGTCACACGGCATCCACAGTCAGGAAGCAGAGAGAGATGAACGCTGGTGCTCAGTTTATTTCCTCCTTTTCATGCAGTCTGGGACCTCAGCCCATTTAGGATGGGTCTTCCTACCTCAACTAATCAACCCAGTATAGGAAGTCCCTCACAGATATGCCCAGAGGTTTGTCTCCTAGGTGACTCTAGAGACTGTCAAGTTGACCATCAAAATTAACCCTTACGCTGAAATACATCTGCAACTCTTCTAGAAACCTAAAGTTATCTCAAAATCAAAATCAAAAGATGAAACACGATGACCGAAAATAGACACGACAAAAGTGCTACGGTAAGGGAGGGGACACGGTGATGGCCAGCACTTCAGCTGTGGTGACAAGGCACGTACCAACAATGACTCAGCATGGGGACCTGCAGACCCTGCTGGTGTCTCAGAAGTCAGACACGCACCATTCAATTTCACTTCTAGGTGTCTAGGCAAAGGAAATGAAGACATATCTACACACAGAGGCTGCAAAACATGTACACAAGCATCATTCATGAAAAAAATCTGGTCCATTTATTGGTAAACACATGTACAAAACATAGAATGTGCAAAGAAGGTGTCAAAGTACTGACAAAAACGTGATTCCTAATCTGTTTCCCTAGTTCTAGTAAAATAAAATGAGAAAACACTGGGAACCAGGCCAAAGGCTGTGGGGACCCAGGGGTCAGAGGAGGGAGGACCTGACCATGAGGGACAAACACAGGAACTTGCTGAGTGACAGAGATGCTCAAACTACTGTAGTGACATTTGCATAACAGGACACACACACTGTATGCTCAAGGTGAGCAACTTGCATGCTGTGCACAAATCGACACAGGGAACTGTTTGAGACAAAGGCAGTCAGGCAGCAGTGTCAGGGGACCAACAGATGCCCTGTGTCAAGGGCCTCACTGCGCACAGGAGAACCAACCCAAGTGGACTCACCTGCTCTGATTTTCAAGAAAAGAAGACTACAGATTGAGGATCCATAGTGAAGTCCTCTGGCCTAGCACAACACAGAAGAAATATGTCAACACAAGCCTGCTGAAGAGACAGGTGCCACCCTGGGGAAGTTGAGATCTGGCAGCCAGGAAGCTTGGGAAAGTCGAAACAGACACTATGGAGAAAGAGACTTATTACTTTTCCCTGGACCTCATTCACACTAGCCTCTCTGGGGAAATCAAGGAACTAAGATCCCCAATCTGCTGCTCTGGCCATAGAATAGATAAACAAATCTGCATCTAGCCTCAAGTGGGCACAAGGGACCTGCCCTCCCAAGGATCAAGAAGAAAGGGCTAAGAGAGACCCCAGAGCAGGATAGTCTACTGGTGTGAATACAGATGGAAAAGACTACAGGCAGATAACTGGTTCTGTGTTAGTGCTGTGGAAAACCTGCTGCTTTCCATGGGTATGCCCTGGGAGAACACTGGAGATGAACCAAGCCAAAAGCACAGGCCTCAAGACTTCTCAGTTACCAAGGTTAACAAGATGAGAAAGGACATGGCCTTCTGGAAAGACTGTACCTGCCAGCCCACCAAGTACTCAGTGAGATGGAGCTGTAGGTGTTAGCACCCAAGCAGAATAGGAACAGTTAAGATAAGCAGAAAGCCAACAGCAGACAAATCGTTTTAACAAGCCACATTGACAGAAGCATCAATGTCAGTGATCTATCAGCCTTCTGAGGCTGGGAGAGGATGTCATCTATGAACACGATAGGCTGCATTCAGAGGTATTCTGGTACACATGGGGCCCAAGGACCACTGGTTGGACTCGCAAGCTCAAATTAAGAAGTAGAGATGCGTGAACTGTATAAAAAAGCAAGATGTGTTCATACACCTTCCATAGTAAACACAGTTGGAATTTTGAAAGTTACAGGTTCAAGTATATACAAATGAATACAGCACAAAATCAAAAGAAATCTGGACTGCACTGCATTACTATCAGACAATGTGAGCTTCAGAAAAAGGGATGAAGATACTATGCAACAAAGAAGCCAACTTAATAATAATAATAATAATAATAATAATAATAAAGAACAATGCTAGCAGGGCACACTCCCAACATCAAAACTTCCAAAAGGATAGGAAAATCGGTAACAATCATAGCTGAGGATGTGAACACTGTTCCCACAGTAACTACCCATAGAGGCACATTAGAAAAAAAAGGTAAGGGCAGTGGATGGCTCAGAGGTGAAGAGGGCAACGGACAGCTCAGAGGTGAAGGTAAGGGGCAGTGGATGGCTCAGAGGTGAAGGTAAGGGGCAACAGACAGCTCAGAGGTGAAGGTAAGGGGCAACAGACAGCTCAGAGGTGAAGGTAAGGGGCAACAGACAGCTCAGAGGTGAAGGTAAGGGGCAACAGACAGCTCAGAGGTGAAGGTAAGGGGCAGCGGACGGCTCAGAGGTGAAGGTAAGGGGCAGCGGACGGCTCAGAGGTGAAGGTAAGGGGCAGTGGATGGCTCAGAGGTGAAGAGGGCAACAGACAGCTCAGAGGTGAAGGTAAGGGGCAGCGGACGGCTCAGAGGTGAAGGTAAGGGGCAGTGGATGGCTCAGAGGTGAACGTAAGGGGCAGCGGAGGGCTCAGAGGTGAAGGTAAGGGGCAGTGGATGGCTCAGAGGTGAAGGTAAGGGGCAACAGACAGCTCAGAGGTGAAGGTAAGGGGCAGTGGACGGCTCAGAGGTGAAGGTAAGGGGCAACAGACAGCTCAGAGAGCAGCAGGCAGCTAAAAGGTGAAGGCAAGAGGGCAGTGGATTGCAGCTCAGCGGTGAAGGTACTTGTCACCAAAATCCTAGTAGAAAAACAGAGCCCTCTCCTGCAAGTTGTCCTCTGATTTCAATAAGGGCACTGTGGCATTCAAGCACCCACCCATAGATGCGCACCAACAAATCAATTTATTACAGTAGGTAAATAAAGAACTCAGAAGACCTAGAAAATGCCTCCAACCAACTTAACTCAATTGATATAGATGTTTAAGATACTCTCCCCCAAAATGCTGGCATATAGCATTCTTTCAAGACAAAACATACTTTGAAACATAAATAAGTCAGCAAACTTTAAAAAAAAAAAAGATATTCTCTGAACACAAAATTAATGAAAGCAGGAAAAACAGAAAGACATTTGAAAGTTGTTTTAAGTATTGGAAAATGGCAGATTGTGTCTGTGAATACCTCACTGGTTAATGGAAAACTCACCATGGACATTAGGAACCCTGGTGACAATGAGCCGAGTGCAGCTCAGCCAGCACAGTGCTTGTTTGGCAAGCTGCAAAGTGACTTCAAGGCTAGCCTAGGACACATGACACCACATCTCAAAACAAAAACGAAGTCAAAGGAGACTGCAAATACGCCTTACGTTCATGTGCGGGTAAACCACACAAAGGCTCTATAAAAACAAACAAACACAGCTTGAAGAGACACCTACACACTAGTTAGAAGGCACAAGGGTTTGTGTGCCAAGTATCCCCAAGAGTCCAAGTGTCTGGTGTGTGGTCATCAGCCTGGGGTGCTCTTAGTAGTGGAGCCATTAGGAGGCAAGGCCTAGCGGAAGGTGGTTAAGTCTTTGGGGATGCAGCCTGGAATGAGACTGAAATGAGATGCCAGTCTCCTTCCTTTCCTGCCCAACTACCATGAGGTATGCTGTGGTGGTATTGTGTTCCCCAAAATATTGTGCACCTTAATAAACTTATCTGGGGTCAGAGACAGCCACAATATTAAACATAGAGGATAGGCAGTGGTAGCACATGCCTTTAATCTTAGCATTCCAGAGGCAGAAATCCATCTGGGATCTCTGTGTGTTCAAGGATACAGACAGGCATGGTGACTCATCACGCCTTTAATCCCAGAAAGCGAGCCTTTAATCCCAGGGAGTGATGGCAGAAAGCAGAAAGGTATATAAGGCATGAGGACCAGAAACTAGCAGCATTTGGCTGGTTAAGGTTTCAGGCTTTCCAGCAGTAGTTCAGCTGAGATTCATTCTGGATGAGGACACAGAGGCATCCAGTTTGAGGAAACAGGATCAGCTGAGGAACTGTTGAGGTGAGGAAGCTGTGGCTTGTTCTGCTTCTCTGATCTTCCAGCGTTCACCCCAATACCTGGCTCCAGGTTTGATTTTATTAATAAGACCTTCTAAGATTCCTGCTACAGTGTGCAGTTTTGTCCCAACACTTTCTCCATCATTTTCTGTCTTACATCAGACCCAAAAGCAGTGGAGCCCACTGACTGAGGAAACTGCTAAAACCACAAATACATTTTATCTTCACACTGATTCTTCTCAAGTATTTTGTCACAATGAGAAAAGCTGACTAATTAAGAAACAAACTGTACAATATAAAAATGCAGATGCTACTTACCAAAGGAAGAAAAAAAAAGTCAAGTATAGCTTTCTCTCTCTCTCTCTCAGATTTTACTGGGATATAACAGAAAACCTACATAACTAGAAAGGCAGGCCACATTTATAGTCTGGATTCTCAACATTAGAGAGAGGCAAGCCCTCCAGATGGACCAACTGATGCTAGGTTTTCCTTTATTTTGTTAGGATCTCATGTGTTGGATTTCAAATCTATAAAGGATTCTAAAGGACAGAGAAGATCAGATGATAGGGCTCTGCATTGTCAGGGACCAGGGTTGGTGTCGCATGGCCACACCAGCAGGCTGGCTGCAGCAGGCAGCCCGACAGCACCAACTCCAGGGAAAGTGAGAGGCACAGGCAGGCTATGCAGTGAGGTGAGCGGTCTGCAAAGACAGCGATAGACAGTCAAGGGGAGACACACACCTCTCCTCAGCTCCTTAACACACAGTGCTCACAGGGAAACTGCTGCCCAAGAGCCCAACACCTGAACCCTCCCTAACTTGTCAACAGGCAAAGGCCAGTGTATTCCAAGAAGAGTTTCAAAAGGCACACGCCCACACTGAGCACCAAGCCCCAAAGCCACCATCTCCTATATAATTTCACGTATTTTAAATTTAGAAAAAATTAAAAATTTTAAGGTAGATACTTGGGGCTAAAACTTCGCAGAAAATTAAGAATGTGTTTCACATGAAAATCAAGATCAGCAATTCGTGCTTGGTGAGGTGGCAACGATGGAGATGGGTAGGAAGGGCTCTGGGATGCCAGCACAGGCCTGCCCTGGCGACATGACTGCAGGCGTCCGGGCCTCACAGAAATGCTGCAGGCTCCGTATGTTTTAGCCCACTTTCTATGTGTCACACTTCACAATGCAAGAAGGTTTTAAAGATTTCTTATTTCATGTGTATAAATGTTGTGCTTGCATGAATGCATGTGCACCATGTGTGTGCCTGGTACCTGCAGAGGCCAGCAGAGATATCAGATCCCCCAGAGCAGAAAGTGCTCCTTCATTGCTGAACCACATATCTAGTCCCACAGTGCAGTAAGTTTTAAAGAAGGTTTTTAAAGAGATTTTTAGTAGAAAACAAAACAAACAAACAAACAAAAAACAAACAAACACCCACTGGCAATCTCAAAAAAAAAATTTTCAAAAAAGCACACTATAGAATTCAGACCTCACTATGATCTGACAGCCTGTCAATCAAATTATTATACAAAACAAATGTTAGAACAAGCAGGCACAGCAATTCTGAATCTGAGGCTGGAGCAGAACAATCGTCCTGAGTCGGAGGGTTTCAAAAGAAGACAAGAGAAAGTTAGCCTCATGAGAGGTAAAGAAAGGGTGAGACACGGAGACGAATGGGCACGACAGAAGTTCAGAGCTTAAATGGAGCACACTGCACTGAGCTAGGTCCTGGGCCAGAAAAGCAATACCACGGCATTATCGGGACAGTCGGTGTGATGGCGTGTTTGTTAGCTGGGCACGGTGGCTCACTCCAGTCTCAGCACTTGGAGGCAGAATCAGATGGATCTCTAAGCATTAGAGGCCAGCCTACTCTACATAGTGACTTCCAAACTTACCAGGGCTACACAGTGAAACCCTACCTCAAAAAAACAAAACTAAAAGAAACAGATAACAAACAACATTGTACCAGCTCATTTCCCACATGTCACAATCACACTGTGATCACAGGGGTGACAAAGAGGAGGGTCCTTGTTCTTAGGAAATTGCAAATGAAGCAATCAAGGGCAAAGCTGCATAAGGTCATCAAGCTACTTGCAGGGTCAGAGAGAAAAATGCAAGCTTGAGGAGACAGAGATCCTGAAGGGGACAGGGCAAAACAGGGACAGCGGACGGACTGAAGGAGGGGTGCACTTTACTGCTACTCTTGAAACATAGTCTCTCTCTCTCTCTCTCTCTCTCTCTCTCTCTCTCTCTCCCTCCCTCCCTCCCTCCCTCCCTCCCTCCCTCCCTCCCTCCCTCCCTCCCTTCTCTTCCCTGGCCCTTGTGTGTGTTTAATTTAAAAAATATCTTTTAGTGAACTATAAACACAAACTTTCTACTTAAAATGCAAAGTAAGGAAAACAAAAGAAAGCAAAACCTCCTTCTCACAAACCTCAGTGCACTATATAGAAAACCAAGAGACTCCACAGAAAGGCCATGCAGTTAGAAGGAAATACAGCTTCAAGTTTAATTCATTCTCCTACACCACCGGCAGCTAGGAAGCTTAAGAAATGGAGCTGCCATGAGGTGTACACCTCATGTAATGCCAGCCCTGGGACAGAGGCAGGAAAACTCTGAGTTCAAGACCTTCTGGGCTACACAGCGAGTCTGTCTCAAAAAAAGTTAATAAAAGACAACAAGACCAAACCCAAGCACCTGGAATTAAACTTGACAAGAATCAGGACTCTGCAACAGGAAAACATGCTCTACAGCTTCATAGTTGTATTAGTGTGTGTGAGCACATACATGTGTGTGAAGTGCATATACATGTATGTGAAGCGCACATACAGAGAAAAAAAACAAAAAACCCAGAAGACAAACAGAAGGTCTGGAAGAACCACATTCTCCAGGGACCAACTGCTGGATGGAAGCTGCCAACAGGCACTCCACAGGCTGGCTGGTTTTCTTCTTCTGGGGACTGCTAAGGCCCTGTACAGTGTGTGTGGGAATGAGCCAGTGAGGAAGGCAGTCCTGAAGAGCAGCGTTGAGTCTCACTGAGTACTGTCAAGCTACTGCAGCGCAGTGAGGGCTAAACCAGAGTTCATGAGGACATGTGACTGAAGAAAGTGGCAGCACAGGACACAGAGAAGACAGTGCCTCACCTCACACACTGTCCCGACCACAGCCATGACTCCAGGTGGACAGGAAACCTAACTGTGAAATATAAACTTCAGAAAACACCAGCAGAGAATAGCTATGACCCCGCAGCAGGCAAACATTTCTTTTCGTTCTTTCTTGAGACAGGCTCTTTTAAGTACCCAAACTATCCTTAGACTTGACACTGTCCTGCCTCAGCCTCAAGTATTGAGAGGAACTGTGAGCCACACATGCAGCGCAAACACTGTGTTTACATGACACAAACGCACTAACCAGGAAAGATGAAGTAAGAAAGCTGTGAATCACATGTAGATGAAGAATGAGGACCACATCTCCCTGATTCTAAAATGGGAGGATACTGGGCTCTCTCAGTTCTATGATCTGGAGTGTAAGGGGTGGGCCCGTACTTGACCTAGAACATCACCTCTAAAAACAACCAAGCAGATGGCAAGGAAGCCCTTGGCTCTCTTGAGAGTGGTACAGCTAGGGAGATGCAGAGGATAAGAAATGAGGGAAGAAAAGAACCAGTATGCCAGATGAAGATTCGGGGACAAAGGCATTCCTGAACAGATGGGGACAGAGGATAGGAAGTGGTAAGGTCAAGGGCAGAGCCAACCGGACAGGGATGAAGGTTCGGAGGAGTTTGGATAGCTTTAGTTCCTGCTTTCTTCAAGAAACCAAACCAAGGTCATCACTGAAAGCAACAAAGACTGGACCAGATCAGTGTTGCTTGTGGGAGCCCGTTCTGGGGTTCCTCGTGGCTTTACCCAGCAGGTCCGAATAGAGGATGATCAGGACCACGTCCTGAGTGCAGGTGTCTGAGATGGTCTGCACTTGGCTGTGCTGGGGGAGGAGGTCATTTGCTCCACCTCTTGGCGTCTCTATAAAAACCCTGGACCAGAGACAGTCGGGGCCTGTTGGAATAGGTTCCAGGCCCTCTCGAGGCTATCCTTTATTTTCTATCTGTTTATCTCCGCAAGATTCTCTGCTATAAATCCTTCTATCTAATATTTCCTGCTGATCGCACTCAAGAAAACTCTGGGAAGCTGTGGGGGTGGTGGGTAAACGCCCCACAGAATGGCGCTGTGAACAGGGACTAAAGAAAAAAAGGAACTAAAGAAAAAAAGGGACTAAAGAAAAAAAGGGACTAAAGAAAAAGGAAAAAAAAGGGACTAAAGAAAAAGGAAAAAAAAGGGACTAAAGAAAAAGGAAAAAAAAGGGACTAAAGAAAAAGGAAAAAAGGGACTAAAGAAAAAGGAAAAAAAAGGGACTAAAGAAAAAGGAAAAAAAAGGGACTAAAGAAAAAGGAAAAAAAAGGGACTAAAGAAAAAGGAAAAAAAGGGACTAAAGAAAAAGGAAAAAAAGGGACTAAAGAAAAAGGAAAAAAAGGGACTAAAGAAAAAGGAAAAAAAGGGACTAAAGAAAAAGGAAAAAAAGGGACTAAAGAAAAAGGGGAAAAAGGGACTAAAGAAAAAGGGGAAAAAAAGGGGGGGACAAAAGACAAATGAACAGGGACTTAAGACAAAGTAATAGGGACTAAAGATAAAGGAAAATAATAGTTTTAATACAGAGTTTTTGGTGAAAGTGCTGAGTCAGCCCTGCCAGTGGAAAGGCATGCCAGTGTTATGAAAAAAAATATATTTTATATATATATTTTTTGGTGAGGCAGGGGTTTTATCCTCGAGAGAAAAGGAAAGCAGACTGGAAGGATGTCCGATGCTGCAGCGAAATTCTCTTCTGTCAAAATTTTCTATCTTCTATCCCTTTCTCAATTTCTATCTGTGATAAGTATAAGGTATAGGGTAGTAATATAGTTTAGGAAAAACTTAGAAGTGTAAGATTGTGTAGGAAAAAGTAAGGCAACTAGACAGAAAAACTCTTCAATTTTCTAACTTTGGGGTCTATGAAAGCAAACTAGGGGGAAAAATCTATCTTTGGGCTTTACGGGTAGAAAAAAAAAAAAAAAGCTCTTCTTTGAGCTTACGGGGAAGAAAAAGTTTCCTATGGAAGCTTTTGACCTGGGGACAGCTGAAATGCTAAGTCCAAGCGGCAGGAGAAAGTGTTTTCTCCCTGAAGCAAAAATGGGGGTGTAAGAAGTCAAAGTTTAAAGTTGGGAAGTTTTGGGAAAAGTTGGTCTTTCTCCTGGGGGAAAAAATCTTTCTCTTAAACTATAAAGCTTTTCTTGGAAAATTTGGGGGGGAAAATCTCTAAAAAGCCTTCATCTTTCTCAAAAGCTCTTAAACTTAAAAACTAAATTTGTCCTTCTGAGAGAGGACAAAAATTAGAATCACCTGAAGATATTAGTATGGGGACCACCTGTGATTAGCTCTAAGGGAAAACAACAAATTTAAGACAGCAAAACCTCTCTAAGTTTTCAAGCTTTAACAATCCTCCCTGCAATGCAGGAGGCTGGAACAAATTTCTAAAAGCGTCTTCTAAGCTCTGTCTCTTCAAGCTAGTAAAAGACAGTGGGTCAGAGTACCCTGAGGGAAACGCTTGGGAGAGTGTGGGTAAAGAGCTACAGAGAGCCCAAAAGGGCAGGAAACTACCTGAGAAAAGCAAAAAGCCAAGCTTCACAGTTACAGCCGAGCTGAGGCATCAAGGGTTTTGTCTGAGTGAGCCTTTCAGAATGAAAAGGTGTTCCTAATCTTCCTAAAGCAAAGATCCCCTGAAGCAATGCAAACTGTTAGCTTTGTACCCTAGCTTCTGACCAAAAACCCAGAGGCGACTGGTCAGCGTCTCTGAGTTGGAGTGCATTTCGGGGATACTAGGATTCCTGCAGTTGTAAACTTCCTGGAGCACAGAGCTGAGGCAGGAAGGTGCAGGACCCAGGGGAAAACTGCTAATAAACAAAGCTAAAGCCGGTGGGAACGGCACAGTTGTCTGCTTTCCTACAAGTCCTGGGTTGATAGGTCCACAGCTGCAAAAAGAAATCAGAGAAAAAGCTTTCCTATCAGAGAAAGGACCTTTCTGGGAAAACAGTAAAGCTGAACTGTGTCTGAAGCAGTCGTGCTGCCGAGTCAGAACGCTGTCTGGGGAAAGAGCCCAGCCAGGGCAAAACAGAACTATCCAGGAGTAAAGCTTGCTTTTCTGTCAGAGGAAGCACCTCTTTGAGAAAAGCTTTGTTTCAACTGACTCCCGATGAGATGAGGGAGTGTAGCCCTGAGGGGTGATTGCCTCTGGCATAAGCTCTGTCCTTGAGCACCCAGACAAGCAAACACAACCCACTGGGGAACTGGGCCAGGTGAAGGCCTGATGAGGCAAAGCACCTGTCCTAATGGGAGTTTAGAAATGGCAAAAACCTCCCTTGTTAGATTATTAGTCTGTTCGCAAACCATACAGACCCCGAAAACAGAAACGGACTAAAGCCCCTACCTTCAGTAGCAGGGAAAGCCGCCGCTGTAGTGTGGGAAACTGTTTCTGGAGTAGAGGGGATAAACTGAGACCAAACTGGGAACTGTCTGGGAGAAAGACTCTGAAGAAACAGAGAAGGGACATAATCCTCCACAGAAAATGCATGACCTGAAAAAGCTGCTAGAATTGGAGGCAGATTCGGGGGAGAAAAAAAAAAGCCCCTACCTCCAAAGGCAGCTAGCAGAGGAACAGAGCCGCAGATAGCTGAAGCTCTGCATCTGGGTGGGGAAGGAACAAGCAAAATGAGAATAAAATCAGTGGGAGAAAATCTCTCTGAAGGAGCTATGGAAAAGCTGTTGTACATGATCTTGTTTTTCACTGACTGGCTAAAACAAACACAAGCCCCGAGGAAAGTTGCTATCAGAAATGCCAGCCTCAATGCCGGCTAACGAGGCAGGTGCGGTTCTGATTCAGGGGCCAGTGTCTAATGAAGGAGAGACACCTGTTAAAGCCAGCTGAGGAGAATAGAAACCTCCCAATGTGCCATAGCTGAAAATGTAAAATGCTTGTTCAAATCTCCCATTGCAAAAGCAAAAAACTTTGTTCAAACCTCCCGGGCAAGAATTTGTAAGCAAGTCTAGTAAAAGAGAACCAGTTGACTCTCAGACCCGAAAAGAAATATGGGAAATGATATAAGGGACTGATATTATTATGGACTGATATAAGGGAAATGCATTCTGGGAAAGGTAGTTTTTCCGCTAAAGATGGCGACTTTGCCCTGAAACACTTTTGTCAGCTCAAAAATACGTTCATGGTAAACTTAAAATACAGCTTTTAAAAGAATGAGTAGGAAAGTCGTCTAAGTTTAAGTATCAGTTCCAATGAAAGATTGAAAGGATACGGAACTAGGTGCTTCGCGGTTTGGGGCTCCATTGGTAAAATGCCTTATTTACCCTAATAGCTGTGCAAAGTTTTTACGGTAGTTGGATGACAAAAAGCTACCTTTAAGAGCAAACAAGCCACTTTAAAGTTCTTAAAACAAGGGAAAGCAGTTTATACACTGAATGTTGTCTTAGATATGAAGAAACTTATGTTGAAATTAAAAAAGTTATTTGCCTTTTGAACAAACTACCTGCAATGAGTAATTCCTTTGAAAATCTAATAAGGAGACAAGGAGACAAGGAAACAGGCATTCAGAAAAAAAAATGACTGCTTTATAGATGGGAAACAAACTTCAGAAAATCTAGCTGTTTTACAAAAGAGTTGCTTCACCTGAAAGTTCCTTATAAAAAAAAAAAACAATGCTAAATATTACAGCTGCTATAACATCAGGAGTTAAAGCTAATGAAGTGAAAATACTAAATCCTGAAACTCAAGTGAAATGGAAAGATCCCTGCTCGGGATTATGGAAGGGTCCCGATCCTGTCTTAATATGGGGTCAAGGACATGTTTGTGTTTTTTCGCAAGAGGAGAAAGAAGCTCGGTGGTTACCGGAGTGTTTGGTAAGGAGCGTGGAACTAAGAAAAGTCAGCTCCAATGACATTTCCTATAAAGGAACCAGAGTGAAAGTGGCTCGATTAGTATTTCTGAGGTTTTGTCACTGGTGAATGCAAACAGTGAGGAAATAGAGTTCAGAGTTGTGCCGCTTTTGGCTTTACTAGCTTCTTTGGAAAAATACTTTATATCACCTAATAGCTGTGCAGTATTGGCGAAGAGCTTTACAGCAGCTAAATACAGTAATTTCACCCTCAGCGTAAAGTTTTTCAGTAGAACAAACCAAAAGTACTGCTGTGATAGAAACGTTTGAGTTGAAGTTCTTAGGGGAGCTATTATGAATTTGGGTGAAGGGACAGCCTCTAGTTAAAAACCGTTTACCGTTGACAGTGCATCTCTGCCAGTTCGAAAAGTCCCACTCCGCAACTTTGGGGTGTGGCTTCGTCCTGAGAATGTTACAATCCCCTAGCAACAAGTATCACAACTCTAATGACAACACTCACTAAATCCCAGTGCTTTACAACAAAGTTAACTATAAACTGTAAACTTTAGAAATGATGTACGTACTTCCTGTCTAGTTAAGAAAATCTTTCTGATAGAGATGGTGATAATAATTAAGAGTAAGAAGTAGAAAGACGAATATAAGATATGTGAGTTTGTAAAAATTCTGTCTTGTTAGATCTGTGTTAAGAAATCTTTAGGTGTTTGCTAAGTTAGATATATGCTAATGGTAGCCTATATAAGTTTGTAAAATAGATCTATAGAGTTCCTTTAAGAATATAAGCTTGTAAGAAGTATCTAAGGTAGTCTTAAGACATGTAGTAATAAGCTTGTAAGATGCTAGGTGTAAATGTAAGTTTAAATAAGAAATAAGATGGAATGAATATAAGTATATAAGAATTAATAAGAAATATATTTGCTAAAGTAGTTCTATAGTTTCCTTAAAGTATAAATAAGTAGATGTTAATATGTTATATGTGAGTTTGTAAAAATGTGTAAATGTTGAGTGAGTTTATGCTTAAGCACATGTTATGTGGGTTTGTAAAGTGTAAATGTTAAGTGTGAGTCTATTCTTAATGTATATGGTGAAAACACCTGAGACACAGGAGATAGTGTCCTAGTAGACTGCAAGGTAGGCAGTCTGAATCGTTTCAAAAGCTCCAGAAGCCGCTAAGAAGCTAAGAATGGCGGAGGCCAGAACCAGCACAAGTCATCCTCGGCTGAGATCCATGGAATATCAACGCAGCACAGAAAAACCTGAGCTAACAGCAAAAACGGTGCGGTTTAAATTATTACTATAACTAAAAAGGTCTGTCTGTGAGAACAAAAGTTGCAGAGACGCTTGTTTGAACAAAAATTAACTGCAAAAAGTTTTGGTTGAAAAACGTCTCTTCATATTTGGAAGTGAAAGCCTGATACCAGAATTTATTTCTTGTTTGAACTTTTTGAACTTAAAATGAGATAAAATTACAAAAACATTTTGGTTATGGATTTCTTCAAATTTGGAAGGCTAGTACCAATATTTATCATTTGAATTTTGGTACTTAAATGAAATGAACAATAGAGATTTCATTGCAATGGGACAATTTTGAGCTTACTTATAGTAATGACCTAGGAACAGTTTTCTGGAATTGGATTAAAAATGGAACTGTTTAAATGAAGAAATGTATTTCTACTAAGAATCAAGATGCAATTTTGTATATGCATATATGCTTTATTAACTGGAGATTTATAAATTGTTTTGTGGAACTGTTTATGTAAAAATGGAATTACTTATGGAACTGGTTTTGTGTTACAAATGGAGCTGTTTAAACAGAAAAGTTTGGGTTTTCTAACTAGGCTTGAGATTTTGCTTAAAAATTATAAAGAAAAGAAGGAGCTATGAGATTGAATTATGTTCGCAGAAACCTGTTGATATTAATGCACCCTGGCTTTGTGGAATTGAGGAAATGTTTAAGTTTGATGTGAATACATCGAAGTTTTTCCTATGTTCTGTTAACAAGAAAATTCAAATGACTGAGTTAAAGTTGTAAGACGGAGAAAATTGTTAACTATATATAGCACCATATATGCTAATTCTAATGGTTCTGTTAAGAGTTTGCTTTGAGTTGTAAGATTGAGAGAATTGTGACTATGTATTGTGTTCCCCAAAATATTGTGTACTCTAATAAATTTATCTGGGGTCAGAGAACAGACAGCCACTAAATACAAAGGCTAGAAAATGGTGGCACTCACACCTTTAATCCTAGCATTCCAGAGATAGAAATCCCTCTGGATCTCTGTGAGTTCAAGGCCACATTGAAAATAGCCAAGCATGGTGACACACGCCTTTAATCCCAGAAAGCCAGCCTTTAATCCCAGGGAGTGGTCGTAGAAAGCAAAAAGATATATAAGGCGTGAGGACCAGAAACTAGAAGATTTTGGCTGGTTAAGCATTTGGCTGGTTAAGCATTCAGGCTTTTGAGCAGTAATTCAGCTGAGACCCATTCCAGATGAGGACTCAGAGGCCTTCAGTCTGAGGAGACAAGACCAGCTGAAGATCCGGCAAGGTGAGATAGCTGTGGCCTGTTCTGTCTCTCTGATCTACCAGCATGGACCCCAATAACTCGCCTCAGGTTTGATTTTATTAATAAGAACTTTTAAGATTCCTGCTACAATGTATAGTGATATTTATGTTAACCTGTTAATGGTAATGATGAACCTAAGGGATTCTTTAAGTTTGTAGTCGCCTTAAGAGTTTTGGTTTAGAAAGGGCTTGAGGCAGCTAAGATTGCTGTGGTCACCTTGGACCTAATTCAAAAGAGAAATGCCATTTATATCATCCTCTACTCCCATACTGGGAGGTGTAACAGCTATGGAGATTGCTGTAAGCCATTAATAGTTATTTTTTTATATATTAAGAAGGGGGGACCTGTGGGAGCCCGTTCTGGGGTTCCTCGTGGCTTTACCCAGCAGGTCCGAATAGAGGATGATCAGGACCACGTCCTGAGTGCAGGTGTCTGAGATGGTCTGCACTTGGCTGTGCTGGGGGAGGAGGTCATTTGCTCCACCCCTTGACGTCTCTATAAAAACCCTGGACCAGAGACAGTCGGGGCCCATTGGAATAGGTTCCAGGCCCTCTCGAGGCTATCCTTTATTTTCTATCTGTTTATCTCCACAAGATTCTCCGCTATAAATCCTTCTATCTAATATTTCCTGCTGATCGCACTCAAGAAAACTCTGGGAAGCTGTGGGGGTGGTGGGTAAACGCCCCACAGTTGCTATGGGGTGACAGTGGAGAAAGGCAGGGCAGGGTGACAGGCAACCTGGAAGTCCACAGTCCAGGCAGTGGTGTGCTATACCCTACTGTAGACATGGGGCAGAATGCCTTCCACACCATTTCCACTCTTGTTAGCTGGCAGTTGGTAACAAAAGTAATGAGCAAGGCTGGAGCTGCAGCTCAGAGAGGAGTCTGTGCACCATACATAAGGCCCTAGATTAGATCCCCAGCTCCACCAAAATAACAAACAAGTGGGAAAGCCCAGTAAGATGGGATTCTGCAGAAACAGAATCAAGGTGTCCTGGAGACAGCTGTTGCCCACCTTCCCATGAATCCCCTGGAGCCTGTCACAGTAGCAGAAGGCCGGCAGTGTGAGGATGGGGCTTACCGGCTGAAGACATTTTCGCTGAATGCGTGCTTTTCCAAGCGAGTGAGCAGAAGCAGGTTATCGTGGCCAGGGATGTCCAAGAAAGCCGTGACCCTCCCGTTGTCAGAGTCTGGACCACAATCTTCAAATCCATCTAGACAGGAAAAGGAAATACTCTAAAACTGTATCTGTAGGTGCTACTAAAAGTGATGGGTAAGTCACACTGTGGTAGACATATCCTATGACTGGGCTGTCCAGTACAAGCTCCTTAGAAGCCATCCACAATGGAGCCAACAGCTATGGAACTATAAAAGAAGGGTGGCAGGGACCAGTGTCACCAAGGAAACTGGTTCCCATCAACAACTATGATAATCACTCATCTCTGCAGGGAATATGTACCTCTCCTCCATCATTTGAAAATGCTCAGCCAAGAAACATATTTCACCCTGCAGACAAGAATCTAACAGCAGGTTCACCTCACATCTTGTCTGCCTAAGGACTACTTACCTGGTAAGTAGTCCCACCCATCCACATCCTGGCCTAGCAACACCCAAGAAGGCCCCTCCCTACAGGTCCCTTAGTCCATCCAGGCTAAGAAGTACCCTTAGGTAGCTGAGTTAGGAGCCCTGGAGCCAATGCACCTGGAACAGAAGTAATCCCATGACTCCTGATTAGCTATGTGATTAGAGGGCATCACTGAGCCTCTCTGCACTTCTCATCATGAAGTAAACCTACCTTGTGCCATCAGGATGGTAGCACATATGAGTTCTTGCACATAAAGGCCTGTGAGATCTGTCCCCTAGCCTTGTGGACAACCCTGACCCCTGGTCCCATGCTTTCATCTATGGTGACCATGACTAGCAGATACTGTCCCTCATCTCCTCTGTCCTGAGCTTTTAGGTTGTGGCTAGCATGCTGCATCTCTAGAAGGCCTTCCCTGCTTACCACCTCTCATGTCAAAGGCTCCAATGGTGCCAACCTGGCTGACCTGCTACAATACAGCTCTCTGCACAATACAGGAGGCCTTCAACAATAGCCACTCTCTTTGGCAGGCCACTACGCATTCACTACTGAGTTCTCCATGCCCAGCTCAATGCCTGGGTGCAGGGGGTGGTCCTTAACCACATAATGAGCAAATTCACTCTATAGCTATGTATCTCTCTAAGATAATTTGGAAACTACCAAATTAACATAATCTTTCCATAAAACACACACTGAAGACTTATCACTAAGAGACTACTCTAGAATGGTAATAGTAAGAAGAGCTCTTAGGTAGTCATAAAAATTAAAGTAATTTAATTTATGGGTTAGGGAGATGGGTTAGTCAGCAAAGTGCTTGCTGCCCAAGCATGAGGACCTGAGTTCAATACCGAGGACCCATAAAAAAGCCAGGCATGATTGAGTACACAGTAATCTCAATGATAAGGAGACAGAGACAGGCAAATCCCTGGCTAACTAGGTTGTGGAATATTACTTTAACTATGTAAAGATGTGTTACGTGTTCCATTTGTTTATGTTGCACTTGTTTAACCAGGCAAAGATGTGTTACATTTATTCACACTGCATTTGTTGTTTAATGGTGTAAAGATGTGTTGCTTTGCCTGCCTATGGTACCTGTTTGGTCTAATAAAAAGCTGAATGGTCAATAGCTAGGCAGTAGAGGGGTAGGTGGGGCTGGTAGAGAGAATAAGCAGGAGGAATCTAGACTCAAAAGAAAAGAGAGGAGAGAACCAGGAAATAGAGGGGAGAACAAGGGAAAAAGAGAAGGAAACACCCAGGGGCAACCAGGTAGCCACCATCCAACCAGACATGGAGGAAGCAGGAAAAGTAGGGCATACAGAATGAAAGGTAAAAAGCTCTGAGGCAAATGTAGATGAAGAGAAACAAGTTAAATTAAGTTATAAGAGCTAGTGGGACAAGTCTAAGCTAAGGCTGAGCATTCATAATTAAAAGTAAGTCTCCGTGTCATGATTTGGGAGCTGGTTGGTGGCCCAAATAAAAGCCTGCTACAAACCAGTCTATGCTACTTGGTGAGTAGTAGGCCAGTGAGGGACCATGTGTCAAATGGACAAAAGGAGGACAGCTACTGAGGAATGACATCCAAGGCAGACCTCTGGGCTCCACAGGCTGTACACACACACACACACACACACACACACACACACACACACACACACACACACCAGAACAATAGCTGTTATCTTTGAAGCACCTGTGATGAACCAGAGGTACAGAAGTACCTAGTAAGCATGACTCAGTTCTGTGTCTTTTGAGATAGGGTATGTTACTGGACCAGTAGCCAGTGGGCTCTGGGGTGCTGCCTGTACCTCTCTCCCCGCAAGGGCTATAGATACACATGACATAACTGGCCTTTTAGTGTGCTGGGGATCAAACTCAGGTCTTCACGCTTGTGTACTATACTGATCGAGCCACTGCCTCAGCCCCTCTTGATCTTTAAATTTTTTTCTTTATTTTTGAGAATTTCATAATATGTCATCTATCCATTTTTCCTCCTTCAACTTCTCTTATATCCCTCCAAAATGCCCTCCTAACTTCTTGTCTTTGTAATTTTTTTTTTTGATATTCCATAAAGTCCAGCTGGTAACTATCAACATGTGAATGGATAACCAACCACTGGAGCATGGGACACCTACCAATGCCACATATCAAAAAGAATGATTCCTCTTCCCCAGGACTATTCACTGCCAATAACTTCTCAAAAGGGAGTAGGGCCGGGGATCATCTACCTCATGTACTCTGGGATTTTGGCTGGCTTGGTCTTCTGCAGGTCTCTTGTGGACATGACCACAGATTCTGAGTCTATGAGTGCAATGGCTATGTCATGTCCAGAAGACAGCATTCACGGCACTCTGCCCACCCTCCACCCAGAAGATGATGCTCACGGTACTCTGCCCACCCTCTACCCAGAAGACTACACTCACGGCACTCTGCTCACCCACCAGCTTGGCATCCTTTCTGCCTCCTCCTCTTCGTCATCCTCTGAGCCTTAGTGGGGGTGCTAAGGGCCCACCATTTAGCAGTCTTTCTTGCTGCTGTTCTACAGGTAGGACTTTATCAGTCACACACCTGGCTTACTCCCCCCCTCCCCGAAGTGGGCTCACACTGTTGTTCTCAGTCATCTCTGCTCACTGTGTTCCCAAGCCTGGCCAGCCAGCTGTCCTCCTTACTTGGACTAAATACTTTAGTGAAGCACTAACTGTCAGAAAAAAGCTGTGTACCTGAACTTGACTTGCATTCTTTAGAGGGTCGATGAAGATAGATTACTAGAGTGTTGGGAGCCAAACTAGGTGTGCAAAAACAAGTGAAGATATTACAAACATGAGGATTTGCGTCCATAGCTTGGTGTTTTTATAAAATGTATTATTCTTATTAGTGTGTGGGAAGGGTAGGCATGCGACTGTGTGCATGTAGAAGTCCAAGGACAACCAGCAAGGGTTGGTTCTCTCCTAACATCCAACTCAGGTCTTTAAATTTTGTGCAACAAGTGCTTTTACTGTGAAGCCATCTCTGTACCCAGGTTTTTAGGCACAAATCTTGATCCTCAGGAGAACTCAGACTAGAAAAGCCGGTGAGGCCTCATGGGTGGGTATGATCTAAGACTCTGTGCCTAGAACAGGCATTGGCTCAGACTAAGACATCAGTCTACAAACACACATTTTACGTATAACAAGCACTGATTGTTAAAATTCAGCTACTGGGCTGGAGAGGCAGCTAATCAACTAAAAGCAAGTACTGCTCTTGCTGAGGACAAGAGTTTGATTCCCAGCAACCAGATCGGGTGGCTTACAACCACCTGTAACCCAGCTCCAAAGTGATCAAACACCTATGGCCTCTGCAGGCATCTGCACTCAAGTGTATACACCCCTGCCTCCAACACACACACACACACACACACACACTATTAAAAATAAAAATAATTTTTTTTTTTTAAATCCCTGCTACGGCTGACTTTCCCTATTTTGCAGCCATCTTGTTTCATTCCTGCTGGAGAAGAGGGAAATCTACTAAAAGGATAAGGCAGGAAGGAAGGGAAGGCCCTGGATTTGAAACCCAATTATCAAGAGGACTCTCACTGTTTCAAAGACAGCCTGGTAGGTTTGTGTACAACAAAGAGAAAAAGACACAGCAAAGCCCTCCTGGCCCTGATCCCCTGCTGAACCTTTCTACTTTGACCAAAAAGAATAAAGATGGAGAAACAAGCAGCCCAGGCCCCTGCAGGCTAGTTTTGGCAAGAGACCTGCCTCCCTGGCTAGTTCTGGAAAGATCAATGGCACCTGCTCTAGAGGTGCTGATGCCCCCTGCTGTACTTTGCATTGAAAATTAGATGTCTGTGCCAGTTACACTACAGGTGTGAAGAAGCAGAAGAGTCCCACCTGGCAGACAGGAAGCCATGGCCAATTTAGGAGTAATTGATCAGAGTTTAAAGTAGAGATGGCAAGCTGTTGCCTAGGTGCTCACTATTCTCTGAAATACTGGCCACAATTTTTCTCAACTCTTTTAGTTATAAATAAGAGCTTATTAAAAATTCAAACTGCCTCACAGAATCTTAATAAAGTATACTGTGTGCATGTGCATGTGGACATTTTGGGTGTCTTCCTCAATTGCTCTCCACTCTATTTGTTGAGGTGGTCTCTTGCTTAACCAGGAGTTCACTGATTCCCCTGGAACAGCTGGGCAGTGAGGCCAAGGGATCCTCCTGTTTCTGCCTACACGGCTCTGGGATGACAGGCATGTGTGGCCATAGCTAGCTTTTATGAGGGTGAGGGGGATCAGATTCAAATTCTCCTGCTCGATGGACAAGCTTGGTCCATCACCCAAGGCCCAAGAAGTGTACATCAGCTTAAGTGTGTGTGTGTGTGTGTGTGTGTGTGAGAGAGAGAGAGAGAGAGAGAGAGAGAGAGAGAGAGAGAGAGAGAGAGAGAGAGAGAGAATTAAAGTGCCATTTCTCTGAAGGATCACAGGGGTCACGACTAAGACCATGCCCACAGTACTTGATGTGTATACTCAAGACCCTCCCAGGGCCCAGAAACTGCAGCCCTCAGCCCACATGAGTGAAGAGCTTCTGTGGATCCTGGCAAAGTACAAAGAGCTCACTGCCAAGCTCTCAGGCTTACTCTTGGCCTTGCAATCTAGAGATTGACCTGCAGACCCAAGGAGAACCTCACACCCAAGAGCGAGGGCTTCCATGGGCGCTTGGGACCCACTCTATGCTTCATGGGCAGAACTTGCTGTTTTAAAGCTCTGCAAGAAACACTTTCATCAGGGAACTAAAGACCTTGGCAATTAGTCCACAGAAGAAGAGCTGTTCCTGCAGAATACTAATGACCCTACTACAGAGACACATAAAACAAGGGAATAAAAGCTATAGGTCATATGGTATTGAATAATTAACCCGTGCTGGTTACCTCCAACAATCCAGCAACCAGCCACACAGACTTTTGTTGTATAGTTTAAATGTTGTGATGTTTATATTAATTTTTTGAAAATTTCCTACACTGTACTTGGATCATATTTGTCCCCTTTCTCCAGCTCCTCCCCACTACTTATCAACTTCACGTTTTCTCTGTCGGACTGTCTTTTAAACTCAGAGTCCAGTTTGTATTGGCTGACCACTCCTGGGAATGAGGTCGGTTATATAGACCAGTGAAAACAACCAGCCTTTTCCTCTACTACCGTATCAACAGCTCCTCAGCTGGAGGTGTGATACCACACTCCCTTCCTGTCCTCCATGCTGGTATTTTGTCTGGCTTGAGCTTGAGCTGGTCTTGTTGAGTTCATATGTGCAGCTGCTGTGCTGTGTCTGGAGCCATCCTCTCTCTCTCCCAATTCCATGTAGATTTAGAGCTTTCCAAGGGGGTAATAGAGATGTCCCATTTAGGACTGGGCATTCCAAAGTCTCTTACTCTCTGCACTTAGACCATTTATGGGTCTCTGTGTTGATTACTGAAAGAAGCAGCGTCCCTGATGAGGGTTGAGTGAGGCACTGATCTATGGGTACAGCAACATGTGATGAGCAGTCATTTTATTGCTATGTTACTTTAGCAGAATGATTGTGGCAGGTTTTCCTGAGGCCCATGACATATCTAGTCTCAGGTTCTTGGCCCCATTGACAGGGTCAAGTATAGGCTGCATCTCCTGGAGTAGACCTTAAATCCAATCAAAACATGGTTGCTTACTCCCGAACAGTTTGCATCAGCATGCATATCTTGCCAGGCAAGACATTATTGTATCTCATAGTGCTCACAGCTGGCTGAGACAGATGAGTAATTTTCTCCTCCAGTACTGTGCACAGTACTTTCCAGTACAATGAACATTAGCTAAGAGGGATGAAGCCTCTAGATCTCCATCTCAATTTCTCTACATCCTTTGATTCAAGCATGTGCTGTCTTCAGCAACAGGGTCTTACTGTCAAGTTGGCAGCAGTTAACCAAAAGAATTGGCAATGCCTATAGAGTTTGGGAAGGGGTTTGTGGAGCCCCATCAACCAACAACTCAAAAACAGGTAAGTCATTCATTCCTGGTACCTAAGGTTTTATTTAGTGATGCATGGTGTCTAGGTAGGGTACTGTTTCCTGCTCCCCCATTGTTGTAGGGTTTCTGTTGCTGTGAAGAGAAATCATGACCATGGCAACTCTTAAAAAGAAAACATTTAATTGAGGGTGGCTTACATTTTCAGAAGTGTAGTCCATTATCATCATGGTGTGACATGGTGGTGTTCAGGCAGACATGATGCTGGAGAAGGAGCTGAGAGTCTCACATCTTAACCCGCAGGCAACAGGAAGTAGTCTGAGACACTGGACGTGGCTTGAGCATATATAAGAGTTCAAAGCCCACCCCCACAGTGACATACTTCCTCCAACAAGGCCACACCTACTTCAACAAAGCCATACCTCCTAATAGCACCACTCCCAATGAGTTTATGGGGCCCAGTTACATTCAAACTACCACATTCCACTCTCAGGCCCCCATAAGCTTGTAACAATTATCACAATGCAAAATGCATTTAGTCCAACTTCAAAAGTCCCATAGTCTATCACAGTCTCAAAAATGTTTAATAGTCCAAAGTTCAAGGTCTCTTCTGAGATTCATGTAATCTCTTAACTATAATCCCCTATAAAATCAAAATTAAAAAGCAGATCACATACTTCCAACATATAATGGCACATGATATACATTAGCATGCCAAAATGCAGGGATGGGGGCAGAGTGAGTAAATACTGGACCAAAGTAAAATCAAAAACCCAGCTGGGCAAATGCCAAACTCTGCATCTCCATGTTTGATGTCAAAATGCTCTTCAGATCTCCAACTCCTTTCAGCTTTGTTGACTGCAGCATACTTCTTTCTCTTGGGCTGGTTCCACTCCCTGTTAGCAGCTCTCTTCAGCTCTGGCATCTCTAACATCTTGGGGTTTCCAAGGCAATCCAAGATTCACCTTCGCAGCTTCACACAATGGCTCCTCCAGGCCTCTATGCAGGGACACCTCTTGACATATGCCTGGCCTCAGTGGCTTTCCTTAGTCACTACTTGACACTAAAGCCAGAATCACATGGGGCTGCCAAGTTCTGCTGGGGCTGGAACATGGCCCCCTTGTTCAATTATATCTTCACCAGCATTCTGTTTTCCATGGTTCCTTCACTATGTTTGGCTATTCTGGAACTTGCTTTGTAGACCAGGCTGGCCTCAAACTCGGAGATCTGCCAGCTTCTGCCTCTGGAGTGCTAAGATTAAAGGTGTGTACCAGCACACCTGACTCTAAACTTTTCTTTAATTCCTTTTCACAAGTTGGAAACCTGGATGGGTGGGATCTTGCCCTGAAGTCACTACTCCCTTTATTCCATTTCTTAATCTGCTTATCTCCTTGAACAGAGCTTTCACTTCCTGGTGTTGCTTTTCTCCTCAAATTGTACGTTTTATATTTTTTCTTTCTCAACTTGCTCCTTTCCACTGTAAGTCTTCATTAGATTTATCACTAACAACCACATGAGAGTCTATACTAGGCTGTTTGGAGATTTCCTAAGCAACTCTTCACCTTAGTCTCAGGCAGACTCTTTGAACAAGAGCAAAAAGCAGCTACATTCTTCATCAAAATAGCACAAGAATGATATCTAGGCAACATACTAAAATTCTTCCCCTCTGAAACCTCTTGAGCCAGGCCCCTACAGTTCATCAAATCACACTCAACACCACTGTCTTCCATGTTCCTCTTAGGATGGCCCATTAAGCAGTGCTTAAAGCTTTCAACTGCTTTTCTAATCCACAAACCCAAGGTCCCAAGGTCCCAAGGTCCACAGTCTTTCAAACAAAAGCATGGTCAGGCCTATCCCAGCAATACCCCAGTCCCTGTCTTAGTTAGGGTTCCTATGGCTGTGAAGAGAAACCATGACCATAGCAACTCTTATAAAGAAAAAACATTTAATTGGGGTGACTTACGTTTTCAGAGGTCCTTTATCATCATGGTGGGACATGATGGCATGTAGGCAGACATGGTACTGGAGAAGGAGCTGAGAGTCTTACATCTTGACCTCATAGGAACAGAAAGTGAACTGACTCATTGGGCATGGCATGAGCATATATGAGACCTCAAAGCCCACCCCGACAGTGACACACTTCCTCCAACAATGCCACACCTCCTAATAGTGCCATTTTCCATGAGCTTATGGGGAACAATTTTGTTCAAGCTACCACACTCATCATAGAGTAACTCAATTTAAACTCTTTTCATATATGAATTTATTTTAGGAACCTTCTGTAGTAGTAGGTTTCTATATGGCTTTTTCAAAAGGCCTTTAGACCACACAAAATTCTTAAGGCCTAGAATGCAAAAGAATATTACCAAGCTTGAAAAGAAGCCAAGCTGATAATAACCAGGAAAAATGAATACGCAGAAGTTGCCCAGAGCCGATGGGATTAATAGAAAATTCTCTTTAAGCATCAGTTAAAAGAATGTTTAAAATATATATACATTCCAGGAAAAAAAAGAGTCAGAAATACAAGTGAGATCCAAGTGCATATCTGAGTGAGAAAAACACACAAAACAAACCAAAAGACAAATGGAAATAAGTTAGCAGGTCAGACAACTGGGAAAATGGATGACTCGAAAGATACAGCAAGAGGGGCTGCCCTGGTCACTCCTCCAGAGGACCAGAGAGCTCTATTCCTAATACCCTTATGACAGCTCACAGCTGACTGTAACTCCAGTTCCAAGGTCTCCAACACCCTCTTCTTGCCTTCGTAAAAACCAGACACATGGTGCACAGACACATACACAGGCAAAACATCCATGCACATAAAATAATACAATCGAAAAACCAACACAGGAAACTGTCCAAAACAAAGCAAAGAAGCCAAATGGCAAGAAATAAAACGATGCAAGGTGGTGCAGTGCATGTGCAAGCGGAGATGAGGTGAGGCATGCACCAAGACCAGAACAATAATGGCTGATCTGAGGGGAACTGCAAGGCTTCCGACTCTAGAAACTCAAAGACTCCCGCTCTCTGCAGAACAGCACCAAGGTATGGGACAGCAGGGCATGCCACATTCAACTGCTAAAAACCAGGGACCCAAAATACCCTTTATAAGAAGGAACTACCTTAAAAGTTCCTAAGCCGGGCGGTGGTGGCGCACGCCTTTAATCCCAGCACTCGGGAGGCAGAGGCAGGCGGATCTCTGTGAGTTCGAGGCCAGCCTGGGCTACCAAGTGAGTTCCAGGAAAGGCGCAAAGCTACACAGAGAAACCCTGTCTTGAAAAACCAAAAAAAAAAAAAAAAAAAAGGTCCTTCTTTTTAAATTGACAAATAACTGCATTCATAGGGAAAATCTTGAATGCACTCGAGGGTATGTGTTGGGGGGGTTACACTAAAATCCTATAACCAAGAGAAGAGTGGACTTCTCACCAAAAACTATTAAATGAAAGAAAGAAAGAAAATGGAAAGAAACCATTACAGAATTGAGACAAAGTTTGTACCTAGAGACATGGCTTTCAAAATGTAAAGTAGTATAAACATCTAAAAAATCCATGAGTGGGCACTAGAGTTACAAGTGGTTGTGAGCAGCATGATGTGGTACTAGGAGGCAAACAGAGGTCCTCTGGAAGACCAGTGAATGCTCTTAACCACTGAGGTATGTCTCCAGCAGCAAACGACATAGACATAGACGTTTCAAACAAACAGAAAGCAATCCACTGCCAACAGACTATACGCAAGAAGTGGGAGGGCTAAGCTGGGCGGTGGTGGCATACACCTTTAATCCCAGCACTCGAGAGGCAGAGGCAGGTGTTGAGTTAGAGGCCAGCCTGAGCTACAGAGTGAGTGCCAGGAAAGGCTCCAAAGCTATACAGAGAAACCCTGCCTCGAAAAAACAAAACGAAATAAAACAAATAAAAAAAATTAAAAAAAAAAAAAGTGGAGGGCTTTCCTCAGGAAGGTCATGGCATTGATGGAGCTCAGACACTACTCCAGTGAGAAAAATGGAAACAGGAAACAGTTGCTTTTTCTCATTCGACAAAATTTCTCTAAAACACAGAAAACTGCAGGGCCTGTGAGAGGCCTCAAAGGGCAAAAGCATTTGTCATGCAAGCCTGGCAACTTGAATGAGATCCCTGGAACCCACAATGGAAGAAGAGGATGGACTCCCCAAAACTGTCCTTTGACCTATGCATGTACACCACAGCAGAGCTGCACCCACACTAACAAATGCATGTAAGCGTCTCACACACAGTAACAACAAGATGACCAAAACGTCACTAATATCTACAGCAAAACTGCTGACGGCACATTAGGGTGTCCGTGCATGCTTGTAGAAGTACCACATGGCACCAAGACCAGAAAAAAGATGGAAGCAGACAGGCTGGCAAGGAAAAAGCAAAACTGCCCCCATTCATAAACAATTGCCAAAGACCTCAATGAAATCACAAAGCAACAACTAAAGCAGGTGAGTATTTCAATAGCATAGGACACAACTCAATACACAAAGAACAATTATGGGGACTGGCGAGATGACTCGGTCTATAAAGGGCATGCAAGCTACATGACCTGAGTTCCAATTGCTAACACCCAAATTTTTAAAACACCATTTGGGGCAATATGAACACTGGAAAACTTCCAGGGATCAACTGCAGGAACACAGCAATGAAGATAAAGTGCTATAGTGCAAAGCAGAGATCAACTGCTCCAGAGAGCGGAAGCCCCAACATTGGTACAACATCATCTTTTCTAAATTAAACAACAAGCCTAGTGCTATCATAATCAAAACCCAGAAATTAAGTGTGGAGAAATCAATCCATTGCTTCTAAGTTTACATGGAAATTCAAAGGATCTAGAATAGCTAAGGCAGTTTTAAAGAGAAAAGCCTTACTATTCAGGTACTAGAAGAGGGCTTAAGAATAAACATGCTGCTTTGCAGACAGTAAGAAGAAACACAGTTGTCTGCAAAACCTCGAAGCCAGTTCAGTTTTTACAAAGGTTCCAAGGAAACTCAGTGGCAAGGGACAAACTTTTCAGCAAACAAAACAAAACAAGTAAATAAATGTGGAGAAGATGAACCTTGGTCCTTATGTACTGTCAAGGTAATTAACTTACAATCTGTCAGGCAAACTCAAAGCAAGGAACATTAGATATTCTAGAGCACAGGAGAAAAAGCATATGCCATAACCAAACAATCAATTCAGCCCCATCACAATGAACAATGTGCTCTCAGAAGAAGAAAGAAGCAGCCAGATGGGTTACCCCATGCCTGTATCCCAGCACCCAAGAGGTCATGGCAGGGGGATTGCCATGAGTCTGAGGACAACCTGGGCTACAAGTTCCAGGCTAGCCCCTTATTTTCCTCTCACCACCACCCAACCCAGAAACAATTAAGATGAAAGAGGAACATCATGCCACAGACCTCAAAAAAAAATTTCAAAAAAGGTATTTCTGAAAGATTTGCATAAAGGTTATACATTAAAAAAAAAAAAAAAAACAAGAACAAAAACAAAAACTGACAGTTCAGTACAGGAAATGTTGGACAACAGCCTTAGTAATTATGTCAATGTCAATTAAAACCACAATGAGATCATGCTACACACCCACTAGGAAGACAACTGTTTTTTAACTGACTATATCAACACACTAGCAAAGGTGACAGACAGGCAAACTGGTACTGCTCCTAAAACAGCCTGACAGTTTCCTTACAAAGTTAACAGGCATTTACCATATGATCCTCTGAGCCCTACTCCTAGGTATTTACCCAAGAGAAATGAAAACACGTTTGTTTACACCAAGACCTGCATGTTCGGTTACAAATGAAGGAGAGTCGCCTCTCCCAGGGCCACCAGCACTGCCAGAAGGTTGGTAAGTCCGTCACAGTCACTACCAGCACTCGGGATAAGCTCTGTAAGTGTAGGTTGTGAGTACTCCTAACACTCACCTCCCTGTAAATAAGCAAAGCTGCTGGAATGAGGCAGTCTCCCTAACTAGCAGCTGCTAGACTCTGCCTGGCTGCTGAGAGCAAAGCCAGGCTACCCTCACACCAATGCCAGTCACCAAGAACGCCCCACAGATGCCAAGACAAGTACGGAAGAGTTGCAGCTGGCTGCCCTGGTCCTAAAGGCAGCCTCAGCCAGGAAAGCTGAAACAGCACCTGACAGTTTGCCATTGCAAGGTGCAATGAAGTCCAGATGAACCTGCAGCCATTTCCACTTGGTAGCGGAGCACAGAGACTGATGGCTGGTACAGAAGGCAAGGCTGGGACTGAGCCTGATCCCTTGATAAAAAGGCAGCAGTGACTGATCCAAAACAGGGGGTGAATGAGTCCGAGCAAGAGGCTATGGCTGTGTAAACGGCCCTGGGACTGAAGAAACAAGCAGCCCCAGCTGCCTGGGCACCAGGCACCAGGGAATTCTCAAGCACTGAAAATGATCTATCCTGTCAGTGGTTAAGACTCACTTAACAAATTAAACACGGGTAAATTTCACCGAATGTAAACTGTATGTCATTAATAAAAGTAACTTTAAAAAATTAATATGAGCCTTTAATCCCAGCACTTAGAAGGCAGAGGCAGGTGGATCTCCAGGCAAGTAAGAGAAACAAAGAAATGAAGAAATGAGACCTTGTTTCAAAAACAAAACAAACAAGCAAACAAAAAAAACAAAACACTAAAGAGAAGACATCCCATCTTTTTGTTCTGTTGCTGTGGCCAAGCCAAGCTTTACCAGGCTACAAGGTTCACCAGGTTCCTTGCTGAGATACTGTGAGGGGAACAACTTCGTTTTCTTGAGACAGGGTCTTGCCATATGTAACTTGAATTCCATATGGTACTTAGGCCAGCCTTGAACTTGAGATCCCCTTGCCTCCTCCTAAGGGCTAGAATTATCAAGTCATGTGCCACTACCTCAGCTGAAACAACTCAGCCCATGAGACTCCCTGGGCTCTGATTCTGTGTTTAGGAAGTGACTTTGTGAGCCCAACCATCTCCTTCAAAACCCAGTAGGCATCCAAAGAAAGCACAATAGTTAGGAAACCACATGGAGGTGCGAGGCCTCCAGGGAACCCTTCATTTCATTGTAAAGATGTTTAAGACCACAGATATAGGCTGCCACGTCATTTATGTTCTTGGTCAGTAAGTCCTACTTGCCCAGTGGTACTGGACAAGCCAGGGAGTTCATACCACACAGTCTATCAAGTAGGAAAAGCTTCCAGAATGAATACCCCAGGGACTGGTCTCTCTATTCTGCATCAGTCCTGTTCTTCTATCCCCCAGGGCTTTGGACCACAAGAAAATGGAATCCCTCCATCCTCCCACCCACACCACAGCAATTTCAATAAAATATTCTAAGTCACAGAGGAGCAGGAGGATGAGAGAGAAGGAACTCTCCCAAGGCCAGGAAGAAAGCTAGAAATCAACAGCACAGTCGGTGAAACTGATACCCAAACCACCATTTAAAACCTGGACACCCAGAGGCACAGTGGGTCACAACTGTAATCCCAGCACTTGAGAGGCTGAGACAGGAAGATTGCCAACCTGGGCTATATAGTGAGTTCCAGGCCAGCTATGGAGTGAGACTTTGTCAGAGATGGACTGAAACATAGAGACAGAGAAAAATCTGTACAACATACAGTGATAAGTTAGCACATGGTCAGGAACTAGGAAATCAAGACAGCAATAGGAATCAGCTGTGGGAGAGGGAGGAGGCGCCAGTCCATTGATCAAGATCAAAAGCATATACACAGACAGCCTGGGAGCGCAGCTGCCACAGGCTGAGCTGGGCTACTGGGAGGGTGGCTGTCCTAATCCATCAAAATCCCAGGCACTCCAGAAGAAGCAAAGGAAGAATTATCCCAAGAAACACTTTTAACTCAAGAGTAGAAACATACCAAACTATCCCAAAGAGAACCAGGTAATACATCTCTCAAAGTACATATGACTGCAAACCACTGCCAGAAAAAATTGGTACACAAGGCAAATGAGCATCCTCAGTTCGGCACCAAAACATCACAAGACCCGAGAAAAATGACTGAGAAGTCTGCTTAGAATGAGCAACATCTTCAAAAATAGACATCACAATCAAAGAGGAGAGCAAAACCAGGCAAGCGGGGCAGGCACTAGAAAAGGACCTTAGACATGAAAAATGGAGACTGTAATTAAAACTTCAATAAGCAGCTTAAGTGGCAGTTTAGACACAGCTCAAGAGAGAGTTAGTGAGCTGGAAGATTGATCTGACAAATTACCCACAACACTGCATGGAGAAAGGAAGATGGCAACAGAGGACAATTAGGACACCGGAGATGGAGAGCTAAGGCCTCAGGTAAATCCAATAGGACTCCAGAAGAGATCAGAGAAAAAGGAAAGAGATACTGGCTGAAAAAAAAGATGAATAGTCAATCTGCAGAAGTACAACGCATAATTAATAACAAAGCCATCCTTGGCATTACAGAGTACCATAAGCAAAGAAAAGAAGGAATAGTGATGATCCAGGCGCAGATCGCTCCCCAAAAAGACTGATTAGAAGAATAATAGCCAATCAACAGGAGGGATATGGATGCTGACAGCCTCATTAGGGGTGACCTTGTCTTTAAGCTTCCCTTTCCTCTGCATAAACAAGCTGAGCAGTGCCCACTCCCAGGACTATTGCGGTGATGACTAAATGACAAAAACAGATGATGGTACACACAGATGTGGGGATGAAAATGGCTAGTGGGTGCAGAAATCCTTATACTGCAGTAGGGCCCCACCAACTGGGTGCCTGGCCTACAGCATCCATTAGAACCTACCTTCTCTATACATATTAGTTTAATAGTATTTTACAGCACACAAGACAGATAACATTAAAGTCATCTGCTTACATGCAGGACAACTCAGTTCACAAAGTGCACTGGCGTGAGGACCTACTGTATGACAAAGACAGTACCCGACTCCATCACAGTCATAGGAAAGCTACTTCTTTTAAAAACATCCAAAACACCAGCAACATTCTGAAACATCTCCTAGGTTTGTTTAGAATTTGTAACAATGAAGCTGAAGTGCTCAAATTTAGATTGTGTCAATGTGTTACAGACCAGAATCTTCAAAAAGGCGGCCATATTTGCCTCACTTGCCTCCTACAGAGCACCAGAAGCTGTGCTCTGGAAGTACAGATCTATTTCCAAGTCCCGAGCAGTCCTCTCCCCACCCCCAGACGCTGGGAGTGGAGTTTGCAAACAGAAGTTCAGTGGGTTTTTGATGGCAGCTTATTACAGAGTGCCACAGTATCAGGCCAGTAATTATGTGGTTTATACACACACACATACATACACACACACACACACACACACACACACACACACACACACACACACACACAGGATGCACTCCCATGAGTGACTGTGGTAGTTGGTTGTTTCCTGGGTGCTTTATCAGGGTGGATTTTCCTGCAGTCTGCTTTGTACAGTCACAGGACAGACCTCCTAATGTATCCATCCCCCTCCTCCTTTAGCTGAACCTCACTCTTGATGACCTTAAGACCCTCATCCCAAATGGCCAACCTCAGGAAAAGACAAATGGTAAGTAGTTAATTACCTAACAAGACGGTGAGAAAACCACTGATCTATCCAGACAAGGCCAAGCAAGTTCCTCTGACTGCAGGAAAAGAGGTCCTTTCCTCACAAGGAGTTGCTCTAACTCAGAATCTGCCCCTTAAGTAGAGATTGCAGCTCTTTTATTTACTAAACCCTTCTGTCTGGTCTGTAAATACTGTCACTCCTGGGCCTCCAGTTTGTCATTCCTAACACAACAATTACCTTGAAAAATATTAGCTGCTGCTATTATTATTAAATCACTGACAACAATATATTGCAGGTGCTATTAATGCTTCTCTGGCCAGAGTTCAAGGCTAACCACAGAATTGGAAGTGTGGGGAGGAGAGGGGAGGATTTCTAGGAGAAATTCAGAGAGGCATGAAGCTCTTCTAGTGCCTGGGCTTGGTGGCTGAGTCATGAATCCACGCGGAAAGACAAGGAGATGGTCCCACATCTTGGCCCTGCTGATTTATATGTCTGCTCTGTAAGACAAACAGAAACAGCACTCTAGAGTCCAGAAGTTCTATAATACACAGCATCCTCCATGTACAGAGAAAATGGGAAAATACAGCAAAAACTCTAAACAGAGTAAGAGGACCCAAAAGTTGGAATTACAAAGGATTTTAAGGAAACTCTTAAACTTACATCATGAAGAGGGCAATAATTTGTGAAAAGGAAAGGAATCTTAATGAAGAAGTGTTCTTTGGAAAAAAAGATGGTTCAGGAGGTAAAATTGGTAGCACCACAAAGCCATGTAGGTGGACAGGGTGGCTTGTCTGTAACTCCTTCACTCCTGTGGCAAGATGGGAAACAGATAGGAGTCCCCCAGAAGTGTGCAGGCCAGTTAGCCTAGAGTATGCAGTGCAGTGGCAAAGGAGAGACCCTACCTCAAACCAAGTGGAAGGTGAGGGTGCCCTCTGACCCTTACACACAAACACATGTATAAGCACACATACACACTGTACACACATACATACACAAGAGTAACTTTTTCAATTTAAAAGTCACCAAATAGTAATTATAGAGTGGAAAACAACATCTGAAATTCTAAAATTCACTGAAGATGACAAAATTCTCCAAATCTCATTAGAGCCACGAGATCCTGAAGCTCTCAGTGAACCCCAAGAGGGCAAACACAAAAATTTCACCTGACACATAGTCACCACTGGTCACCAAAACCCAAATGGTCATTTCGGAAGCAGCATGGAGTGAGGCCTGGCTGGCCTCTCCTCATAGGACAGTGGATAGAGAAAGGCTGCATCCTCCAAGGTCTAAAAGTGAAAGCCGTCAATCCAGAGCTTAGTGGCCAGTGGGACTGTCTTCAGGAACAAGATGAAATAAAGACACTGTCAGAATTTAAAAAAAAAGTGTTCCTACCTACCACTCATTCTTGAACACACAGCTAAGGATAAAGGTGGGAGCAAGGCGGGCTGGACCCAGCGACACCGTTTAGAGGCCATCTTCAAAGGGACAAAGCCCATGGGAACAGAGAAGACAAAGCCCTCTCCTCACCACTGCCTTACTGCTTTCACATGCACATGAAGGTTTGAGTGAAAAGGCGCCCCTGTGCTGTGGGATCTGCACCCCCAGGTACGTGGGCAGTAGTGACTCAAAACCACACAGAGGCTCAAAGGAGCTTCTTCAGTTCAGACTTAGCACCTCACCCCACACATACACCCTGCCAAGGCCCGCTCTGCCTCCACGGTGAGGCCTTTAAACACTAGGCCTATCATCCAGTGCCTGGAACACTTCAACTGTCTCTATAGAAATCAGTCCCCTGAGGCTTTGATTAGCAGCATTCAGACAGCCGGGTAGCCTACAAGAAGGCAAGAATCTCACCTTCAGAAAACTACCCTGAGGTGCAGCATGCAGCCTGCAGCCTGCACCACCCAGAGCCACACTGGGAAAAGCAGGTATACAGCAAGCACAGACTCTAATTAACGTGCTTTTTTTTTTTTTTTTTTCCAAACAGAGACAGAAAACAGGTCAAAACTACCATACTGCTGCTAAGCAAAATGAATGCTAACATCCAATATAATGTGAATTAATTTGTCAAGTGTCAGTCACTCTAACAATGGGCATAGCAGAATGAAATTTTGATAATTCATATTAGATATGTAAAGAAGGGAAGGCAGAAGTTTTAAAAGTTAAGAAAATTGATCTGAAATAGCAGCAAATCTGAGTTATAGGGAGTTTTGTCCATGTTCAGAACAGGATTTATAATCTTAGTCCTACACACAGCAGAGTCAGGCTCACAGCCACACCCCTGGGACAACCCTGCTGCCAAATTCACTGCTGGTAGTCAAACGGAGCCAGGGAGAAGCAGCATCTGGTGTGCCACAAGTGGGCTCGGCACTCCCAATGCGGTGCAGATGGGCAGCCCTGGTGCCAACGCAGCCTGTCAGTGCCTTAGAGCGCGCACAGCTTGGGACAGCATCTCCCCATTCACAACATGTGGAAAAGACATTAAATGTTATTAAATCACACGAGGGGGAAGTTATTTCCTCCTTAATTCCCTAATGAAATTAAAGAAAGTACCCTTTTGGTGCTAATGTTTCTCAAATATTCCCCTAAGACTAGTTATCTTTTATTTTATTTTGTTTTGAGACAGGGTCTCATGTAGCTGAAGCAGGCCTTGGACTCACTACATAGCCAAGGTTTGCCTTGAGCTCCGGATCCTCCTGAGTTCTGGGAATAGAGGTGAGGGCCACCACTCCCAGCATGCTAAATCTTCCTGTTAACACAAACTAAGCTTCTGTCAAGATTTCTTGCAGGCAAGGTGGGTGTTGTGGCTTTTACCCCAGTACTCGGGAGGCAGAGGCAAGCAGATCTCTGTGAGTTCAAGGTCAGCCTGGTCTACAGAGTTTCCACAACAGCCAGGGCTAGAGAGTAAGACTCTAACTCAAAAAAAAAACCAAAAAAACCAAAAAAACAAAAACAAAAACAAAACTTACAGGCAACAGTGTCTATCTAGGATTTAATGATATTATTTTATTTCCATCATATTGTTAAATTTCACTTATAGCCACCAATATGAGTTCCTCAAAATGGTTTCAAATGTATCTGATATAAAGAAAACTGCACATTATACACTGATAAAATAAAAATGACAAAAAAAATGGCACACAAATGACTGATTTTTGAATTGATGCAATCCATGGAAAATAATTTTACTAATAATGTCACATTCATACCTAAAAAAATAGCACCTCTTATTTCAAGTACTGAAAATCCATTTTCTTTTACAAAAGTGCTTTGCCTTGTGTGGATCAGTTCCTGGGCCTTCTGAGAATCAATCAGAAGACACTCCCAGGGCTGAGTTAACACCATCCTCAGGGCAGCTGCCACTGTTTGCTTGCAAATGGAGCACCACATCTTTTTAAATTGGGAGCAGATGAGATTGAGACTGCCCTTCCTCATGGTGAGAAAGCCAGCACGGGCTTCGGTGTAGATGGCCAAGGTGTACTGACCAGGTGCTCAGATAAATAACCTTGCCCGTGACATTTTCCTGCTTCTTCTTATTATGTCTTCAAAGACAAACTAAATCAATCAACAACTGATGAGCACAGTAATAACAGAGCTGACTGTCTCCACCTACACACTTTAGAAATCTGAACGCTCTCTGCTGTGGGCCCTACTGCTTCTTGGCCTCATACCCCACATGCCAGGGGCATCCATTTCCCTTTTAGGGTGGAAGGAGAGCATGACAAGATCTTCTGTGGTTGAGCCACAGCTAAGGAGCTAGGGGTCTCAGCATGACTGGGAGGCTTCTGGTCAGTGGGAAAGCCACCTCCATGCATGCCTGTCACCACTTGAGATGTCCCCCACATGTTCCCATTAATGTGGCTTGGCCCTGGATGTTACCACTGCCTAGAACATTCTTCCCTAGATGTCCTCTCAGATAACTTTCTTTAAAAACAAGAACACAAAAAAATCTTCATTCCACTGCCCCATCTCCTTTTCTATTTTTCTAGCAAACACCTCACCTTCAGAAGGAAAATGCACGTCAGCTGTGTCGCCCCCCTCCCCCCCCACCCCCAGAGTAAGAAGCTCTGATGAGCTCATTGATATGCCTGGCACACACAGACACTCAATAAAAGGTGTGGAATGAATGGGCGACTGAGCGAATGGTAAAGCCCTGCCGAGCTGGTTGCCCGTGTCCCCTGGCCATGGAAGCAGCACGGAAAGCGATGTCTGCTCTTAAAAGGATTTTCTAGGATTTACATTTCCGGCCACTGCTAAGATGGCATGCTGTCTGGCAACTGTTGACAGGGACAACAAGTGAGGTCTATGTGATAGTATCAGGGGCAGTCAACTATTCTGGGAGCCAACAAGCAAGCCCAGGCTGAACATAAACACCAAGAATCTTAAGTACTCAAGTCAGGCATGAAATATGAAGTAGTATATGAATAATTCCTTGTTCAATTGTTTTCACTGTATGTTTTGAATTTGGGGAATAGAAGTTACCAGTTCCATTCATGAAAGCTTAATACAATGCAGAAACGCAAGGCTTCCTGGAGAAAATAATCTCTACTAGGAACTTCACATCAACTGGTCCAATTAAGATTGTAAATAAACCAATACCGATCATGTTTAGTTCATTTGCCATCAAGGTTAGGATGAATTGCCAATGCCAGGTTCACACAGACACCGCTAACTCTGCAACAAAGGATAAATAATTAGAACCATCAAAGAGCAGTTGAGGAAGGGCTTAGAAGTGCTAGTGTGATCTCCAAGTAGGTTTTTCTTCCCAGAATCCCACATGCTCAGCACCTAGCCTCTGTCCACTGCATGGTACTAGGTGCATGTGCACATACCACACACACATACACACAGCCTGTTTCTACTGGATTGTGCCCAAGGCCCCTGCTGTCAGCAGCTGTGGATGTTATCTGCCTTACAGGGAAAAATTCCAAATTGAGACTTCAATAGCTCAGATAGATAGCTCATTTCTACAATCCAGCCAAGCCAACGTGGTTCTGAGCTCATATAACCAAAACCAAGATGTTTTCAGTAAGGCTGTACCCATTTTGCAAAGAACAAGATTTATTTTCCTTTGATCCTAAAGCCAGACAATTACAAAACACAACAAAAAAACATTGATTAAAAAGTTTTAAAAATTGCCGGGCGGTGGTGGCGCACGCCTTTAATCCCAGCACTCGGGAGGCAGAGCCAGGCGGATCTCTGTGAGTTCGAGGCCAGCCTGGGCTACCAAGTGAGTTCCAGGAAAGGCGCAAAGCTACACAGAGAAACCCTGTCTCGAAAACACCAAAAAAAAAAAAAAAAAAAAAAAAAAAAAAAAAAAAAAAAAGTTTTAAAAATTAAGAACCTACAACTCAGAAAAGGGGAATTATCCTTCATAATGCTAAACTAGTTACTCAACGGCTGTCTAAAAAAAACCCAAATGACTACTGTCTTCACCATCTTTACCATCCAATCGGTGGAATGAAGGGCAAATGGGACCGGAGGCTCCAGGGACCCACACATGTCCCTGAGTGCCTGTCTGAAAGTCACTGCCTCTTCTTACAGCAGACTGCAGAGGAGCTATTCAGCCTGTGGTTAGATAAATGTGCTTCACAGGGCCAAAGAACAGTAGATACAATCTAACAGAAAGAAAAGGAACCCATCAGATTGTTTTAGAGCGAGAAAAGAATCAAAAGATCAGTGTGAAAGCAGGTCTATGAACAGCAAACCCACTGTAAAAACACCTCTATCCACAGTCACCCAGAGCTCAACAAAGCCCTGGAGTCCCCAGATGCATAGGCTCCTGGGGACTAAGGTCATCATCTAGGAACCAGCATTCAGTCCAGGAGGGGAAGGACCATGGGAAATGGCACACACAAACAAGAGCTAAGCCCGTTAGGTGCGGAGGAGCAGAGATGCATTCCTGAAGCAAAATGATCCATGAGCTGGGCCCTGGAGAGCAAGTGAGAATTTGTCATTCGGAAGAAAGTAAAAAAATCCGAGGAGGAGAAAAGAACTTTCTGGATATAGCACGAGCACAGCAGAGGCAGGACAGTCTGTCATCTTCTCGGATGCAGGGACTCAAGAGTTCTCACAGGAAGCCACCAGGCCCTGACTAAGTAGCTATAGTATAATTGGTTTGAAGTGGAAAGATGAGGGAAAATAAACACAGTAAAACACAGCCAATAAGATACCTTTATTGGTTCACACATGAACAGAGCTGAAGCTGCAGGCAGAATGTTCCTGCACGTCCATCCCAGCAAGCATTTTCATTAAGAATCCGTTCTCGGGGCAGTCCCAATATTTACGACTCTCCATTCAACATGTCATCCTGTCACTATAACTCTGTGTGAGATATGACACCCAGGGCCAGACCAATTATCCACACGATCCAATATTCTGTTTCTGACATAGCACTAGGGGACACTGGATGGAGAACATGATGGACATGGCCCACTATGTCTAGGTCTGGCTCAAAATAGTAGATTAGTTGACTGAGGCCAAAGTGGTTAACCTTATTTTCAAAATTTGTACTTAAAAAAGAGAAAAGAAGGGTACCATTTGGAACTCAGGGAAACAATCATTAAATGTAAAAAGGTTTCACCAGTCTCTCTCTGAACAATAACTAAGTTTCTAAGAGTCCTGTGTGATTTGGGAGACTTGAGTAGCCAATCCCCATCCTGCTAATCAGAGGTTCTCTTTCTCCCAAACAAGTTCCAAGGATGACTACAAGTCCTTAAATAATGACTGTTTCTACTATCTAGACTAGACCCATTGAATCTCAAAGAACGTTGTGAATGGTCACTTGTTTGGGGAATTGGCCCTCCACAGCAGGTCCCTGTTGACTTAACTCAATTTCAAAGGCAAGTTGTGAGGGGGGAAAAAAGTGTCTGTATCAACATCATCTTCTAACAAGACCCCATAGATTTATGAGCTCTCAGAGAGCAGATCCATCGACACAATGCTTCATATGGCAAATCTCTGAGGACCACTGATGGTTATATCTAGCACTGTGCACTGGGCTGGCTGGAAAGCCCAGCTTAATTCATGAGCAGCCATCCTTTCACACCATGCATACATGGAGATTCTTCTTTGATTTGTGGCTTTAATCACAGCTTCCAAAACCTGTCATGATTTATGACTGTGACTTTTACAATGACGGTCAATGAGAAACATTTACTCAGGTTACCTGATTGTCGAGACTATTGCATCTAAGCAATTCCTAAGCCTCTCTTTGGTGTGACACATTTCAACCTGTCTGCAGACCCACTGGCTGGGGGCAGATCTGGAGAAGGTGATTCCTCATTGACACAGTACTGATAAATAGAAGACAATTATTTAAAGATGCAATTAATTCACTAGTCAGACTTGAGACACATTCAAAAAGAAGGAAAGGACCTAGAAGGAAGCTACCTGCCTCTGTGGTAGGGAGGTTTCTATCTTCCTCCTATTAAAACTATTTCAAAGTGTACTAGTATTTGCTCTGCCCATAACCTTGGGCTATACGGCTGAAGGAGGCGGTGCTTCTTGCCATCGGTTAACAACACTGACTGGTGTTCCAGAGGACCCAGGTTCAATTCCCAGCATCCAAACAAATGCACCTGGCCTTACAGTGTCCGATCATGCTCCCCACCCAAAAAAAAGGAAGGAGGTGGTACTTCTTGCCTTCGTATGTGACCTTTCACCAGAGCACCAAGCAGCTTTGACCCAATAGAGTTGCTTCTCTTTGGCCAATCTGCTAGTGGGTCAAACTTCTCCCAGACAGGAACAAACTCTTCCATAAACAGACTGGAGTCTTCATGGCTCATGACACCTGCAGCTGTTTGAATAAGGGTGGCCCCACAGGCTCATATATTTGAATGCTTAGTCCACATTTGGAACTGTTTGGGAAGGATTAGGAGACGTGGCCTTGTAGAAAAGGTGTGTCACTGGGCATGGGCTTGGAGATTTCAAAAGCCAAAGCCATTCCCAGTTTGTGCTCTCTGTTTCGAGATTAGGGATTAAGATGTGAGTTCTCAACTATTGCTCGAGTGACATGTTTGCCTGCAGCCATGTAACCATCTATGATGGTCATGGATTCTAAGTCTCTGAAACTGCAAGCCTTCGATAAATTCTTTAGTCTGTATGTTGCCTTGATCATGATGTCTTGATGTCACAGCAGTAGAGAAGTACCTAAGGCGAAACCCAATCCTAGCCCAATTCCTCCTGCTTTCTTCTCTTTCCCCTCCCAACTCCTGACCCTCAGACCACACCTGGGCACTCCTCTTCGCCCTGGATGTTTTGTTTTTTTAAGACAGGGTCTCACTATGTATCTCTAGCTGGCCTCGAACTCACAGCAATCTGTCAGCCTCTGCCTCTGGGTGCTGGGCTTAAAGGCATGTGTCACTATGCCCAGCTACATTGATTTTTAAACCATTCTTTCTTAAAACAAATTGAAAGTAACATACAGACAGAACAGTGCTCAAATACAAGTACACCCAAAGGGTTTCACACATAGAGCATGCCTATCCAGTGAGCACTCCAGGAAGAAAGAGACCTTCAGCAGCAGCTCCAAATCTCACCTGGCTGCCTTGCCCCTCCCTCCTCTACACACCTGGACAGCTGTGCCAGTGTGTGCTGTGTAGGCAGAATCCACTCTGTGAGCCCTTACAGCCTGGCTTCTTTTATATTCCAGATAGTCATCCAGACTGCTTATAAAGCCAAAGTTTCCAACTGTGACTACACCCCAGTTTGTAGCTATTCTGCTCTTGGTGGATATCTGAGCAGGCTCAAGTCTAACTCTGCCCAGGAGCTGCTATGAAGAGACTCCCTTGAGAAGCGCTCTCTACCTGGCACACAAGCAAGAGTGGAATGTTATGTCATTCAAATCTTTGGGGAGGGAGTTTGTTTATGGTTTTGTCTTTTCATGAGAATTTCAGAGTAAATACAAAGAGTACCAATGTGTTCTGGAATCTTCCATTCACAAAGTAAAGCTCTCTCACCCAGCTTCTCCTTGAATTGGTGTGTTTTCTCCTGCTAGGCTATGAGTCTTGAAAGCACAAACGGGTCCCAATATGTCCAATGCCCAGCCATTGCCTGGTGAGTGCTCAACGGGTGGCCACTGAGCAACTGGCCTTGGCTGCCCTCCTTAACCTTCCATGCCTTCCCTACTCTTGTTTGCTTCTGAGCTGTGCTGACCACTCACTCACTGGACCACTGAGTCTCAACTGCCAAACACCCCAAAGCATTCTAGTTCTCAGCTAACCCCTCTGAAGCAAGTGATGTCCACTCATTTTATTCCAGTGCCCAAAGCATTCTCCAAGCTGCCTGGTGCCACCTGCTGTGCTAGACCATGGCAATCCAAGGTCAACACAATTCATTCTGATGAGCAAGGGGGCCATCTGGCCACGCCCATGTCAAATGCTGCCACAGGGTGGCAAAGAGTTCCAGTTCTGGAACAAGGAGAATATGGGCATCTAGCCCTATCTGTGTAGACAGCAAACAAGCTTCCCACAAGATCTACCTCTGAAGTCACTCTTCCCTGACCATTATAAGTCACCATCAACCTCATCCCCTTGTGTCACACCCAAGTCCTTCACTGGGAGCCTGACAGCCCAAGGTACCCACCCCTTATCTGGGTTGCAGCTCTACCCCACATCCTTTCCTGAAGGCTCAGCTCTAGTCATGCCCTGGTTCAAGCTCTCCAGTGGCTCCCCAGGAGTTCCTAAGTACAAAGCAAACACTTCGCCTTGAAGGGGGTCTGAAGGGCCATGTGGGGTGTGGTTATAACCACTTCTCTGACCTCTTATGTTTTTCATGCTTGTCACTCACTGTGTGCCAGACATACAGACACTCTGCTGGTCCTTGACTTTGAGGGGCCATTTGTGAACTCTTTCTTGGGCTCTTCACATGAAAACCTCCACCTTCACTTCAATCTCAACTCAAGAGCCCCTCACAAAGCTCCAGAGGAGAATTCTCTGGCTACTTGACACCATCAGGCCCTGTAGTCCTCCAGCACTGTGCTGGCACATTCTTTTTAGCTGCCCCATCCCCCAAGAGTCTCACTCTGAAGTCCCAGCTGGACTGGAACTTGGGATTCTCCTGTCTCAGCCTCATATGTGCTGAGACTATACACACAAACCACCGCACCAGGTTGTGCTGGCACTCTGGACCACATTCATGACTGTGTGTCCTCACGGCATCTACCACAACCTGAAACTATAACACTGGTTTATATTAACCTGCTGAACATTGAGCTCTGTCACTGGACTCACTCACTTCTGGGTTTACAATGCTTACAGTAGCAATTGAGACCTAGTGGACCTTTAGTAAAGGTCCAACGAATAGCATGGATGACAATGTCCCCAAAGGCTAGTGGTTGGAACAAATTCTGCAGCCAGCTCCCTGGTATCACTCACTAGATTGTGTGCATTATTTTGGACAACTTATTTAACCTTTCTTCATCCCTTGTCAGCCTTGCTCAGCAACAACATTGGGTTAAAAGTGCTTACCTCTTACAGTGCTCATACACAGTTTCATATAATAAAATTCCTGCCAGCCCTAGAAGAGTTCTATCTTACTTACTTTTATTTATTGTGAGTTTATGAGGGCATGCATATGTACCATGGTGCATATGTGGAGGCCAGAGGATAACCTGTAGGAGATGTTCTCTCCTTCTACTATGTGGAAGTCCTGGGAACCAAACTGAAGTCAGCAGGCTTGGTGGCAAGCACCTTTATCCAAGCCACCTTACCAGGCCTAATAATTAATTCAAATGCTAGAGACACTCAGAACAGAGCTTCACATCATTAGTACTAAAGAAATTGTAGCTTAGCCGGGCAGTGGTGGCTCACGCCTTTAATCCCAGCACTTGGGAGGCAGAGGCAGGCGGATCTCTGTGAATCTGAGGCCAGCCTGGTCTACAGAGTGAGTTTCAAGACAGCCTCCAAAACTACACAGAAAAACTCTGTCTTGAAAAAAAACACAAAACAAAACAAAACAAAACAGGAAGGAAGGAAGGAAGGAAGGAAGGAAGGAAGGAAGGAAGGAAGGAAGGAAGGAAGGAAGGAAGGAAGGAAGAAAAGAAAAAAGAAATGGTAGCTTGGGGTTAGAGAGAAGACTTAGCAGTTAAGAGCACATACTGCTCTTGCAAAGGAACGGAGTTCAATCCCCAGTACTTATTCTGAGCAGCTCAAGCTGTTTGTAACTCCAGCTAGAGGGGATCTGATGACTCTGGTCTCCATGGGTACTGTACTCACATGCACATACCTACACACACATACAAACATAAATAAAACAAATAAAAAATAAACGGTGGTTTTGTACCACTGCCTGGGTAAGTGATTCTCCTGCCTCAACCTCCCACAACAGAAGCTGAAGCAAAGCATTCAGAGCCTTCTCCTGCCTTCTCCTTAGACCTGAATATGACAGAATGGTCATGATGTAGATTCTTCTCTGGCAGCCTCCAGCCCTATTTCATAGTGTCACCCCACCCTTCCCCTCCACACCCTTCCCAAGTCTCCCACATTACCATCCCAACACGACAAAGCAGGCCATCTGGAAACTCAACCTTTATACACACTTTCCAGAATGCCTACTGCCTCCTTCAGCCTTACTCAACTCCAATGTCACCTCCCTTTTCTCCGTCGCAGACTGAATCATTTTGTGTTCAGGATGCCTAGCTCTTGGCTCATTCTCTTGCCTGGGCTGAGACACACTGAGTCTACACTGTCCTCACTGTCTGCTACCCACTAGGCTTCAAGCATCTTGGGAGCAAGTCTCTTATGCTTCCCTCCCCAGTACCTCCAGAAGCCTAGACTGGGCATGGTAGAAGAGCTAGTGAAACATCTGTTACACGCAAGTATGACTATCCAGATGAGGAAGTCAATGACATACACCTTTTATATCTTCCCCATCAAAGTTAAGACCACTTTTGTAAGTAAAGCCTTGTAGTACAGGCCTACAACCACAACTATTCCAAAGGCAGAGACAGGGAGATCACAAGTTCAAGGCACACCTATGCTACAGACTACATCAAGACTTTCTTAGGTAACTCAGGGAGACCCTGTTGCAAAACTTAAAAGTAAACAAGACAGTGGGGGTGTAACTCAGTGGCAGAGCATATGCCTAACATGCAGAGGGCCCTAGGTTCCATACTTAGCACCAGAAGGGAAGCAACTGGTTTTATTACTAGCAGTACTTTTTTAGATTTGTCTTATTATTTTATGTGTATATGAGTGTTTTGCCTGTGTGTACATTCATGCATCACACCCACATCTGATGCCTGTAGAGTCAAAAGAGAGTGCTGGATCCCCAGGAGCTGCAATTACAGACTGTTGTGGGTCACCATGCAGGTGCTAAGAATTGAACCTGGGTCCTCTGCAAGAACAAGTACTCTTAACTGCTGAGCCATCCCTCCAGTCCTGAAAGGCTTTCTTTGTAATTAGATTTTGTTGCAAAATTCTGTTTAAAAACTTTATTAAAGTTTCTTGTGATATGACTTTACTTTTATTTTCTGATGAAAGACGCCACAAACCCAAACACTCTCTCCAGCACATGTTGGAGTGCATCTGTTTGCCTCATAGGATCATGGGTGGAATGACAATGCACAGGCCTTGAGGGGAGCCACTCTGGACTCCTATCCTGCTCATCCACCAAGAGGAAAGAGTGGATGTCTTCATCCCCAGCAACCACAGGAGACCAGACAGCAAGTGTGAGTAAGTTGTCCAAGGTTATTCAACCAAGCAGTGGTCATCAAACAACATTCTGCTCACTAAACCCAGAGGGAAAGACACCCCAACAGGTGGTCCCAGCTCATCCACAGACCACAGAATTCACTGCTCCAATTTGACAGTTTCATTTCATGGAAGTGATCAGCAAACCACTTGCCCTGAGCCAAGTTTAGCCCTCTCTTGCATCAATAAAGCTTCAATAGCACACATCCAGGCCCACATACATGCACATATGCACATTTGTGGCTTATGGTGTGTGTGTGGTTGGTGGTGTGTGTGGCTTATGGGTATGTTTATATGATTTATGGTGTGTATGTATGAGTGTGTACATATATGGGTGTGTGAAATTTATGGGTGTGTTTTATATAATTAGTGGTGTGTGTAGTTTATGATATGTGTGTGTGTATATATATATATATATGTGAGGTTTATGGATGTGCTTGTATGGTTTACTTGTGTATGTATATTCATATGGTTTACAGTATATGGTTTGGAGTGTATGTATATTGTGTGTTTTTGTGGTTTACAGTTCCTTCTCAGGTGTATGTTGGAAGGGGGGCATGATTGCTTTCAGAATGTATATATGTATATATTTATATTTGTGTAATTTATAAGGTGTGGGGATATGGATGGTATGTGTGTGTTTGTGTGATTTATGGTTGCTCCCAAGGTGTGTGTGTGTGTGTGTGTGTGTGTGTGTGTGTGTGTGTGTGGTTTATGGTTGCTTCCAAGGTGTGTGTGTGTGGCGGGCGGTGTTTGTAGTTTATGGCTGGTCTAGTATGCAACTTCAGAGCTTACAGGTGTGTCACATACCTTCTGGCCTGAAAAGTCCAAATTCTTACTATCTGATCCTTCATGGAAATAAATATATATTGGTCAACTTCTAATTTAAAGAATGGTCTACTGTCTGAGTTTTGCTCTATTCTTCAAGTATTAGAATCCTCAACTAGCTCCTGATTCTGTTTGAATTATTTCACTTGACAAGGAAATTTTGGTAAAAATGGTTGCCAATGTTCTACAAAGAAAAAACTCAATGGTTGTATTTATGGTTCAAGTTAGAACACTGTTGCAATGGGTGCAGTGTGGTATAGAATAGTTGCAGTCCTTGGAAAGAGCATTGTCACAAACACAGAGCAAAGTGTGTGGGTGAAATGCAATGTGTTTCGCTCTGGAAGAAGTCTTTCATTCAAGGTTGAGCAGGCACCACTCCCTCCAGCATTCGTATTTGAAGAGTCTATCTATATTCCACCAGCCGAGCTAATCCTATTTTCACCAAAGATCCAGACATCATTTATTGGCACCTTGCTTTTCTCATAAATAGAAGCATGCCCTCTCTCAAGTTCCTTCACTGATACCTCTTGAAAACTAAACATCTGAAAAGAAATGTGGTCTCCTGAACACTGATGTATTTTACACAAGGGTATTTTGAAACTAAATGCATACTACAATAACTTACAGCATATTCAGAATTGAAATCCAGCCTTCCAACACCTCCTGCAAATGTCTGATCATTTGTGACACTTTCATCTCATTTTTTAAAAGCTTTTACTATGGAAATTTTCAAATATGCAAAAATGAAAGGATAGTCCCCAGCCACTAGCTTCTACGAGTAGCAGCATTCTGCTATTTTTCCAGTGGATCCCTCCCCCCAGCGTTTTGTTTGCTATTTGTTAGAGCGTTTGAAAGCTGATTTCACACACCAAGTCATTTCACTCATGAATGCTTATTTCTGTTAGGGCTCTTCCTTTGAAGAAAAACATGATACCATTATCACCACCAAAATAATAAATAACAACTCTAAATGTTATCTAATATTCAATCTCACTTCGATGCCTTTTCTTTTCATAATGGTTCTGTTCAAGCAAGGATCCAAATATGACCACATACTGTGTGTTCTTGATTAGTCTCTTAGTTCTCTTTATATATGCTATAGAGCCCTCTCATTTCTCATTTATCCATCCCTGGTATATATTTAAATGCTAAGTGGACGAACAGATCTTATCAACGGTGACACCTCTTCAGCCTCTGCACACTGTAAGCAAACCTCGACATTCACAGGCCTTTGAATCCCTTGGGCAGGCTCTTAACTGCCCTACCTCCTATCTGCAACCCCACCTGAAATCCAGAGTGCAGATCACCTCCCTCACTCATGCTCTCAGGAGAATTCAGATTGCTTCAACAAGCCAGTCCCAGAAAATCACATCTTTTCTGTGCTGCTCTGGCCTGGAGACTCCGAATGATTTAAAAGCAAGGCACCCACTCATCAGGCCTTCCTTTTGAGATTAGCCAAACTTAATCAAGGATTACAAAGTAGATCAGACATGCCTCAGAATCCATTACTGTTATCAGTAACAATATGAATTTGCACCTAGACCATTCAGGGCATGAGGTTATAAAAAGAATGACCAGAGTCCCTGCTCACAGGAACCTGACCTAAACCAAGAAGCAGCAAATCATTTTCAGTGGTTCTCAACCTGTGGGTTGGTTTGGGGGTCACATAACAGATACGGTGCATGTCAGATATTTACATTCTGATTCCCAACAGCAGCAAAATTACAGTTATGAAGTAGCAACCAAATTAATTGTATGGTTGGGGTCACCACAGCATGAGGAACTGTACTAAAGGGTCACAGCATTAGGAAGGTTGAGAACCGCTGGTTAAGATAAACTGCCCAAGGAGACAACAGATAAAGGAGCACCCAAACTGACTGCCATGCCCCAACTCCTGGGTGAAGAGTATTTGCAAGGTCAATCCACACAGTGACACAGGAGGCAGAATGAACCGAATCTGTCCTCTTCACCGTCTGTGCTACACGCTGAAGCCCAGTCTTTTCGTAAGGCAGGCTAATCCCACTTACTTCCCAGAGCAGCGGCCAGTATTTATTGAGTCCTGATCGTGCACCAGGGTTCGTGACACCTCCTTCAGTGGTTCAATCTTCACAAACCCCCTCCCTGGCAGCCCTGGCCAGCCTGGACCTCACTATGTAGAGCAGGCTGGCCTTGAATCCATACCATAAAAGAACTATGAGGTGGCCGGGTGGTGGTGGCGCACGCCTTTAATCCCAGCACTCGGGAGGCAGAGCCAGGCGGATCTCTGTGAGTTCGAGGCCAGCCTGGGCTATCAAGTGAGTCCCAGGAAAGGCGCAAAGCTACACAGAGAAACCCTGTCTCGAAAACTATGAGGTGGGCTGCTACTATTTTCATTTTGCAGATGAAATGACCAATGATGCTCTAAGTGGTATGGTGACCTGCCCCAGATCATACTAGAACTAAAATAACCCAGGACTTCACCTGAGGGCTATCTGACACAAGAGCTAGGCTTCCTCACCACTGATTTTTATTTTTTCTTCAAGTGTCATGCTACATTAATAAAGTTGACACCTCCTGGGGAAGAGATAAAGTGTGCTCAACACTGCATGGTCTACCCAAAACTTTCAGTCAACATCAACTGTCATCACTAGGGATGTGAAAGTAGGAAGGGAAGAGACCAGGACAAGTAACCAGGAAGCCCCAGTTGACTTTGGCTACTTTAGGGATTTGTGCTGGCATACACCAGCAAGCCTCCCTGGGTTTGGTATTTTTCCAATATATCTCTGCTCCCCTCTGGTCTGGGAGGGAGATCCGGTAAACAGTGGCTGTTTCTAGTTCAACTTTGTTAATTCAGAAACCCACCAAATGGCCTGGGCAGGAAGAGGTAGGCACTGAAAAATGTGTTGACTAGAAAAGTCAAAGCTTCATTCATTCACTAACCACAAGTTCGAACTTGCACTTCGAAGGAGGTATCTCAGCTACTTACTGTCCCTTAAAACAATTCCAGAGAAAAAGAGCAGGCTAGAAGGGTTAAGTGGAAGAGACCCACTACGAGGCAAGCCGGGGGCTCCAAGGGGCTCCCACTCCTGAACTACTCAGGAGGACTGTCCCAGATTGGGACTTGCTTTACTTTTCATCGCTCCCAGAGCAGCTAAAGGAGAAACTGACAGGAAGTCAAAGTTTCCAACAGACCGAAGTCCTGGCCCGGGAAGGACCTGAGGAAATGGGCTCGAGGTGGAAGGCTCGACTCGAGGCTCCCGCCCCGTCTAAGTGCACCCTATAGTCCTCCGAGAGAGACCCGAGGAGGGGCGGGGCGGCCCAACAGTTACTTACAGTCATGTAAGTCATCCTGCAAGTCCACAAAGTACAGAGGGATCTCTGAAAAATCAAGACACACAGGAGTCCCGCGGGGCTGCGCGGGCGGCGAGTCCCGGGCTCGCGGGGCGGGGAGGCTGCCGGGGAGGGGGAGGGGAGCCGCTCCGAGACCCCGGAGCCTGGACCCACTCACCCGCCATCTTGGGATGGGCTGGAGGGCGGGGCTGGAGGCGGGGCGAGACCAAGGGTCCCGCCCATCTTCCGCGCTCCGCCCACCCCCCTGGACCGACTCACCCGCCATCTTGGGATGGGTGGAGGTGGAGCTAGGGGCGTGGTGATGCCAAGATTACGTCCCACCCCGTCCCGCCCCCTCAGCGGAGACGGGGCTGAAGCTGGAGGGTGGGGCGACGCTGAGGCTCCGCCCCTCCGAGCTCCGCCCACTCGCCTGCCAGCCGCGAGCCGGCTGCCCCGCCCTCGCGGCGAAGGTGGCTGCCGAAGTGGGCGGGGAGGTCAGGTGACCCTGCCGGCGTCCCAAGATGGCGACGGCGGTGGCGCCCAGGAGGCCAAGGCAGCGTCCGGGCTGTTGAGGTGACTCCGCGGGGCAAGCGACGGGTCGGCCGGACCGAAGGGCGGCGGCGGACGCACGGCCGCCTCGCGTGCGCAGCCGGGGCTGGGCGGTGCCGCAGCGGCACCGGGGGATGCTGGTGCTGGGCCGGGCCTCTCACTCCTCAACTTAGGGCGGCGGCGGGCCCGCACCCCTGGTTCCCGGGCCATGGCGCTGAGGGAACTCAAAGTGTGCCTGTTGGGGGTGAGTGGCAGCGGGCCGGGCCCCGAGGGTGGCGGAGGCCAGGTGGGCGGGTCCCGGCATCCCAGGGCCCCTTTCACCCCTTCCCGCCCTGTGCGGGACGCCGCCCCCCCGCAGACCCTTGGGGCGTCCGGGCCATCAGGCTGTGCCCCACCCAAGGCCCCGAGGTATCGGGATGGTCCCCGGGCCCCAGAAAAGTGTTCTCTTCCCACCCCACAGTGAAGCAGCCCGCAGGTAGTTTCCTTCCAACTTTGCGAGGGACACCTTTGAAGTTGGCCACGTCTCTCAAAGTTAACTCCTAGTGGGGCTTTAGGTTTTTATGAGCGCCCTTAGCCTCCTTTCAGCAGTTGTGGGATAATTTTGAACTTTTGGGACGTCTCTGACACTTCTGCAAGAGTTACTTTCCAAAGTTTACTCTTCTAGTGCAGAAGGGAGGAGTTCATACCAGGAAGCCTCCAGAACTTCGAAGTTTCAGCTTCCGGTCCTCTCTTGGTAGTTTGGCCATTTCCAAGCCTTCTGATGGTCTCCTTCCTGAGTTTCTGTTTTAATGACTGACTGAAAAGAATTCCAATAAGTAGACGGGTTTTGCCCCTCCACTAGGGTGGGGCTAGGATTCATCCGGGATTACTCAGGCCTAACTTGGAAACACATAGTTTACTGGTATATGTTAAAAGGCCAGTGAGATCGTAGCTTTCCACACGAAGCAGGAACTTGGGGTCTTCTTTGTGCAGGGAGGAGGGCCATCCTAGTGACTGAACCTGAAACTTTGTACGGCTAGTCGAGCACTGTACCACTGAGCCATGTGTGTCCCCAGCTTGCTTGTTCTATTTTGTAGCAGGATCTCAAGACTATCCTTCAAGTCTGCGTAGCCTCAGCAAGCCATGAACTTGGAACCCTCCTGCCTCAACCTCCCAGATTTGCTAGGGTTGCAGGCCTGTTCCACTAGGCAGGCCAGCTTGGGTCTTTCAAGAAGGTCTAGTGTTTCTTAATCTTAAAAACTACAAAATCCTCCCCAGTACTTTTTATTTTTATGACAGTTTCTCACTGTGTGGCTATGACTGGCCAGGAATTCACTTTGTAGGCTAAGAGGTATGCCTTCGTATCACAGAGATCTGCTGCCTCTGCCTCCCCAGTGATGAGATTAAAAGCATACACTCCTGGGCCTGGCCTCAGTAATACATTTTGAAATAAAATTACTTCACTGACTTATTATAAAAGCCTGCTTTGTGTCCCTCTACTTATAAAATCAACAGATGAGGGTGCTTTTTCTAAAATTCGCCCACTTTATGCCACAAAGTGGTTTTGGGAGTCGGAAAATAGCTTAAATTTTCTTCCATCACCCATCTTACTCTCTTTCAGGATACGGGTGTGGGTAAATCGAGCATAGTATGGCGGTTCGTGGAGGACAGTTTTGATCCGAATATCAATCCAACCATAGGGTAAGAGAACAAGTTTATTTAATATACATTTCAGAGTGCATGGAAAGTCATTTCAAACAAAAATGTGTTACTGGTGTAACTCCTGTCGTCTTGAGCTCAGTGAAATTTTGAGTTGCTGGTTCTCCACATTTCCAAAATGACTTGAGAGAATACAGTGATGTTTGCTGTGTCTTAAGAGAATTATCTTCAGACTTGGGAAATAAGAACTTCGAAATAGAAAAAGGAATCAGAGTGGACATAGGAGTTCACAGGCCAAATTACACCTTGCAAGAGGGTAAAGGGAAACACAGCCTGATACAGTTCTTTGGGGTATATCAATTAAAACGTAGAGAGTGTTAGTCCTTGAAAAGCGATAGAATCGGGTCCAAACCCTCGCGAACGTTGTAACACTGGTGACAGTAAGGGAAAAATCAGTGAACTTCCAAATGTTAGGGTTTGTTTGTTTTTTGCTTTTTTTCGGGTCTCTGGTGTTTTTGATCATTAAAGTTGATTGTCTAAAGAGATTTCGAAGGTTTCATTATTTTTCATTAGGTGTGTGTGAGTGTAGATATGTAAACGTGACTGCAGTGCCCACCTTGAAGGCCAGAAGAATCTGTTCCCCCTGGAAGTGGTTGTGAACTGCCTGCTGTGGGTACTGGGAACCAGACTCAGGTCCTCTGGGAGAGCACTGCATTTTTACTACTGAGCCATCTCCCCCAACTTCATACAGAGTTAACAAAAATCTTTTCTATTTAAGTGTCATGGGGGTGATTGTGGGATTAACACTAATTTTTCTATGTGAGAACTTGAGCTGTGTAGACTCTACTACGTTAAGCTTGTACAACTGAATAATGATTATACACTATTCTGAAACTCCTGTCTGTCAACTGGTTTCCTGTCTTTAAAGAAAAGTTGTGTGTGGTCCATCATCAGGATGTGAGATGGCTTTGTGCTCCTGTAGAGACCATTCTCTGCCTCATAGGAAAATACTTGACAGCTGTGAGGGAAACTTCCCTAAGACTGCCACTTGAGAATTTGTTAAAAAATCTCTCTGTTTCTTGCAAATTTGAGGGCATGCAGATGAAATCCACCACTATGTCTGCAGTTGAGATAGTATCCTTCCAGAATTGGGTGTATCCACATGTTAAAAGTGTCACTTCCCGCTCCTTGGGGCCTGTTGGTACCTGCATTGCCAAGTGAAGTGAGGGCCGGTGACAAGAAGTGCTGATGAGTCAGTGGGTGACATACTTCATTCACACTGAGTCAGAGCTGAGAACCCAAACCCACTAATGTTAAACACCATCTCCTTTACTCTCCGATGGGTGGAGAGAAGTGAGTGCCGTGCCTTGACTCAGTCAGGCTCCCACTGTGTCACAGGCTCTTGTCTTGGCTCATATTTTACAGGAAATACTACAAAGCCCCCTCCTCCTTTATCCTTGGTACCTTGTTTCTGCCTCTAACTTCCTATCCCTCATGACTAATACTCCAATGATGCATGTACCTACTGGAGTTCTGGGTTCCCAGCTTTTCATCACTTTCTCCCCTATCCTGCTGACTTCAGCAGCATCACCACCACCACCCATCTTGCTGCTTTAAGCTGGAAGAGAACTTACCCCTTTGTCAGCTGTTAAACTGTTACTCTGTGTAGCCTATTGTCAACACAGTTCTACTCACCATGTCACTAAATCCACCTCTGGGTACTAGTCACTGTGGGAGCCACTGCAAACCCAATGGGTATTTTTCAAAAAGTTTTACTTATTTGTTGGGTACCAACCATCAGGTGTTCAGGTGTATCAGGTATTCTGGTTGCTGGTGATTTAAATCTGGCATCAGCACACTGTAGCCTTGTGCTCTGCCTTCTTACTTTGTAAATAAAGCATTACTGAAGCAGTCACACCTGTCTCTGCTGTTTCCGGGCTGTCCTGACCAAAGGCAGGAGTCCTGTAGCACACAAAGCCAGGATTTGCTACCTGGGACTCTGGCACTTTATTTTTGCAACAGGCAAAAATATTTAGGCTCAGGCAGGACTAAAAGTATGTAGCCTAGGCTAACTCAGTCTCCTGAGTGCTGGGATGAGCCATCATATGTCTACCTGGCACTTTTCAGAATACGTTTACTGAACCCTGATTTGGACACTGTTTATATCATTATGTAGCTTCCCTGTGGATTAAGAGAGAGGTATGTTCTATAACTTTTGTGCAGAAAACGACTCTTCAGCATGTCTCTGTGATGTCAGCACACAGCAGGCCTGACCATCCTGGGGATGCTTGATGCCTGCAGGTCCCATGGAAAATGTGAAGCACTTAGAAATGCTGACATTGAAATACTGAAGGATGAGTGGATTATACTTTGTAGGAAGTTAAGAAAGTATATATGTGAAAAGAAGTATGTCAGTTGGTAGTAATGAGAGGCGTTAAGAAGTAACCTGAACACAGGGAGAGTGAAAGACCAACCAGGTAAAGGAGGGGTCCAAATGGAGCGAAGACAGAGAGTAAGACCAGGAAGAGTGGCCAGCGAGACTGTTGAGACAACAAGGACCAGGCAAGGAGCCTTAAAGATGAGGAGGGAGCTAACATGACAGCTACAAACCAGGTGTGATGGAGTGGGGCCCTTTTGTCTTTGGTTCCCTCCCTCCACCTATGGCTGCCTCCTTCACTAGTACTGTATGACCTCTCCTTCTGTTGAAGTAAGTGTTGGGCTTTTTCAAATGCTCCCAAACACTTTTTCACCTTTGGTCATGTGTAGCAGGAATCTTAAAAGTTCTTATTAATAAAATCAAACCCAAGGCCAGTTATTGGGGCCAATGTTGGTAGATCAGAGAGACAGAACAAGCCACAGCTATCTCACCTGGCCAATTTCTCAGCTGGTCCTGTCTCCTCAGACTGGAAGCTTCTGTGTCCTCATCCCAATGGCTCTCAGCTGAACTGCTGCTTAAAAGCCTGAATGCTTAACCAGCCAAATGCTGAACCAGCCAAATGCTTCTAGTTTCTGGTCCTCACGCCTTATATACCTTTCTGCTTTCTACCATCACTCCCTAGGATTAAAGGCTTGCTTCCTGGGATTAAAGGTGTGAGTCACCATGCCTGGCTGTTTCCAATGTGGCCTTGAACTCACAGAGATCCCAGATGGATTTCTGCCTCTGGAATGCTAGGATTAAAGGCATGTGCTATCGCTGCCTAACTAGTGTCTTTTCTGTTCTCTGACCCCAGATAAGTTTATTAAGGTACACAATATTTTGGGGAACACAATACCACCATAGTCATGTGAGTCAAAGTCAGCTTCTCCGAGCCTTTTCCTTGGCCACTTACCCATATCTATGGCTTAGACTTAGCCCCCTAAAGAAGTGGGTGTCTGTCTCTCCTATGCTCCTAAATGTCTTCTTCCTGATGGCCCAAGTGGGTGATGGAGTTTGTGGACTTGACTTGAAACCTCAGTGAGGGGCCTCAGTGAGCACTAGCTGGAAGAATTTCCACTCCAGTAGCCAGGCTTCTGTTGTATTGATGTGGTTCATACCTACTTTGTGTGGTTTGATGAGAATTCACTGAAGATTTACTGATTTAGCATAGGAAGTATTCAGTAAATGTTGGCAGTAGCCTGTGAGACATCAACAACATGCTATGATTCCATCCCTCAGGAAACACATGTAGAGAAGGATGAGGACCCCATTAGAATCACCCTTGTGATGAGCTGTAGTGATCCTTGGGAGTTCATTGTGTCCCTTGGTTGTATTGGAATAGAAAGATTGTAGTTACTGTGGGCATGTGGGTGGGTCCCACACTGTTAACACCAAATTCTCTCCTAAGAGCCAACCTGGAATAGATTCTACTTACCAGGTAGCCTGTGCCCGTAGGTGGCCCATAGATAACTGGAAGCTATACATGCTTGTGACTATACTTGTAAACAACCCTTGAAAGGCTTGGGCCTCTCTTCTTTTCCTGGGTAGGAAACAGGACTAGCATGTCTTAGATACTAAAGTCAAGCCTCCTCCCAGCCAGCAGTGAGTCACAATAATTCTCATCCAAACCCCCAAATTGATACCTGACATGGAGGCCTTCAAAGTAGAACACAGACACAGGGAATACCTCTGGACTGTTTCTCTGCCACTTGGCTAGCCTGTTATAGTCTATTAACAGTTAAATCCATAATCTGTTTCTTCAACAAAGTAAGGGTTGATGGGACCACCTCCTTATTGTTGGGAGGATTCAAGATAATGCAGGTAAAGTGTTTAGCAAAGGGCTGGAGACATTGGAATTCAATTAGTGATAGCTGTTATGATATCTTGGTATTTTAATTCTTTGTGTTTGTGTGTGTGGAACTGAGGGTTAAGCGGAAGGACTCACGTTCTAGGCAGGCATTCTGTGAGTTGTATCCCCAATATGCTTGGGCTCTAGGAAAGTGAAGGCAGGAAGATGGGAAGTTTCAAGCCAGCCTGGACTACATAACAAGATCCTCTTGGATGGTGTGTGTGTGTGTGTGTGTGTGTGTGTGTGTGTGTGTGTGTGTGTGTGTGTAGAAGAACAGGAGTTTTACAGAAAAGAATGGTGTCATAGGGCTTTTAAGTTAATCTAACAGCCCTGTCTACTCTGACCCATTTCTTAGAGGCAACCACTGTTGCCATGGTGTGCAGCTATTTTCTGATCTTTCCTCCAGTTCTCCTCATGGGCTCACATGCACTGTGCCCCTCCTCCCACTACTACACCAATTTGAGGCATTATCTACTGACTTTCTCTTTAATGTGGAAGCCAGCTGTCCTCCTACCTCTTGTCCATTTGTCCTCCCTCCGTTTTGCTGTTAGAGTTGGTGAATGTTTAAACACACACCCTCACACTAGGCTAGCTGCCTATTTCCCAGCTCCCATCAATTTAGTTGTTGTGGGCTCACATCAGTGATTTAAGTTCTTTGTGTCTATATTTGCATATTGGGAGTACACTGTGACATCTTATGGAGGTGGTTGTGAAAACTGGGTTAAAGCATGTAAACATGGCGTAGAATGGCACGTGGTGTACAGTAAATGTCTTAGCAGTCATTGTTTTATAATAAGCCTGGAAAGCTTAGTTAGACATTAGGTGAGTGGAGGGAGACTCTAGCCTACTGCTTTTGAGTACTGTGAGACTAGTCTAACAGTGTGTGTACACTGGAGTTTTTGTTGGATGAGATAGCACAGTTGAGATCTATACCGGATGCTGTTACTGAGGACTGTTATTTAGAATTCTGCTGTGAGTATTCTTTAATGTGCCTCATGTGCCTTTGTGAATTTCCAGGGGCATGTCCACAGACACACACAACCCTTGCTCTGACATCACTGTGTTACAGGGCTGTGTATCTTCAGTCTAGTGGATATCTTGAAGCACGGTAGCAGTCTGCATCCACCAGCACCTCTTGGGTGCTTGGATGCCTCTGACCCACCGCAGCATGTGTGATGTGGCTCTTACTAGTCGCCTAGTGGCCCTTCTCAGGCGGAGGGGGCTGTCTTGTTTTAGTTTTGGTTTCTCTGATGACTGAAGAGACTGGACTCCCTCCAGAAGGCGTTGTGTTCAAACCGTGGGCTGTTTCCTGTCATTCTCACTACCCTACGTGTGTCACTCTGTCATCTCTGTACTAGACATTCTTTGGCTCTGTGTCTTGCAGTTATGTGTCCCGTTGTGTGGCAGGCCTTTGCAGTCTCTGAATAGTCTTGTAGTGATTCTGTCCACCCTCCATTGCTCTACCAGACTCCTGTAGCTCTACCCTTGCCCCTACCCCAGGCAGCTACTGAGAAGCTTCTACCAGTCTTCTTAATCTCCAGATAAATGCAACTGCTGGTTATATGCCTCTAATAATGTTTTGTAATGAAGGGTTTTTTTTTTTTGAGATTTACCCATATTACTGAATGTATTATTAGCATGTACCTTTATATTATTAAATAGTATCCCATTGCATGGAATATACTAAAATGTATTCATTGCCTAATTGATAAACATTAGACTTTACAATTTTTTGCTGTTATAAATAAAACATACCTATTTGGACATAAATTTTCTTTCAGATTATATTATCTAGAAGTACCATTTCTGGGTCATGTACTAAATATTTAATTTTCATTAAGAAACTTTCAGACTTTTCGAAAATATTCATATCAGCTATGCATAGTGATATATACCTTTAATCCTAGCATGGGGGGTGGGTGGAGGCAAGAGGATCAGTGAATTCGAGACTAGCCAGGGCTACAGAGTGAGGCCCTATCTCAAAATAAAACAGTGCTCATTGTATGTTCCATCCAGGACAGTATGTAAGTTGGGATACTCCACATCTGTCCAAATCTGTCAGTCCTCTTTAAAGTGCCAGCCACCTTGTTGGGTGTGTGAGCATTGGTTCTGGTTTGCATCTCCCTACTGCCCAAGGCTGTGGTCATCTTTTCCTGCATTTATATCCATCTTGTTCCAAGTGTGGTGTTTCACTTCAACCAATCAGTAGCTTTTTATGTTCTTACCAGTGTCTTTTAAAGAACAATTTCTATTCTATTCATGGCATCAGCTTGTTGTGTCCCATATATCCAAGATCAGAAGGATTTTCTCCTATGCTCTAGATTTTGTTTTTTGGTTTTAGTTTTGTTTCTGTGTTTTAAGACAGTCTCACTAGGTATCCCAGGCTGACCTAGAAATCACAGGGATCCACTGCCTCTGCCTCCCAAGTACTGGGATTAAAATATGTGCCAATAGGCCCAGCCCTTGATCTAGAATTTCTATAACTTTGTTCAAAGATTGGCCTATGGTCTGTTTATCCTAGTGTGCTTGCTGTGTGAGGTGATGCTTTTCCTATGGTCACTCTGGGCATTGGCTAGTGTGGAGCTCAGCATCTATTCTTGCCTTTGTCAGGAATGGGTTTTGGCTTTGGAAATCTGGTAGTCACTGAATTGTGTTACTCTTCAAATTTGTTTTGTTCTTGTAGGCTCTTTGGATCTGTGTATAGATTTTTAGGGACACAGTGCCTAATTCTTGAATATCTACTAAAGATCTGACTGGGAACCTTCTGATTAGCTTGGGGAAATTGATAACCTAATGGTGTTTTCTCTGCTCTCACCATGAACATGATTGACTCCTGTTCTTAGGTCTCAGAGTGTGCACTCTCGCTCTCCTGTGTTCTCTCTCTGTCTCTCTCTCTCTCTCTGTCTCTCTCTCTCTCTCTCTCTCTCTCTCTCTGACACACACACACACACACACACACACACACACACACACACACACACACACCACTTTAGATTTACCTTTTAGTCAAAGCTGATTTTGAGTTTCTAGTTCTGTTCTCTCTCACTAGATTCTTTTCTTCCTATCAGCATTTTTAATCGTCACTGTACAAGCCGTGTATATATTTTATTAAGTTTATCTCAAAATACTTCATGGCTGTTGTTTGCTTTACTTTGGGCTTCTTTGTTGGTCTGGGGCTTTCTGTTTTGGAGCAGGATGTTGGGAATAGGGTCTTGATGTGTAGCCTAAGCTGTCCTAAAACTCATCCTCCAGCTTCAGTCTGCCACTATAGACAGTCTTTCTTCATTTTCACTGCATGCTAATACTATGTAGACACAGATTGCTGTGACTTTGCTAAACTGAGTTAGCTAAGGCAACTTTTCTGAGAATTCCTTGGACTTTTCTTGGGTGCACAGTCAGTCACTGTGGTCAGGTACTTTCTGGTTTACACACATTTGATTTCTTCTACTTCCTTATTACACCAAGGCGATGGGTGTTGAAAGGTTAGGGTCCACTATTGAGGTGTGGACAGCCAGCACCTTTGTCCTCCTGACATTGTGACAAAAGGGATTCATCTGGCCTTTTTATAGTTAAACTCAGTGGCTGCTCCTGCTGCAGGCTAAGGATGCCGTCTCTACCAGAGTTAATAAGAAGTTGGTTTAGATTTTATTAGGATATACATATGTATATCCTCTTTTTGGCCTAGAACATGATCCATCCCTGAGAAGGTTGTGTGTTTACTACAGTATGAGGTACATCGATGGATGAATTTTAGCAAAGACATGCTTATTAATAAGGGTGTTTGTATGGCCCTTTCTTCTGTCGCCTGCACTGAGAGGAGTATTTGAACTCTGAATGATGTTAACCTTTATTTTTGCTTAGAATGTTGTGAAGTCTTTGTTATTGAGTGTCTGTATGTACCATGTTTTCTTAATACCACCCCCACCCCAGTCAAGAGTGCTTGTTCTGGATCTGCTTTGGTATAATTTAGGCTCCCTGAATTCTGTTCGTATCTTAAACTTAACCTGTTGATAGGTATCTATTTCAAGCAAGCTTCTTATAAATTTTATTCAAGTAGTTTTGCTTTTATATGCACTTTGCCAGCTTCGCCTTTACGGCTTCATGGAGTGCCCCCTTTTACTTGGAGTGTTTAAACATATGCTACCTAATAAGAGTTGCTACTAGCCACATGTAAAATTAGGGTCTTCAATCATGCTGACTACATTTTAATCCTTATCCGGAATGCTATAACATTAGTTTAGACCCTTTCTGTGTAGAGTAGCTGTCAGTGTGGTTTGGTTTAAATCTACCATCTTGTCTGACTACCTCTTCTATGATGCTGAAGATGAAAATGTTGTTGCCTAGGGTTACAGTCTCTGAATCACTGTGTTCAGACAATAGCATGGCTTTGCGTGCTTTGTAGGCACCTAGAAGCACCTTCTGTAAGCTTTTGTGCTTTGTTTTCAAGGGGGCTGCAGTGAGCTTGTTGTGCAGTAGTGGTCTCATATAGATGCCATTAATCTTTTCTAATCTTCATCCTTGTACCAATAGTACAGTCCCTCTTTTTTTTTTTCCCATTCTTTGTAATAAGTTGCAATGTCCAGTGTTGGTTGAATATTCTGTTATTTAAGAATATCTTGGCTGCTTTGGGTCTGTTACATTTCCATATAAATGTTAGCAATCATATTGTCTGTTTTCGCACACACCACCATGCTGACCTTTCCTGTGGTTTTGACTGGCCTTCCATTGAATTTACAGATCCATTTAGAGAGAAATGACATGATAATACTAAATGCTCTAGTTTATGAATATGGATGATCCTTCCGTTCCCTGGCCTTCTGTATTCTCTCTCTCTTTTCTCTGTAGTGGATTTGCACATCTGTCATTAGAGTTATTTCAAGGGGATTGATGTTTTTAATGCACTGTTTTGCTGTGAAAATGATAACTGATTCAAAGTTTATGATTTGTTGTTGTCATCTTGTTTGGTGTGGTGGGGATTGTTGTGTAAACTTGAACTTGGAAACTTCTTACCTTATCCTTCAAAGTGATGTGAGAAAGGCATGTGCCACCACACATCTTGGGTTGTGAGCTTCTCTCCAATGACCTTCCTGAATTCGCTTATGAATTCACTTCCATATGGGCATTTTTTTGTGTTTTCTGTCATCTGGGAATGGGGCTTTGTTATAGTAACTCCTAAGCCTTTGACTTTTTGTTTCTATTTTTGTTGAATGGGGCTTTGTTATAGTAACTCCTAAGCCTTTGACTTTTTGTTTCTATTTTTGTTGGTTCCTGAGGATTTCCCTAACACTGTTAATGAGAATGAGTAATTGAGTACTCTCACAGTGCTGTAACCGTGCTGGGAGAGCTTTCACTGTGGTGCCGTGGAATTCATTCACATCCCTTACCACATGGTGCAAAGAAGATGTCCTTTTATTTGCTAGGATCTTATTAATTTGATAGTATTGACTTTATGAACATGTTTTTCTATCTGTACTAGGCTGACCACATGATGTGTAATATCTTTGTAGGATTTTGTTGTTGTTTGTTTTTGGAAACAGGGTTTCTCTGTGTAACAGGCTGTCCTAGAAGTCATTTTATAGACCAGGCTGGCCTTGAACTCACAGAGATCCACCTGCCTCTGCCTGTAGTGATATTGTGTTCCCCAAAATATTGTGCACCCTAATAAACTTATCTGGAGTCAGAGAACAGAACAGCCACTAGATATAGAGGCCAGAAAATGGTGGTACACACACCTTTAATCCTAGCATTCTAGAGGCAGGAATCCCTCTGGATCTCTGTGAGTTCGAAGCCACACTGGAAACAGCCAGGCGTGATAACAAGAGCTTTTAATCCCAGGAAGTGATGGCAGGTGCAGAAAGATATATAAGGTGTGAAAACCAGGAACTAGTGCTGGTTAAGCTTTTAGGCTTTTGAGTATCAGTTCAGCTGAGATTCATTCTGGATGAGGACTCAGAGGCTTCCAGTCTGGGGAAACTATCAGCTGAGGAATTGGCAAGGTGAGGTGGCTGTGGCTTGTTCTGCTTCTCTGATCTTCCAGCATTTACCCCAATACCTGGCTCCAGGTTTGTTCTTATTAATAAGACCTTTTAAGATTCATGCTACATCTGCCTCTGCCTCCCGAGTGCTGAGATTAAAGGCATGCACCACCACTGCCCAGCTCTTTGTTGGATTTTTATGGGATCTATCCATGCAGTTTTTATATGTAACTGATGTCTTAGTTGTGTCCCTTGCTTTAACACAGTGGTTCTCAAACGGTAGGTCGAAACCCCTTTGACAAATGTTATCTCCAAAAATATTTACATTTCATAACAGTACTAGCAACAAAATTAATTTTATGATTGGGGTCACTACAGCATGAGCGTCTCTGTATTAGGAATCTGAGAACCACCACTCTAACAGAATACTTGACAAGATACATCTTAAGGGAGGAAGAGTTGAGATCAGCTAACAGTTCAAGGTGATATAGTCCATGATGATGGAGAAGTCATGGCAGCAGCTGAGAGAACAACTGGCCACATTGTATCTGCAGTCAGGAAGGAGAGAGCCCTTCATGGTCTTCCATCCTCAGTTAATCCAATATTGAAACTCCTCATAGCTATGCCCATAGGCTTGTCTCCTGGGTGAATCTAGATCTAGATCCTGTCAAATTGACAATATTAACCATCACAAGTCCACCCCTTGACAACTTGATACCCAAGCATATTACTTTTAAGCTATAACATAGCTTCCTCCCTTAGATCCCATAGACTCATGTCCATCTCAAGTGCAAAATGTATCCAGTCCAACTTCTGAAGTTCTTGTAATCATTAACAGTCCCAACACTGTTAAAAGTCCACTTTTCTTAAACTCAAGGCAATCTCTTAATTGTGAACTCCTAAAAAATAAAACTAAGTTACATAGTTCCAATATCCAGTGGCATAAAGTAAATAGTTACAATTCCAAAAGCAGGGAATGGGATCATAGCAAGGAAGGACCAGGTCCAAGTAAGACCAGACCCAGCTTTACAAACACCAAATCCTGCAGCTCAGTGCCTGGCTTCTGAAGCCCATAATGGAATCATCTGGATGTAGCTAGAGTTTTCCTGGTCCTGCCTGGCCCATGGTCAGGACAAATCTCTCTCACCCACCAGTCCCACAGCCGTTCAGACCCAACCAAGTAAACACACAGAGACTTATATTGCTTACAAACTGTATGTCTGTGGCAGGCTTCTTGCTAACTGTTCTTATATCTTAAATTAACCCATTTCTATTAATCTATAAGTTGCCACGTGGCTCGTGGCTTATCGGTACATACCTTACATCTCGCTTGTTGTGGTGGCAGCTGGCAGTGTCTCCCTGCCTCCACCTTCCACTTCCCAGAATTCTCTTCTCTGCTTGTCCCGCCTATACTTCCTGCCTGGCTACTGGCCAATCAGCAGTTTTATTTATCAATCAATCATAGCAACATATAGTCACAACACACAGGACATCCCATAGCATCTCGACTCCAAAGGACTTGGTTAGCACCATTCCTACCAGTCTGCTGCCTATAGTACACATAGCCTCTCTATTTGGCCAGCCCCACACTGTAACCTGTACCTTTCTTCCGTGGATGGTCCATGGTCATTAATTAATATCTTGTGGATCATTGCAACTTAGGCCTCACCTTCACAACTGACCCTGCCACATATCTGGCCTTGGTGGCTTTCTGGAACCTTAGTACAGGACTCCATGATCTCCCTTAGTCTTTCATGCCTATAAAACATGGACAGGCACTCGGGAGGCAGAGGCAGGCGGATCTCTGTGAGTTCGAGGCCAGCCTGGACTACCAAGTGAGTCCAGGAAAGGCGCAAAGCTACACAGAGAAACCCTGTCTCGAAAAACCAAAAAAAAAAAAAAAACACCAGATATATAGTCTTGCTTCCATGAACTACAGTTGCTTCAATCTCTTTTGTACTGACCCTGGGGGACTCTTTGTTTTCTAGCAGGAAACCCCTTCAGACATTCTTACTTTGGGCTCATCTGTGTGTCTGTGTCTGTCAAGGCTAGCCTCATGCTCAGATGGCTCAGTACCTCCTTGTCAGCAACTTTAAAGTTGCCCACAATCCTTTCCTTGCTGAACTTTGTGTTTTTCATGTCTCTGTTCACAATCCCCCCTCTCTCTACCCCGGAATATCTGAATAAGTGCACCAAGAAGTAGTCATGCCACATCCTGAATGTTCTCTTGTCTTGAAATTAGTCCATTATTTTCAAATTCAGCCTCAGTCACATTCTCAGGACCCAGAGTATAGCCAGAATATAACTTTAATGGCCTCTAGCTCCATTCCCAATTTCCCTCTGAAACTTCCTGAGTTAGCCCTTCACTGTTTGCATGTCTCCCTGTATTTGGGTCTTCTAGACACCCAGTTGGCTCTGCCTATAGCTTCTGGAGTGCACAGCTGCAGGCGCCTCCACTTTCCTCCTGCAGATAGTCTCCAGAGCCTACAAATCCCATACTCAAATTGAACACAACAAAAAACCCATTCTCATTACCATTTTTTTAAATTACTTTCTTTGTTGACACTACAAGATCCCTGACAAGAAACAAGGAGCTGAAAGTTGCAGGAGGCAGAGCTAGAGTGCTGCTGCTGCTGCTGCTGCTGCTGCTGCTGCTGCTGCTGCTGCTGCTGCTAGGGCACGTCTTTGTGTTTGTCTAGGACCCAGCAATGGGCAAGGTCACACACCTCAGTTAACCCTGTCTGGAAACCCAGACTTGCCCAGAGGCTTGTCTCCTAGGTAGTTCCAGATCCCTTCAAGCTGATGGTATTAAGCATCACAGTTGGTTTTAGTTGCCTGTCACTTGCTAGGATTTGTGTGTATACAAGCAAGACTGTGATGTCATCTCCTTCTTGAACACATGTCAGATTTGTATTAAAGTTGTGATTATTCAGTAACCCTGCTTGTATGAAGCACTCCTTTTTATTCCTTAAATTATTAGCAAAATTTGTCAGTGTTTCCATCTGGGCTTCAAACACTCCTTGTGTAATAGAGTTAATTAAGGAGTGAATTCCGTTCATAGTTGTGAGATTGTTCATATGCAAATTATCTGTTACTTCTGGCTCTGGTTTTGATAGATTGCATTCTTTAATGGCTTTAACTCTTTGATGGACCTTTTCCATCTTGTTAGTTTATCAGCATAAGGTTGCCAGGCTTTCTCTGACTCCCAGTTTACTTTGAATGGGTCTTGCCTTTGGTCAGCTGTAATGTATCTGTTGTCTTTGTCTCTATCTTGATCAATATATAGAAGCTCCTACTCTCGATATCAGTGGTTTTGTCCCTGACATTTAGTCTTTTGTTGCACACTGTGCTGGCTAATTTTATGTCAGCCTGACCCAGGTAAGAGTCATCTGAGAGGAGAGGACCCCAGTTGAGAAAATGCCTCCATAAGATTGGGCTGTAGGCAGGCCTGTAGAGCATTTTCTTAATTCATGATTGATGGGGGAGGGCCCAGCCCATGGTGGGTGGGATCATCCCTGGGCTAGTGGTACTGGATTCCATAGGAAAGCAGACTGAGCAAGCCATGGGAAGCAAGGAAGTAAACAGCACCCCTCCATGGCCTCTGCATTAGTTCCTGCCTCCTGGTTCCTGCCCTGTTTAGAGTTTCTGTCCTGACTCTGTTTTGAACTAAGATGTGGAAGTAAAGCCTTTCCTCTCCAACTTGCTTTTGGTCAAGTGTTTCTTCACAACAATAGCAACCCTAAGACACACACCTTACAAGTCAAACCTTAACTAGCAAGGCTTTTTAATTTATTTTTATTATTGTGTATATGTGGGTATGTATATATGACTGCAGATTCTGCAGAAGCCAGAAGTGTCAATCCCTGGAGCTGAAGTTACAGTGGCTGTGAGCGGGTGCCATGGGTGATGGGAACTGAACTCACATCCTCTGCAAGAGCACTGTGCCATCTCTCCAGCTCAGCAAAGTTTTGTATTTTGTTATCTTATTGTCATTCAGTTCTAAGTATTTTTTGATTTATTATTGTCTTTATCTTTGATCCAAGTGTCATTTAAATATGTGATTCTCAATCTCAGACATAGGAATAACTTAATTTTTTTATTGGATTACTGACAAAATTGTAAAATGGGAGAATGTATTTTCTGTAATTTATCCTATGGATCCAGTGTGACCTGCTGACTTCCAGCATGTGGTCCATCTCAGCAAGCATCCTGGGTTTATTTACTAAGCTTCTGTGCTCTTAGCTGCTGGGGTGTGTGTGACCTGGGATTAGAATCGGTTTGTTTGCTTGCTTTTTCTTTCACTTTCATCCCTTCTGTTATCTTTGTTGACATTTTGACTGAGAGAAATGAGTTAAAACCTTCTGTTACTGTGAATTTGTCAATTTTTTCTCATTCTGTGAGTTTTTATCATTTCCCATTTAATAGCACTTGAGTCAATGTTGTTTATATTGAGTCTTTTGTCCCTAAGCATGCTCCTCTCCCTGCACTCCATACCTTTTGCATTTTCTCTGCACTGTTTTATAGGGCTTGTTTGGTTTTTTGTTTTTTTTAGAAGTGTGTGTGTGTGTGTGTGTGTGTGTGTGTGTGTGTGTGTGTGTGTGTTGTTGGATGTTTTGTACAACACACCCCCACGTGCAAATGAGTATAGATACCCACTGAGGTTAGAGGCCCTGGAGCTGGAGTTACATGTAGTTGTGAGCTGCCTGATATAGGTGCTGAGAACTGAACTTGGGTCTTCTGCAAAAGAAGCATGGGCACTTCACCTCCTAGCCATATCTCCAGCCCTGTTAGTTTTTAATGTGAGAAATGTTGAAAATCTTTTTAATTATTTTCTAAATATTTGGTGGGTCTTTTAGCTGTTGAGAGTGGAAACAGTTGGTTTGTTTTTTCATTTTTGTGTAGAACATCGTTGGTTTTTATGGACTGACCCTGTGAGTGTGTATTCCTGGCAGCCCCATTGATTCTCAAAGGTGTGCTGTGGGCTTTTTGGGATCCCTGGAGCACGCAGTCATGACATTGCAAAGTGGGGGTTGTTTTGCTCTTTGGTTGCTTTTGGTGGTAGTTTAGTTTGATGATTTGGTTTGATGTTTTTTAATTGTTGTTTCGCCATGCCTTGTTCACCAGGACTTTTAGCTTGAAACAGTGGTAAGAGCCAACATCTTTGCCTTTCCTCAGCCTTGATACTGTCTGTTGAATGTTTTCTGTAGTATCTAGTGTGATTTTGGGCCACTGAAGTTAACAGTTATGAAGAGGAGGGAGTCGTTGTATTTCTAGTTGAGCAAGCATTTTTGTCAAGAATGGCTCTTGAGTTTTGTCTTGATACTTTATGCTCTTAGGTGATAATATTTGTTTCTCCTTTCTATGGTGCATTACTGTATTTATATATTGTATTTAACAGTTATACCAGTACTTAGCATCATCAAACAACAAGCTTTTGGTAGATCATGTTTTCTGTGGATTAGGAATCAAGTAGCAGCTCCTGTAGCTGGGCTCAGAGTCTGTTCTGGTACAGTAACACATCAGCCAGGGCTAAAGGATGCTCAGTGACATGGCTGTGGCTTGAGGCCTCTGTGCATCTTCTTTGTCAGGTAACCCTATCTATCCTTGGAGCTCCTAGAGTGCCCTCACGGCATGGAGGAAGGAGTGGGACAGGGTGGGATCTCTAGTGTCTTCTCCAGCCTCTTGAGAGTCATCTGTAATGGCTTCTGTTGAGAACACAGTTCCACACACTTTAGGACCATCTCACACAAGTGCAGGCAAGAGATGTGTCTTAGAATCTCCATGAACTGAATATCTTATAGTATGACCCCTGTCTATCTTGTTACAACCTACACAATGACATCAGACAAACCAAGATTGAGAAACATTGACATGACAGTTAGTTGGTAATCTCACAGGCTGAAAAGTTGACTAGGCTGAGGAGAGGATTCTTGACCACACACTGAAGTGCATGGTTTTGTGAAGTGCATGGTTTTGAACTGGGATTTTCCCAGAAGGACAGCATCAGGACCATTGTCAGAATTCTAATGGGGTCTGCAGAGGTGCTCTCACTCTGCTTCTACAGGAAAGCGCTCTTGTTTGTAGGAGTTGCACTAGCAATTTGAAGGGTTGGGATAAATATGTACAACTTCTTCAACTGGAAAGTACATTGTTTTTAATTGTACTTAACATTTATTTCTGTAGATCCAGTTTGTTTTGTTTTGTTGTTTAAAATGGCTGTTTCACTGTAAAGTGATCCCACACCCTGTCCCAGTGTCATTAAAAGATAACCAACTGCTTGATGTAGAAAATGAGAGCAGTGGGTGTAGTGCAGTGTGGAGCACAGCGGGGATTGTGGTGGAACACAGTGGTCAGGGGTAGTGGGGGCGGCGGCGGGGCAAGGGGGTGCTTGCTGCAGAGTGACAGACTGGCCCTAACTACAGAAAAAGCCAGTTGGGTTGTTAGCCTGTTATCACATGCTCAGTGCAGACTAGCACCCCACTCCATCTGCAGGAGTTCATTAGCCTCTGCTCAGTGACACTTGCTCTGGCCACTGTGGCTTTACCTACCTGCTCCGTGAATAGTTACCTGCTTAAACTCTCCCATGGAAATTTATGCAGATCAGGAAGAAAAATCACTTTTATATTCCCTCTTATAAAATAGAGTTTTCCTTTGATCGTTGACCTTTATTCTATAGACCAGCTAGCATTTGATGTAGGGCCATTGTGCACAGGCTTCCTCAGTGATTATCTGCTATAGTCTACATTGCATCCTCACTACCTTCAGCCTTCCCCCAGAACCCATTTCCTTTACCTTTTAGCCCTGAGACTGGGTGTTGAACCCAGGGCCTCATCTATTCAAAGTAAATATTACACATTAGGCTATATCCCCTATCCCCAGAGTCTTATATTTTTTTTATTTTGAGACAGAGTTTCACATGTTGCCCAGGCTGACCTTAAACTGACTCTGTAGCTAGGTTGGCTTTTAACTTGTGATTCTCCCAAGTAACTCCCAAGAATTATCTGCAGTCCTGTGCTAGTGGGCTGTCTTACTCACTGGATTCCATTGCTCTGAACAGATACCATGACCAAGGCAACTCTATAAAAAGAAAGCGTTTAACTGGAGCCTTGCTTACAGTTTCATGGGTTAGTCCATGATCATCATGGTGGGAAGCAGACAGGCATGGTGCTGGAACAGTAGCTGGGCCTGGTGTAGGCTTTTGAAACCTCCTAGCCCACCCCCAGTGACCACATCACCTCCGACAAGGTCACACCTCCTAACCCTTCCCAAACAGTTCTACTAACTGTGGACCAAGCATTCAAACATATGAGCCTTTGGGGCCATTCTCATTCAAACTACTATACGGGCCTAGATTTTTTTTTGAAAGGCAGTTTCTCATACTGTAGCCAAGGGCAGCCTAGAACTATATATATAGTCCATACTAGTGTCAAATTCATACAAATTCATAGTCAGCCTCTGTCTAGCTTCATCCTCAAGTACTGTGACTGCAGGCATGAGCCACCACTTCCATCCTTTATTTATGTATAAGACTACCTTTAGGGTTGGGGTTACAGCTCGGTAGCAAAATACTTTTCTAGAACACCTAAGGCCTGAGTCTGTATACACACACACACACACACACACACACACACACACACACACACACACACACCTGTGAGTCACATATTCAAACATCTGTCACCCTTTTTTGTTGACTTCAATTAAACTTAAACACCTTAAATACATAGTTTATTAACCAAAAACTAGTACATAACACATCCTGTGTAACACGCAGGAATACTCTAACCAAAATTCATCGCCCTTCTTCAGTATTTTATTGTAAATACAGCTGTCAAACAATCCGAACATCTTTGTTTTTGCTTTTGAGACCGGATCTCTCATTGATATTTAGGGCTCACTGGTTTTAGACTAGGCAGGCTCCCATGTGCCCCAGAGATCCCCCAGCACTGCGATTGTAAGCTCATACCACCACACCAGGCTTTTTATGTGGGTATGGGGTTTGGCAGGGCACGTTTTGTACTTGTATGGCAAAAACCTTCCTGCCTGAATAGCTGTCTGACGTTGTTGTTGCTGTCGTTTAGGGGCTCTCCGACCCCAGCTTTCTGGAAATGGTTCTTTCCTTCCACCTTCCACCTTTACTTGCATCCCGGGGAGTGAACATGGATTGCAAGCTCACATGGCAATCGTCTTTACTCACTGAGCCATCTTGCTGGCCCCAGTCCTGAGAAATTTTGACACTTACACAATCTGAAGACATACTACTTTCCAAGTTAACATTGTTTGTGAAGATACTCCCTGTGTCTACCACTTTAAATAGTTTGAGCTGCAGCGTCTTCATTAGACAGGTTGAGAAAGCATGCCAGATATGTTTTTCTTTCTAGAGGGTTTGACTTTTCAGAATACCCACTTCCTCTGCCCTGTGATAACCTCTTGCCATCTTTCACCTTAATTTAAGAATTTAAGCCTAAATTCTGTTCTAGGTACTTCAGATTATGATGTTTTGATGTCTAGGGGTGCTTTTATGTTGGTTTCTTTGGTTTGTTTGTTTTTTGTTTTGTTTTGTTCTTTTTCTTTTTGGTTTGTTTGTTTGTTTGTTTCTGTTTTTGACAATGAGTCCTGCCTGCCATGTAACACACACTGATCTGAAACTGTTTATGTAGCCCAGGCTGACTTTAAATTCAGATTTTTCCTGCCTCAGCCTTGAGTGCTGTGATCACAGACATGCACCACCATGCTTCTGGGCTTGTGTTTAAATGGCAGTGCATTAGCAAGAGAAAGGATATTAAGGAGATATTAAATGTGTTCATGGCCAGGTCATGTTGCCAGCTACAATTGTTTCATTTAATTGCATTGTGCTATTTTAATCAAGACATTAATGAGTAGGAGGGTGTTGATGTTAGACAAGTTTGAGATCAGCTAAAATTAATTGTTGGTTTGTCCTTGAAGCCCCATGTTTTATTTGGCTCCATTAGTTCCTCAAGCACAGTGTAGAATCCTGGGTGAGTTTTGCCAGCACTGATGAGCTCCCACCACCCTGGAGTTATTTCCCTCCATCCTGGGAAAGATTGGTTAGAGTGCTGGTTCTTCCTAACAAATCTCCAAGTGCACATTCCAGTTTCAGGCTCTGCATTCCCTTCAGAGTTCGCCTTTATGCTGTGACAGTCTTACCATCCACCTTGTACATAGTGTTTTAGCTCCTGTGGACTTGGTCCTCATGGACTGCAGCGGTTCCCCTCCCCCACTTGGAGGAGCATTTGTTTCAGATGTGTACTACGATTGAGGCAGTGCCTTATTTGCTTCTTCTAGCGCTTTATAATGCACTGTTCTGTTGGGCCCTGGTACCTGTGTTTCTGCTGACTGTCCCACCTTTACCATCCCTACCTATGACTTGTATATATAGAATGTATGGCTTTAGTCTCTAGCTGCTTTGGGAGCTCACTATTTATCTCTTGTCTGGCTAGTTTATCCTGATATACAAAGTGTATAATATCCCCTGGGTTTACCAAGTTTCTTGGACGTGAAATAGGACTTTTGCAATATTGGAACATTTATAAAAGTGATAGAAGTTTTTGGTTTGTGTTGTGTTTTTGTTTTCTGCCCCATCTTCTTGCTTCATGTATGTGCTAAAGTGTTTGTTGGGCCATGGAGGCTCTGGATTTGTTGTTTTCCTATTCCTTTACTTTCTCAGACTCATAATTCTATTTATTTATGTTTAAATATAATTGACCCTTTAGTCTGCTGTCTCTAAGATTCTAAAATTTTGTAATGCTTTACTTATTGTCTTAGGGTTTTATTGCTGTGGAGAGATACCATGACCATAGCAGCCCTTATAAATGAAAACATTTAATTGGGGCTGGCTTACAATTCAGATATTAGTCCATTATCATTATGGCAACACGCAGGCAGACATGGTTCTGGAGAGGTAGCTGAGAGTTCTACATCTGAATCCACAGGCAGCAGGAAGTGAAATGGCTTGAGCTTCTGAGACCTCAAAGCACAGCCCCTAGTGACACATTTCCTGCATCAAAGCCACACCTACTCCAAAAGCCACACCTCCTAATAGTGCCATTCCCTATGGACCAAGCATTCAAATACATTAGTCTATGGGGACCATTCCTATTCAAACTACCACACTTACTTTTGTGTCAGGAGTGCCTATGACATAGCACATATGTGGAGGTCAGGGCACGATTTGCAGTTCCCATGTGGGTCCTGGAGATGGAACCAAGGTTTTTAGGCTTTGCAGCAAGCACCTTTACACACTGAACCATCTCACTAGCCCTTATCTGTTTTTCTTCTGAAGCAGATTTGGAGTTTACTAAAGAAAGGCTTTGATACAGATGTAGGCACAGAGCATTGAGAGTGGATGTTAGATGTGTACAAGAACAGTAGTGCACACTGGAGAACAGCCACTAGCTTCTCTACAGAGCCACATTGCCACGTCTTAGCTGTTCTTGATATGAATTTGATAGCTTTTGAAGTTACATTCACTTACATTATTCAAAGATCTCAAAAAAAGACATAGGTAGAAAAGTTTACTTATTCCTGTTGCTGGCTATAAGACTTTATAAAGTGGTTTACAAAATGCATGGTACAGGTCTACAGACCAGGAGATAAAAACATGGGTCAAAGAAAGCCTTGATAAGCTTAGGTCACAAGCCAAAACATATTGTGACTGTAAACATGGCTCATAATCTTGCTGAAAAGACCTTCTCAGCAACAGAGATAAGGGGCTCCCTGTCCTCCCCATGTCACCTTAACTTCTTCCTCTTCCTCTTCAGCCGTCATTTCTCCTTTTGAGACTTAGATTATCTCTTTGAAGATTTGTTCTTAGTTTTTGAAAAAGGGTCTCCCTCTATAGCACAGATTGGCTTGCAACTCACCATGTAGCCCAGGCTGGCCTCAAACTTCAATGTTCCTTCTGCCTCTGCTTCCTAGGAACCAGGGTGATGGTTGTGAGCCACCACACCCACTTTGCAATACCTTAATCTTAAGGGTTGATATTGGCTGAAGTTGCATTTTTTTTAAGCTTCTTCCTATTGGAGACCCTGTTCTCTAAGTATGGAAATTCAACCTGTCTGATCTAATGGGGATGAAGAGTGTCCAAGCTTGGAGACTGGAGGGTCATCATTTGATTGGCATTTAAAAGAAAGGCTATCATTAGTCAGGATATCAAACCACACACATAAGTATTACTAGGCCTGATCATAAGAGTAGCACCAGAAACATGTACTGTGTACTTCTGCATGTGGAATCCAGAGGTTAACACAGAAAGGCTTCTTCAGTTTCTTCCCACCTTATCTTTTGAGACAGAATCTCTCTTGGTACCTGAAGTTCACCAATTTAGTTAGACTGGCTAGCCAGTGAGCCCTAGGAATCACCTGACTCCTATTGGGGGAAATGTTAAGGCAACTCCATGTAATTAAAAGGGAAGTTTATTTTGGGTGGTAACTTACAACAAGTAAAAGGGTAGGTTACAGGGTCCGGGAGAAGTGAAGTGCAGTCCAGCGGTATTTTCCGGAGAACTCTGCTCAGTCTACCATTCAACATCTAGTATACCAGGAACCAAGAGAGCTGGAACATCTAGATCTCGGGTTTTAATGGCTCCCCCCGTCTCAGCCCCACCTCAGGGTCAGACCATAGGTAGTCGTGACAGTTACCAGAAGCCTCACTGGGGGTAGTACTTCCAGGTCAAAGCTGGAACAGCTACCCACTACAGATTCCCTCTCCTTAGTGCTGGGATTAGAGACACACCCTACCACACATAGCTTTTTACATGAGTGCTGTGCATTCAAGTTCAGTTTCTCATGCTTGCTTGGCAAGCACTTTACCAACTGAGCCTTTTCTCCATTGCAGTGTTGTGTTATGCCACTAGGACTCTTATCTTTCTAATCTTTCAATCTTCCTGAATAAATATATGCCACATATGTGGGGGATGTCTTCCTGTGGAGGCCAGGAAAAGATGCCCGATCCCATGAAGGTAAAGGACTGGGTGGCTGTGAGTCACTTTTGGGGGGCATTGGGAACTTAACTGGGGGTGTTCTGGAAGAGCAAGAAATGTCCTTAACAGCTGAGCATTGCTCCAGCTCCCAACTGCCTAGGAATGATGGTACCCACAGTAGAATGGGCCCTCCCACATCAATCATCAGTCAAGACAGCCACATATCGGGGTGAAAGCCTTAGATCAGGGAAATAGGAAAAGCCACCAGCCAACCTTACTTCACCAACTCTGCAGCTTCCAAATGCAAGTTACTTCCTGTCTACCTGCACCTTTATTGCCTTGATGTTCTGCCCTCTCATTGGCTCTCTTTGCCCTCTCATTGACTCTCTTAGCCCAGCTACCTCACTTCCTCTTCCTACACAGCTCTCACTTTCTGTCTTGTCTGTACAGACCTCCAGGCCTCTATGGTTGGTACTGGGATTAAAGGCGGGTGTCACCATGCTTGGTTGTGTTTCCTAGTGTGGCCTTGAACACACAGAGATCCTGCCTGCTAAGTGATAGGATCAAGGGCATGTGCTACCGCGCTGCCTAACTTCTTTATTTAGTTAAAATGGCTTGCTATTTATCCTCTTATCTCCAGGCAAACTTTTTTTAAAGCCCTATTGTGTTAGTCAGTTTTCTGTCACTAGAACAAAATAGCTGAGGTAATTATAAAAAGAGAGAACACTTGTTTGGGCTTACAGTTTTGGAGGCTGCTCTGGAGGGTCAGTTGACCCCGTTGTGTGTTGGCTCAGTACCAAGCGGAGGCAACACAGCAGGGTAGGAGATTGTAGCAGAGTAGGCTTCATGACCTCCTGGCTGAGAAGCAGAGCAAGAGCAATCTGGGATTCTGTCTCTTTTGAGAGATGCCCCCAAGACCTAAGGACCTAGTTAGGTCTCACCTGTCTGAGGTCCATTGCACATTTCAGTGAGGCCATGCTGGCTACCACAGCCTTAAATAAATGAACCTTGGGGAAACAGCTGGGAAGTCATTCCTCATTTTCACATGAGATAGTTGAGGTAAAGAAAAGGAAGTTGACTCATCTTGTGGCACATACTATCAAAACTAGTCAACCAGGCTGGAAGACTCCCTTAAAGGTCTGCTTCTCACCCATTTGTGTTGGTTGTCTCCTTCAGTCTTGCCCAACAGCTCCACTTCTAGGACTCTAGCCTACAGATAGCCCCTGTAAATTCCAAACTACAGGTAACACCTGTGACACTGTTCATTGGGTCTGTTCTGATTATATAAAGTACAGTGAAGCAACTTGAAAATGCATATTCATAATCTACTGGATGAGGTAGGTGCAGTGTAGAAGGAAAAAAATCGGCGTGGAGTATTCCCATCAGTGTTTGAAAAATAGCGAGGGTTTGAGAGAGACTGTCTACTTGTGCTCATCTAAACCTGTGGTACTTCTGAAGAAACTGATAAGATTGGGTTTCCAGGAGAGGATGGCTGGAGAAGGATGGCAGTATATCCTTATTGTACAGGTGAGGCACTAAGCATATCAGGATCTTATTACCTGTTCAGAAACCTGAGGACCACAATTACAGTTTGGAAATGGCTGAACTAGTTCAGCACACATGTGCCTAAACCCCTGAAAAACTGCCTCAGACTTGATGAGACTACTCCCTTCCTCATCCCAGTCAAAGCCCTGTGGCTCTTGGATATCAGTCTCCAATTTCTGTCCACCTCTTCCCATCAAGCCTACCCATCTTTGTGCAGGATCATTTCAGGGGCCTCTTAACCTTCCTTCCCTTGTTCCTCTTCTGTCCTGTTCACTCCATCCTATGTGTTCTTTAAAAAAATAAACTGTGTGCATATGTTTGTGCTTACCTGAGTTGATGTGTGTCGTGTGTGCAGACCTAGTGGAGTTCAGAAGATTCCCTGGAACTAAACTTAGAGAGTGCTGGGAGCCGAGCCCTGGTCCTCTGGAAGAGCAGCCAGTGCTCCTATCTGCTGAGCCGTCTCCCCAGCCCTAGCTTAGGACTCCCCGGTGTCGGCTCACTTTGTGTCTCCGCCCTGCGAGGTCTATCGCCCACACCATGGTCCACTAAGGATGTAGCTAGCATTGCTTCTTCTGTCGGTGTAGCCAGGCCCAGCTCTCATTTTCTAAAGCATGTGGTTGAGTTCAGATGGTACACAGATAAGCCATAAGTAAAATCTGTCCACAAAACCTCCAAGTAGTTGATTTTACCAGCATCATGCTTAGACATGGCTCGGTTTCAAAAGAGGGAGTGGTTTGTTAGTGTGTTCATTCAGCAGTAGTACTCTGCAGCCAGGGCAGAAAGATCCCTCTGTGGAGAGGCACTGGCTTACAGAATGCTCTCATCCCCAGTGGTCTCCTCACTGCCCAAAGCCTTCTCTGTGGCCTCCTAACACTGTACCTACCCTACCTTGTCTAACCCAGCTGACGCAGGGCTGGCTGCTGTGTTCTGCTTTGGTGCCATCTTGCTCTTTATGGTATCTGCACCGTCCCCTCCTAACTTCCAGGAACAACAACCCTTGCTCCTCAGAAAGTCTGTCATGTGTTTGTCTCCTCCAGCTGCCATGACCAATCACTACAGCACTTTGAAGAACACAGATGTTTTCACCTCTAGTCCTGGAAATCAGTGGTCCAAAATCAGCTTTCCCTAACTCTAAACTCAGGGTGTTGGCCAAGCTGCTTCCTCCTAGGAGTTGTAAGGGGAGAACCTGTTGCCTTGCCTAGTGCAGCTCCTAGTGACTGCCTTGACTTGTGGCCTCTTCTACCATCTTCAAGGCCCATCGTTGTACTCTCTCCTTTCATCTTCAAATCACCATCTCTGGTCCTGGCTTCTCACGGTAGCTCTTGTATCTCCAGAAAAGCTGCCTTTATACATCTCTGTCCCCATGACTGCCTCTCCCAGTTGAGTTTCTCAGAGACAGTGATAGGGTCTTAACTCCTCTTGCCTGTGTTGGTACAAGACTTTGGAAGCTCAAATGTTGAATAAGACAAGACAGCTGGGATTCTGTTGGCTGGCCTTGGATCTCAGCAGTCCTATTCATGGCTCTGTCCCCTGAGCAGTGATGATGAAGGCTCATCGTCCAGACCCTCACAGTCCAGACGCTCACAGACCAGATGCTTACAGTCCAGCTAAATAGGTACGCACATGAGCAAACAGGAAGCCGACATGAGAGCAGCCAACACTTAGCTGAAGCAGCCAGGTTTTTTGTTATTCTGTTGTTGTTGTTGTTGTTATTGTTGTTGTTGTTGATTTTATTGTTTATGATGTGAAAGGATTATGTTCTTAAAAATATAGGAAAGGAGAGATGAAACTCTTTAGATATTTTTCTGTTTAAATAAACATTTTCCTAGATTTTCAATGTTTTCCAAAAATCATTTTGAATATATGACCAAGGTAGAGAAAATAAAGAATTTGTATGGGCCGAAAATGACCCTTTTGTGCACCTGCTGGTGTGAGTGGGGGGCAGCTACAGTGTGCCATCATCATCAGATGAGTGTAGGGACATGGTGAGCGATCTTATCCACTGTAGGGTATACGGACACCACAGAATTGGTGGGTACTCCTAAGACTTCTGTTAGAACTGAAGATCTTCCCACCTTAGTCTCCCAAATGCTGAGATTATAAACATGTACCACCGTGCACAGACAACAGAGAGGCTTAAAGACTGTACCCTAGATAGATGTCCCCTCTGTTCAGCAAATTCTCACTGAGCCCCAAATGGTTTTTGCATTGTCCTATACCTTCCGAAGACCTTTGATGTCTCTGTTGGAGGAACTATAAGGGTCATCTGTGTTCATCTCTTCATGTCCATTTTGGTGTGTGTCTGGCAGTGTGTCGTCAACGCGTATAACTTGAGATCCAGGGTGTTTAAATTGTGGCCTTTTGAAGATGTGCTGAGTTGTTTATCTTTAGAATACACAGTGAGAGTAACCGCACCTCTTGAGCCCAGAAAGGGCTCAAAGTAGGGAGTCTGCAGTGATGCCATTGCACATCAATATTCCGGGAGACCTAAACAAGTTGCTGAAGTTAAAGAAAAGAAATTTTTAAAACACCTTGTAGCAAGTATTTTCATTGGGAACACGTACTCTGACCAAAGATCGTGACTACTTGATGTGTGTGAAAGTCATATTTTTAGAATGTCATGAAAAATGGAGAAGCATATGAAAGGCGTTCTAGCTTTAGGAAATAATGCTAGTAGGGATTTTAGATGAAAGAGGTAATAAGATCTGCCTAGGCAGACTGAAGAGAGACAGTTTAGTAGTGAAAAATAAGGTTCTCAGACAAGTAAATGGCAGGCTGGGAAATAGAAATGTATCCTTTGAATGGCAGGGAGCCAATGCCTGTTTTTCAAAATGCAAGACACTGAAGTTATCGTACCCTCTGCATCATTTAACTTGAACGTTAGAGGAGTGATCCTAGAGTTGAAGCGATGATGGCAGGAAATTGGAGTAAAGCCACCCAAAGATTAGGGTCCAATTTATAGATTTATTTCAGGGGCCAAGGTTTGGGTATAGATTGAATGTAAAATGAAGAGCCAGACAACTCTACTGCCAAATTGGATGCAAGTTAATGAAAGACAGATGTAATCACATGATGTTAAAGGCAGGCTTGGTGTCTGTGACTGACGACTTAGAAGTTAGGACCAATGTAGGGTTAGACACTGTGTTATGTGATAAAGTTGTCTAGTTAGTTCAATTTTGAAAAGTGCTGTCCTCAGTAGATAACGCTGTAGCTTTGGCAAAAAATCATGATTGAGTCTGGTAGGCAACCTCTGCCCTGGTGTCAGCCCAGAACCCAGCAGGGACCACTGAGAGAGGCAGCAGGCAGTGTCCCTCCCAAGTCTGCCTCTAGTCTGGAGTGCTACTACTACAGAGAGAAACCACATCTGTATGTCAGGGTAAAGTGACTGGAGGAAAGGCAGGATCTCACTCTCTTACAATGATCAGGGATGCTTGGTGCTCTAAAGACAAGACATAACAGGGCTCAAAAGAGGAAAGGTGAAAGAGTGACAGACTGGGACTGGGAGGTTGGAAGAAGCCAACCCATGAGTGAGCGGCAGAGACACCCCACCCACTGCAAAGGCCCCTGGGGTAGGGGAGCAGAGTGAGGGTCTGCAGCAATCTCAGCTTTTGCTTGACCCCTGTGGCTAGTACAGGGCTTGAGGCTGGTGACTGAACAGAAGGCAGGCAGGACCCTAACAAGGCAGTCCTGCCCTACTGCACCACTTCCTTCTGCTATGCTCTGGCCAAGCTAGAGCAGAGCCTTCAATGACCTCTACATTTGAGTGACACTTTGTTCTTTATGCTGTGGCAGGCGTGCGTGCGTGCGTGCGTGCGTGCGTGCGATGGACTGCCAAGTAGCCTGTGGGCAACCCCAGTAATTGTTGACTAAGCTCCAGGACAGCTAAGAGAAGCTGCAGACAGTGCCCTGCTATAGAGGAAGAGCTGTGTGGGTGGCTTGGGGGGATGTGCAGTGAGAGCTGTGTGGGGTGCTGGGCTCTTTCTCAGACATTGCAGACCTCAGGGGGGCTGTGTTTGTGTCCTCTGACTCATTAAAGGAACTGGCTGAAGGCAGGTTGGACTTGGTGTGAGTTCTGAGCTTAAGGAAACAACTCTTGATCCTTGCCTCTTCCTTCCTCAGCGTTCTGTCCATCCTACAGTCACACGTGTGTGCCACTTGCTCTCCTGTTCTTGTAGCACCACAGTACAGTTATCAGAGCTGAGTGGTAATCTTTGTGGACTTGTTGGAGAGTTTCCACTGAACCTTTCCTGGGCTGCCTTTGAACAGTAACGTCCATGGAGACATGTCTTCTCTCTTCACCTTCTCCAATGCTGTGGCCTCTGACTGCCAGATCTTTCTGAAGTGAGGAATCCTGTGGCCTACCCTGATTTAGTCAGAGTGACTCACTGAAAGTTCCTAATACTTGAACTTAAACCTTTACCCTAAAGTTCGCTTTCCCTGGGGTTCCATGGGACAGACAGCACCTACAGCAGCAGGGTCTCGCTTCTCCCTAACTTTCCATCCTTAACAGCCATTTGGGAGGCTGCCTGCTGGGCCATGAATTTACATAAGTGTTTCTAAGAATTCTGATACTTGAGGAGCTCAGTATTCTTCCAGAAGTCCTCCTAATGCACTCTCTTGAAGATTACCTCTAATTAAGGCTCTTGCAAGTCTGAGAATGTCTAACCATTGAGTTCATTGTCTAGATTGCAGTGATTGGGGTGTAGTTTAAGAGTACATCTCAGGCCTGGTATGCTGACTCATACCTAAATCTCAACACTCAGAAGCTAAGGCAGGATTGTGAATTCAAGGCTAGCCTGGGCTACAAAGGGACTTGAGAGTGGCAGGCTTGTACTATGGCCTTGGGGCTCCTCAGAAATGCACAGGCACTTGGTAGTTTCACAGTCCTGCAAAATGCCTAGGGCCTCCAAATAACAGAAACTGGTTGTGACCATGGGCTGAGAAGTATCCCATGGCTGACGTTGAGCCGCAGCTGAGAAGCATGTTGTGTTCCTGAAGCAGTGATCATCCAGTCCAGAGGTCACTGTCGCCTTAGTTCAACTGTCCCAGAAGCCCTCCTTGCCCTCCTTTGTTTGGCATCATAATTCTTTGAGCTCCATTGTTGCCCTGGTTCTTACCTGTTTATGTGGCCTGTGGTTCAAGAACTGGAAGAGAAATCCAAAATGGTCTGAGGTGTTTTGACTAGTGCACAGGTCCCTGAGCATGTTCATCTTTAGACAGCTTTCTCATGGGGCCGGTGAAATAGTTCAGCAGGGAAAAGTGCTTGCCTTATAAGTACATGGGTGCATGTGCACACGCACCAAACAGCCTCAGAATAATAAAATAAGCCTTATTTTAAAGAAAGCTTGTTTGTAACACCCACCTGTTTGAGTGACAGCACCTTGAGTTTTACAAGGGAGGCTTACTATTTCTTGATTCTTTGATGAGGGAACTCAGGCTTCCTCCTCTGTCAGGCAGATGTGCCTAATGCTTGATTTTAACAGAGGCTGCAGCCAGTGTCTGACCATCCCCGAATTCTCCAGAGGGTCGTGGTGAGGATGTAGTGGGGAGCTGGGAGCCTGAGTGCAAATCTCAGTGATGATTCCGACTGGGGCTGGACAGCGGTGTTAAATAACTGTGTTCTGATCGTTCAGGTCTCTCTTTATAGGGCATCCTTTATGACCAAGACTGTCCAGTACCAAAATGAGCTACATAAATTCCTAATCTGGGATACAGCTGGACAAGAACGAGTAAGTCACTCTTTAATTTACTATGTTTTCTGAGGCCCAAACCAAATTACAGCTCCAACTAAGCTGTCAGCGTCCCTGTCGTCCGCCGTTCCTCACTTCTTTGCACCAGAGACACATTTACTTCCATTTGCGTGGGCCAGCCTTTTTCTTTTCAATTAGAGCCACAAAGTCCACTGATGGAGAAAGTGATAATGGGCACTGAGGGCGTTTTTATACTTTTTAGTGTCTTAAAGTAAATGCTGACTAACAGGCCTGATAAAGTTCTTTGAGCAGAGTGTGTGATTTGGGGCTCTGTCCTCTAGTAAAGATGTAAAAGAATTAGTGGTAGAAAGGGAGAATTAAGCACAGCTCATTTATAGCCGCCTTTTAAAAGCCAAAGAGGGAACTTTACAGCATATAAACTTTAGGTTTAAGTGGACAGATTAGCTAATGCAGTGCCATGTGACAGGCTCTTAAAAGTCTGACAGGGAGCCTGTCTGCAACACAGTAGGGTGGGAACTGAGTGGGGGCGGGCGGGGGAGGGGGGCGAGAACAGATGAGGAAGGGGGAGAGGAAACAGAAGCACGCCATCAGCCTCATTCCATTCTGGGCACTAAGTCCAATTTCCCTGGTGAGGTGCCTGCACCAGTCAACCCATTATTCAACTGCAATTTAATTTTGTTTTCAAATGAATCTGTCCAAACAGAGCACCTGACAGATACACGATACTGTCCTAAGCTCTTCAAAGTACAGCAGAAGTAATCAGGAGAATAGTTATCATCACACTCTTATCTAAAGCCACGTGGATACTGTGTGCCGCATAGACTCTGACAAGAGTTGTCCCAGACAAATGGAAGAACATTGCACTAGGGACCCAGGTGGAGCAGAGGCCATGCCTCAGCCCTGCTGTTTGCTGCCTTTAGTTGTTAATGCTGTGTCTCATTTACCAGAGCTGCCACCCTCTGTGTTGGTGGCCTGTGTGCACCTAGAGTGGGGAGTTAGGAGAGTGGTACCCTTTGCAACCATCGCTCTTCCACCCTACAGAAGCACTGCTTCCCTGAGTCCTACTGATGTATCTACACACTGCCCTGGGACTCTGCTGTTAGCAGAGATCCACGGGAGTCTGCTTAAGGAAGGGGTGTCAGGGAATTTATTAAGATATAAGTTGGGGAAATACACTCATGAAATACAGAACTGAGTAAACTGCTGAAGTTGTCCTCTGTTCTGCCCAAGAACCGAATGCACCTGGCTGTCCGCTGTCCCATCATGCCAAGAAGAGAGTGTGACCTCTCTGACTTTCCAATTAAGAGGTCACCTCCACAGGCAAGAAGCACCGCCCCCTTCGAGCCACATAGTTCAAGGTCATGGGCGGAGCAAATACCACTACGTAGTAGTGATAGACATGCCTTCTATTGGATCCCAGGTTTCAGTTACCCCCTCAGATATGTTTTGATTCTCCCATGCTGTGATACAAACTCCATTATCATGGTGACTTTTTTATACCATGAAAGTGTAATGAATGCCTAGGCATGAACCTCCCCTCTACTCAAGTGGTCACAGGAGCCTGAGGACTATGACTGCCTGCTTTGCCTGCCTCTTACTTACCCACTTCCAATTGGTTCTTTGGCAGAGAGTGCTGCTCAATTGTGCAATCTGGCCTTCCTTGCCTGGAGTGCCATCTTGCAGCCCAGAACTGGGCAGGAGATGCTGAAAGGCCAGGCCAAGGACAGGGCCCTTGACCAGGAAACCCTACAGCAGGAAGAGAATCAGGAGAGGAATACTGGGTGTGGCCAGTTGTCCTTGTGCAGAAGGACATGCCCAGGGCTCCAGATTTCAGAGTTCATTCAAAGATTTGCCCATTTATCCAGGGCCAGATCTTCTCGGCCCTGTACGGTACCTGTAGCTGGACTCCACTCCACCTCTTCCTGCCAGTCTGCTCTGGAGCATTAAACTTGTGTGCTTCTCCAGTGTCCCACACAGCTCTAGATTTTTTTGTCTGTCTTCGCGTCTTTGGCCCAATAACTGAAGCCTACCTCCGTTACCCAAGAGTAGCTGTCCTAACCACCCCTGTTGCCATAAAGCTGTGCTGCTTACACTCACATCTGGAAGTTGTCTTGCATTCTTCCTGACAGCTCTGTTGGCCATTCAGTTTTTCAGCTCTCCACTCTATTCACTCAAGTGTTCTGCAGCCTTTTGACTGCTCTCCCTGTTGTCCTCCACCCAGTCCTGACCCATGTCACTACTCAGAGAACCCAGACACTGTGGGGAACATTGATCAGACTCTGCTGTCTTCTTGCTCACCCTTACTCACTTCTGTCTGTGTTCTAAGGGACCCATGCAGCCCATTTGTCCTGCTCCACTCTTCTCCATGCATGCTGGCCTCCTTGCATATCTACCATCAGGCCTTGGAGTGTACTGGTTCTTCTCACTGGTACCTCCTCTGTCACTCATAGGCTTCTTACCAGCTTTTGGCCTCCAGCCAAATGTCATTCCTTGGGGTTTTCCCTACTTCCCTGTACCTGAGCAGGACCTCGGGGTCATTCTCTATCATTATCAGTATTCATTTTCAAGACACTCAATACAAGTCATAATGTCTGTCTACCTTTACTGACAGCTTCTCCCATCAAGATATAAATGTCAGGAGCTGGGCCTGTAATGTCTTGCTTACAGCTGTATTCCAGTGCTGGCACAGTATCCAAAAGCAAACTAATGCCCAGGGCTTAGTTGGGTGGCAGCAAATGAACTCTGTGTCCTGAACAGTCTTTGGTTGCCCTCAGCCATGGGATTGTCACCTATTTTCTTACTTTTCTGTCTTCCGTTTAGACTGTGACCTCTTTGAGAGGCAAGGACTGCCTTGGTGTGTACTCTAGCCCTTGGCATGTGGCATTGATGTTAGTTCTTCTGTCGGCTGGTTGGTAGCCCGCCTCCTGACAGATATGGACAGATCCCCTCTGCCTGCTGTAGTAGTGCATGACTCCAGTGATAAGTTTCTGAGGTTCATGTGTTTATTGCTTAGCTCTCTGTAGGGTGAGATTCATGGTGGGGACCCAAAACCGTTGCAGAATGAAAGCCTTTTGATGAACTGAACACGTGCCCTCCCCACTTGACCCTCACATCTGTTGCCACATGTAGTTCTGACAAGTTTCCTGTGATCACCAAGTGATTTCACTAAGTTGATGAAAGCAAGTGAGAATTGAATGGTATGTGAGCCCTTGACTTGGGGGAGCTCGTACAGAAAAAAAGGAAGAAGTACTGAGAAGACAATGGTTTGTATATCAAAGGGTTAAGAAGCGCCTAGGAAAACAGAATGGAGCCCTCAGATGTTTTTTCAAAGTGGCTGTTTCTGTGAGGCCCATGAGAGTCCACTGTGAAATGAAAGGTCCCATGTTGTGCTCTCTACATTCTAGCAGAAGCAGGCTGCCAGGCTGTCTGCTCACTGACTCAGACTTCTCGAAAAATCAGCTCCTGGCTGTAAAAATAAGCCTGAGCTTTCTCAAATGCCAGATGAAATGAAACTTGTTTTCCTGATTAAATTTCTTAAGACTGAGCATTTGTGAGTCCTTTGTCCACTGTTTGCAATTTGAGTGAGTTTATTTTGTCACTGTTTCTCCAACTTACCCTTCACTAAGACTCCTGGGGTGTGCCAAGACAGCCCAGCACGTACACAGATGGCCACCATGAATGCATATCATAAGTACACCATAAGTGAAGGGCAGCATCCCCAGTGTCACCCAGAATGGCCACCCTGGCTTAGAAATAAATGTTGCATAAGACTTTACAAAGTAGCTTTTTGAAAGTGCTGCCAAACAACCAGTGACCAAGGTGGAAGCAACGTAGCACGGGCATGGTCCAGGCCTCACAGGCATGCCCAGTTAGCTCCCAATGGTGTGGCACCTAGTAGCAAGGAATCAAGCAGAAAATGTCTTTTTAAGATTATGGTGTTGGAAAGATGTTGTCTGAGAGTGCTAGGCTAGGCAAGAGCGGCAAGCCCTGAAAAGACACATCCCAGAAAGGAGGAGCCTCAAGCCTGGGGGAATGTGTAGAGGGGACATTGCAAAACCCAACAGAAATCAACAGGATGACAAGACTGAGCAGACTCACTGGTGCTTCTTATAGCAGCACTGGAGTTTAAACCCAGTCTGCCACATTAGAGGGCATTGATTAACTCCTTGAGCATCCTGATGAAGCATCTCATTCAGAGGAGAGAGAGTGTCCTGGATTTCAGATCCAACCCACACAGAGCCATCCTAACAGTGCACAAAATCAGTCTGAAGATGATGAGAGTTACTTACCACTCTTCAAAATGGCAGTGTGGAAGACATGGCCAGTGTGCCATTGTAATTGTTAGTTGTATGGAGAAACGAGAACAGAGATGCTCCTGTGATGGGCATCTACAGCCACAGAGTTGAAAATATGTCTTTAAGTATTTCCAAAGGTTCAAAGAATGGCAGGCTGACTACAGATGGGAAGCTTAGGCAGAGTGGAAGTTCATGAAGACTATGATGGAAATGCCAGGATTGAAAGCCACAGTGTCAAGAAGCAAAGTTGGCAGGGTGGACAGTAGAACGGTTCACTTGGGGACCAGGGGAGGAAAAGCCAGAAAAGTCGGAGTGTCTCAACAGTCTAGAGACACAGTCAGCTGAAAGTAGAGCTGGCATCCAGAAGGAACGAAGAAGGAATGGGATGCAGGTTAAAGACAGTGCTTCTGTAATTGATGGCCAGATTCCTCCAGTGTTTAGTGAAACATCAACTCTCAAATCTCAGGGCTTTGGTAAACCTTTAAGTACAAGGACCCTAGTCAAACTGCCAAAGAGTGAAGATAAAGAGAAAACCCTCAAATAACCAGAGATAAATTGTATACCAGAGAACAGTAGGAGTAGAGGTTGACTTCTCACAGAAGCAGTGGGGGCAGGCCAATAGACAGAATCTCTAGCATGCTGTGGGTGTGCAAACAAGTCAGTCTGCCAAGATCATTTTCCAGATACGAAATCAAAGTAGCCTTAGAAAGAGTGAGAGCAGAGAGTTTCAATAGTAGCAGCCACTAAGTGGCTGCTCACCTCCTACAGAAAGAAAAGAGCCAGGTGGTGCACACCTTTAATCTCAGTACTCAGGAGGCACGGGCAGGTGGATCTCTTGTGAGTTGGAGGCCAGCCTGGTCTACAGAGTGACTTCCAGGACAGATTCAAAAGCTACACAGAGAAACCCTATCTTGGAAAAAAAAGAGAGAGAGAGAGAGAGAGAGAGAGAGAGAGAGAGAGAGAGAGAGAGAGAGAAAGAAAAGAAGAAGAAAGAGTGAGCAGTGCAGGTGATGGAGGGCGAAGAGCATCATTTTTTTTCTTCTCTCAACTTCTGGACACCTGGTGATTTCCTTCAATAATAGTGTGTGCATTTGAAGCATTTAGCAACAGCAGCCAAAGAATGGTGAAGTAAATGAGGTTAAATTCATGCAAGGTTCGAATAGGCAAGGTTAGATTCATGTGAGATTCTGATGTTTTATAGGAAGCATACATTTAAATTAGAAGTGGATTAGAAAAAACTTACATTGTAGTTGCAAGAACAACCACCTAATAACTAATGCAGGAAAGTATGGCTTCAAAGCTAAGAGAAGGAGCCTGGGCTGGGCACACTAAGCCTAGAGCTGATCCCCAGCACCAGGAAGCCAGAAGCGATGGCTCATGCCTATAATCCCTTCACTCAGGAGAGAAGGCAGGAGTATCAGCAGTTTAGGGTCACCTTTGGCTACTTCATGAATTCGAGGCCAACCACAGGTACTAAAACTTAATCACTGTGGAGAGAGGAAGAAAGAATGAATGGGAATTTTTTTAAATTTGGACAGATTTGCAACAAAGCTCAAGACTGGTGTCCAGACACAGCATATGTTCTTAGATGTAAGAGGACCGAGCACTCCTCAGAGCAGGCAGAGGTGGCAGGACTGCCATATGACAGACCTCAGCTGTGCTGCTTAAAGAAATGTGCACACTGTGCTCAGAGAAGAGAAGATGAGAGGATGGAAAAGGATTTTCTATGCAGATTATAAGCAAAAAGGAGAAAGACCACACTGTGGTTGTGTTCCATCTGCAGATGGACTTGAGGGCAAGTGTTATCAAGGTTAGGGATCTTGGGGATTGTCTCTGTTGACAGAAATGCTTCGACTTTGTGATGAGCATTTACATGGGGATTTACGTTTGTCTGCTTACACATTGTAGACTTGCAATCAGCTTCTCTTGGTGAGAATTTCCCTTACAAAACTAGAAAAAGAAATGACCCTCTAAAGGATGTTGCCATCACAAGTACATCCAGAGTGAAGGCAGCTAGGACCATGATCCTAGTTCTGCCTGCATGCTGCTGTCTCATTTTCGTACACTGTGCAAGTCAGTCCAACATTTTAAATGTTTGTTGAGCAGAAAGGACTGAAACTGGCTGGTTTGTAGCTCTTGGATACCCTATAGTGCATGAGATCCATGCCAGACCCTAGCAGTCATGACATCTTCCTCATGGAGGTAGAAGGATGACCATGAACTCAAAGACATACAAGAGTCACATGTATATGTTCTGTATATACACCCAGTGTTCTCTCAGAATAGTGCCTGCCAACCAACCACCACAAAGGGAACAGGATACAGTTTAGGGATGTTGCATCACTCTTGGGGACCAGGCTTCAAAGTTAGGGTATAAGATGAAGGCATGACACTTTGGTGGGGGAAAGCCACACTGGAACATTTGCTCACCACCCAGATTTGAGTGAGGAAAGAGATTCACATTTTCTGTCCCACACTCCTCAAAGGAAATGGCCTGCTGAATTACCCTCATTTTGAAGATAGTCCTTTCTCCAAGTCCCTCTAGTATGTGGTGGGAAGAGGCAAAACTACTGATAGTGTGGCATTGTGGAAGTGAAATGAGACCTATGTATGCAGATGTCAGAAAAGCAAGTTGCAAAGTCGTGCAAGTAGTAAATTTAAATGTGCATTCACGTCTAGGAGAACTGTTTACAGCAGTGGTTTATTTATTTTTTTGTTTCGTTTTGTTTTTTAATTCATCTATTTATTTTACAGCTGGGTGGCAGCCTCCCCCACTTCCTCCCCTCCTATACCCTCCTCCCCACCCCCTCCCAACTCCAAATGCTGTCCTCTTCTGTCTCCATCCAGGAAAGGGCAAGTTGCCCATGAATATCAATAAAACATGACATATCAAGTTGCAGTAAGACTAAGCACCTCCCCATGTATTAAGGCTGACAAGGCAACCCAGTATGAGGAATAGGATCTCAAAAGCCAGTAAAAGAGTCGGAGACAGCCTCTGTTCTTACTGTTAGGAGTCCCACAAGAGGACCAAGCTACATAAAATTGTAACATATATGCAGAGTGCTTAGGTCAGTCTGATGCTGGCTCCCTGGCTGTCAGTTCAGTTTTTCCAACCCTCTGATCCCAGGTGAGTTGATTGTGTGAGCCTTCCCATCGTGTCCTTGACCTCTCTGGCTACAGCAGTGTTTTTATCTCCTTAGTTTGGGAAGCCAAAGTTTAAAGGACTATTGAACAAATGAATTTGGGAATTACAACGTTGAGTTCAATTAAAAAGCTTTCTTAGCTGAAAGAATTGTTTATAGTCCCATATTCAGTTCCTCTAAAGCTGTTTTCTAGACCATCTTCTGGGATATTCCAGCACTACCATCAGTCTCGGCCTTTAGTAATTACAGGTTCATTTGCTGGGAAACATTATGTCATCTTCTGTGGCTTCAGAGAAAGATTACCTTTTGTACAGGGATAATGGACTTGAGTCTGTAAGAGGACATGCTTAACTGGCCGTCCCAGGTTCATTGCTTCTTCTCCCTCTGCAGTTCCGTGCCTTGGCACCGATGTACTATCGAGGCTCAGCGGCAGCCATCATCGTCTATGACATCACAAAAGAAGTAAGACTGTATTCCTTTTTTCTTAGACGCTATCATCTGTGGTTCAGGCCTCTAGCTACTCTCCTTTGGTGTTGCAGGAGACATTTTCAACGTTGAAGAACTGGGTGAGAGAGCTCCGCCAGCACGGCCCCCCTAGCATTGTTGTTGCCATTGCAGGGAACAAATGCGATCTTAGCGATGTCAGGTGAGTTATTAGACAAGAGATTCCCATGCCGATTACTTGTGCTTTTTCTAATGAGCCACATCCATGGTAAGAGTCTAGCTTTTATTTTATCTCTGACATTGAAAAATGTCTTGTGTTATGTGGTTGGCCCTAAAGTTTCAAGCTAAAATGAAGACTAAAGGCATTTGGAGTTAATTATATTACATGTAGACAGGCGTGTAATTTACTCAAACATTGGTGGTATCACACATGACATTATCTGAGATTGTTGCCTCTCAGGCTGCTATGACACAAAGTAACTGAATCCAAAAAGTGCATTTTATTGACAATTTCAATGTACCACATCTGATTCCCAGAGCAAGGACCTTGTTTTGTTTTGCTTTGCTTTGCTTGGGGTGGAGGGTTATTTGTTTAATACAGGGGTTGGAGAAACTCTTGTCACAAAAATTGTGTAGCTGGGAAGACTGTCTGGGCTCATGTTTCAGCTGATCCGGTGTCCTTCTGTACGGGGTGGAATGAAGGGAAGGTCTTCAGGGCAGAACCTCTGATTAGCAATTGTTGCCTTCCAGAGAAGTCATGGAGAGAGATGCGAAGGACTACGCCGACTCCATTCATGCCATCTTTGTAGAGACCAGCGCAAAGAATGCAATAAACATAAATGAACTCTTTATAGAAATTAGTAAGTATCCCTGCATTTGGGGGGTTTCCTCTGTTCAGGGCAAACACAAACAGAATTTTCTTTCTGGTTAGAACCCAACTTGTTTGAAGTAGTCTCTGAGACTGCCTATGAAAGAAGATTTTAGCAGATGAGGATGGTCAGTGTCTCTGTCGAGGTGGGGTTTCTGGAGAGGTGTTGCTTGGTAGTGAGTACCTTTCCAGAAAGAAAGAATGTCTCTCAGTGTTGAAGCTGCCTTCTGCTCTCCTCTTCTAAACGTGTCTGAGTTACTCATCCAAGGCCATCAGAAATGAACAGAAGAGTCTGGAAAGATGGCTTAGTGGCTAAGAGCATACACTGCTCTTGCAGAGGACCTGAGTTCATTCCCAGCAGCTACATCGTGCTCACAACCACCTGTCACTCCAGCTCCAGGGGATGCAGCACTTCCAGCCTTTGAATGCGGCTGTGCCCGTGTGCTCATACCTATGCACAGACATGCACAGGGTTAAAAATTACTGAAGATTCTAGAAGAAAAAAGAACAAAATAACTCAAGGGAAATGAAATGTGGGTATGGTGTGTCTGTGAGAAAACCTCAAAACTTAGTCCTCGGCAAGGGAAGGGTCAGATCTCTTCCCCCTTCTCTTCCTTCAGTGTTAGTGTGTTGATGGTAGGTGAGAGAAGCTGGTTCGTGCCTTTGGGATTCTCTGCAGATTGCTTCTGTGTTTATTCATTTCATTCAAATTCATCAAAATATTTATTGGGAACTGTTGCAGACTCAAGGGAACCAGCCTAAAGAAGACAGACACAGCCCTTGCTCTCCTGGAGTGCGTGTTCTGTTGAGCGAGTCAAGCAGTGAACTCCAGATAAATAGGTTCATTCCACATAATAATAAGAGTTATGAAGAAAGCAATGAAATAGATGTAAGCGGGTGTGCAGAGCGTCCAAGAAAGCCCCTCTGGGGAAAAGCGTTGGAAGCTGAGGCTTGATGAAGGTCTAACTGAGGCAGGGGGATGGGGGCTAAGGCCTGATGAAGATCTCTGAAGCAGTGGGGTGTGGGGCTGAGGCCTGATGAAAATCTCTGAGGCAGCGGGGTGTGGGGCTGAGACCTAATGAAGGTCACTCTGAGGCAGTGAGGTGGGGGCTGAGGCCTGAGGAAGGTCTCTGAGGCAGTGGGATGGGGGCTGAGGCCTGAGGAAGGTCTCTGAGGCAGTGGGATGGGGGCTGAGGCCTGAGGAAGGTCTCTGAGGCAGTGGGATGGGAACTGAGGCCTGAGGAAGATTTCTGAGGCAGTGGGATGGGAACTGAGGCCTGAGGAAGGTCTCTGAGGCAGTGGGATGGGGGCTGAGGCCTGAGGAAGGTCTCTGAGGCAGTGGGATGGGAGCTGAGGCCTGAGGAAGGTCTCTGAGGCAATGGGATGGGGGCTGAGGCCTGAGGAAGGTCTCTGAGGCAGTGGGATGGGAACTGAGGCCTGAGGAAGGTCTCTGAGGCAGTGGGATGGGGGCTGAGGCCTGAGGAAGGTCTCTGAGGCAGTGGGATGGGAACTGAGGCCTGAGGAAGGTCTCTGAGGCAGTGGGATGGGGGCTGAGGCCTGAGGAAGGTCTCTGAGGCAGTGGGATGGGGGCTGAGGCCTGACAGCACAGGCCTCAAAAAACTGGATTACTTGCTTTCACAGAGCATAGCCAGCTCCCAAATGGAGGGAGCAGCCATCCAAACATAGTGCATTTACCCGTTAACTGCCCTTAGGTTGAAATCCCAAGTAGCTGGAAGCTCTAAGAGCTCTTGGCCTTGGTGAAGGTGAAAGTCAGGAAGTGCAGGGCCCACCAGGGACTTCCCCAGGGAGCAGAAGGGCAGTCCCCATGGGCTGGACCAGGAACAGCAGTTGGGGCCACTCTGCGTTCCAGAGACTAGGTGTGCTTTGTTCTCATTTTGTGTTTCCTTTTTGAGGCAGGGGCTCAGAGTCTCACTCTTTAGCTCAGGCTTGAACTTACAGCAGTCCCCCTGCCTCAACCTCCAAAATGCTAAAATTTGTGATTCCAAATATCTAGTTCTACTGTGGTTTAGATGGCTCAGAGATATGGATTTTTATGTATGTGTTCCATTGTTTTAGTTTAACCACTAAACCTTTTCAGAGTCTGGCAAACATCACAGCCAGTGATCTGCCACTGGCACACTCAAGCATTTCTCTTCATTTCAGGGGTAAGGCATAGTGCTCATAACTAGCAGTAGCCAGGTTCATTCTTGAAAGGCAACATAAGGTTTGTCAGGACCTTACCAGTCTTTAGATGTCTGTATATAGTGTATCATGTGCTGAGCTATTCTTGGTAGGTTGTGGGTCCTTTCTGTCTAGCAGTTTCAAAAGTAAACAAGCAGCAAACCCGTACACCAGCACCTAGCCAGGCAGGGTGCAGCCCTGTGGTAGTGACTTCCCTGGCATTTTCAAGGCCTTGGCTTCAGTTGCCAGCACTGCAGAGATTAAGAGACAAAGACACGATGCACACTCGTCACTGAGAAGACTTGAACATGGCCACAGAGACGGAAACCATTCAGAGAGAGAAGCCGTCTTGAATGTTCCTTAGTGTTGTCAGAGAACTTGTGTTGTGCCTGCCTGGCACACGAGCTTTGGGTTGAAGCATATGTACATACAGGAAAGGGCAGTTTTAGAAGCACAAAGGTGTAGCGGGTTGTCTCAGAAAGAACAAAGCCTGTGCTTAACACTCAGGGAGGCACAGCTGCTCCCACCTCAAGGGTAACCCATCCTGATAGCCAACTTCAGTTGGTTTTATTTTAGTTTTTGTTTGTTTTATTTTTTGAGATAAGATCTCACTACATAGCCCAGGCTGGCCTGGAACTCAGAGATCTGCCTGTTTCTGCATCCCAAATGCTGGGATTAAATACTGTACCAGCACTTTTGCTATATTTCCTCCATTGTCCTCTACTGTCTCCTTCTATAGCCCAGCCTGGCCTCACACTCACTCTGTGACTGAGGATGAGGACAACTTTGATAGCCTCCTTTCTCTGTCTCCTGACTCCTAGACTAGACTGACAACACCATGCCTGTTTGGTGCTGGAAACTGAACTACATTACCAGCCATATTTACCCTTCTGTGTCCGGCTTCTATTCTATGTTACATGTTTAAATTGTCTGTACATCCCATATAGCTGCAGAAGATGCATTCACGTGGCTAAGTGTATGTTAATGTCAGAACTCTAAGTTGGAAAAGGAAGAAATGGGGACTGTTAACAGTATAATTGTCCCTTCTGTTGTTGACAGACATTGGGCAGTTGTTTCTAACTCAGGGCAATTGCAGGCTGCTCTGTTGAACATCCTGTGTCCTCTGGGGAACATCTGGATGCATTTTTGCTCAGTATCTCTGTGCCCAAGAGAAAAATTGCTGGGTCATTAGGTTTGCATGTGTTTTCTGTGACTTGACTGCCAAACAGTTTGCAAAGTGGTAGTTATACCAGCTGCTGCCCACAGCAGTGGTGTATAAGATGTCTTCCCTGTCAGTCTGGGGGAGAGGCAGGACCTGCATCTCCGTTTCTGCCTTGAAACTGAGCACCTGTCCACATACAGATCTCCACCTGGATGGTAGCTGGTGTCCTCTTCTCCAGAGTTCTTTCCCTCCTGCCTGCCTCCTGCAAGGCAGGAGTCCCCATTCCTTCCTAACGGCTTGTGCTTTACTTGGCTGTCAGTCCCCGGTTGACTATGTGTTGGAAACACCTTCCCCTTTGGTTTGACTTGGATTTCCGAATCAATTCTTCAAGGAACTGAGCTTCTTAACCTTATCTGAGTTTACTTTGTCTTCGCACTCCTTTATGGTCAGCGTAGTTCCTGCTTAAGGAACCACTGGCTGTGCCCAGCCATCAAGCTGTCTCCTGCTTTCTTCTAAAGCACTTTGTCACATTTCACAGCTGCCTCTGTGGTACCAGCTGTATTTCAATTTCTGTTTATTGAGAGGATCATAATGACAAGAACCTTTGAGAGACTTAACTACATCTGTGATTTATTCACAGCAGTGCCGTGACACATTTGGAGAGTTGTAGAGCACTTTCTGTCCATGTAGAAGTCATACTGCGTGCTGTCTACACAGGTTACCGCCCACAGTGGGGATCCCTCAAGGCTTTGCATCCACACCCGGAGGGTTGTCAGGGATTTCCTCTCAGCCTTGCTGATGTCAGATATTCCTGTCTGTTCATTCTCTCCTTAAACAGACAGACAGAAAGCCTCTCTCTGCCTGGTGCTGTGCCACAGAGATCTGGGAGTGCCACAGTGGAAAACAGGCAAGACTGGAGGGCCCGGTCTAGTATGAGGATGCCAGTCACACAGAAAACAAGTCCAGCATGTTGCTGATGTCCTGGTGCTTTATGGTGTGTGAGGGTTAGACTAGCACAAAAGGGGGAGGGCAGGAAAGCCTTTGTACAAGAAGCAGCCTTGAGCCATGTCAGCCAGGTGGGTGGACAGCGATTGAAGGTTCTTCTTGAAATTGACATTAGCCTTTCAGAGCAGTCAAATGAAGGCTGTCCCTCTCTCCTACGTTGTTTGTCAGAGAGCTACGTGGTGGCACCTGTCAAAAGTTAAATTGCAGTGAGTAGTCACTGGGGATTGAGTGCCCATGTCAGGTAAATGCCCAGGAGTAGAACAGTGCCCTGGCTCCTCTCTTCCAGTTCTTTAATTCCCCCCACACACAGTTGCTCAAAACACTGAAGTACTGGGGATTTTGATGCCCATCAGTAGAGGAATGATTAGTCTAAGAGGCGCAATGCACATGCTCAACTATTGAGAGAAGCAGCAGCCCACTGTGTACTGTGAGGGACCATCCTAAGGGGCAGAGGAGCTGGGCACATACCTGTGATGGTCTCTGCCATGAGACATGGAGCCAAGCACGTTGGTTGTTGTTTTGTTTTGTTTTTGTTTTTTTCCCTAAATGTATGTGTTTACTGGCTCAAGAGAAAATGTTTTTAGTCTAATTTTTATGTTTAAAAAGTTTACTAAATGCTGTTTGGTATCCTTATTTGGATCCTCTAATAGAAGAAGTATGTTAGTTGAAGAACTAGTGACATCTGAAAGACTGGTGCCATGGCAATGCTGTGGTCTTCACTGTGGCAGGTGTCCTGTAGGTCGGGCGTTAGGTGATGCTAGGTCAGGTGACCAGGCACACTGTCCCTGTCATCTTGATTGTCTTCCTTGTCCTAATCTCCATGAAACTGCCATGTTGCATTGCCAAAATTGTGTCTGAGAAGGAACAGATGAGGAAATCAAAGCTTATGCCTCTTCTCCTGTCCTCTCCCTTTGGTGCAGGCCGAAGAATTCCATCCACAGATGCCAACCCGCCGTCCGGCGGCAAGGGCTTCAAACTCCGAAGACAGCCATCAGAGCCAAAGCGAAGCTGCTGCTGATGACCCAGGCCCCACACTGATGAAGAAGCAGGTGGTCCTGGACGGTGCAGGAGGACCAGTCCCTGCCATTGGCAACCGCCTCGTGCCCTGGAGTCTTCTTCATGCAAAAAGGACTCAGAGGAACTGGCTGTTGGGTTCTCTTGGAAAACTGCAGCAGGTGTTTCCATCTGCAGACTTCTGGTGCGGACTCTGGCTTGCAAAGGGACCACATCCTTGGCTATTGACCTAGCTGAAAGGAGCATCTGATATATGGATGGTAGGATTGAATTGCTGGTGCTTTTGTAATCAGGATGTCATGTATCATTTGTAAAGGGAAATGAGCACTTTCATGGATCTTAAGGGAAAAGGCTACGGAGATGGTCATCTCCTTGGTCCTTGTCTCTAGTGTCAGCGTTGCGTCATTTAAGATATAGAAAGTGATCACAGTGGAGGGACGCTTGTTCCTGGGACAGTCTCCACCATCTCTAAAGCACTTTCCTACACAGTAAATTAACACACAGCGGCAGCCTGACTCACCTTGGGTTTACTTCTGACCCTGTTTATGTCACCACATATTATTAGTTTTATCATTACCTTTCTAAATAAGTTCTTGTGGCCCAGGGAATGGTGTAGAGACACTCCTTGGAGCCAGTTGAGTTACATGTGTCTACACTGATAAACAGTGGTTTAAAAGGAAGAGAGAAAGAACAAAGGAAATGGTTTTTTGTTTTTTGGCCCAGGTATTTTAATGGGGAAAAAAAATGTGTGCTGCCTAGCAAATGTATATTTGTAGTCTATATTTATGAGACCGTTGCTTTAAAATTATAAATTATGTAAATACATTAATAACTTCTGAATTCTGTTCAGTACTCCATTTAGTCCTATACCCCGTCTCACGTGTGCCGCCCCCCCCCCCCTTTTTCAGCTGGTCCACAGAATATTTTGAAGCACATTCACCTTGTGCAGAAGCATAGAGCACTTAGCTCACAGCCTGCTTCCTCTTCCCGAGCCCCTCTGCATCCCATCTGGAAATGGTAATAAAGACATATGCCTCCTGGACAAGCCTGACCAGTCCTTCCTAGCCTGGGGCGAGGGAGAGCCCAGCACCCGTCACTCACCTGGCTTTGACAGTAGCAAGCTCAAACCAACTGTGTTCAGAGTGCTTTGCTTGTTAACAGCCGGCTCACCTCGTCCTCCTTTATTTTCTCTTGCCTCTGTTAGTGCTTTGCACTCTTTTCCCTCAGGAGCCTAATGAGGTTCTTAATATAATCTAAAAATAAAGCCCCCAAGTGAAACTGCTGGAAATTTGTTCCTGGCCTGATTTGGCACCCTTCCAGCCCGAGTATTGTAAGGGAAGGAAATTTACAAGATTAAATAGGAAATGAAACAGCTTGAATTTCAAACCAAATGTGTTTTCAGAGCGGTCCTTAACTGAACAGTCAAAACTTTTCAAAACAATTGTTACTACTTTGTGCCACTCCCCTATATGCTTAAAATGGAGAGGTGTTAACGGAGGGTGACCCAGGTGGCCCAGACTGAGCGAGGCCATGTAAGCGTCAGTTGTTCATCCTCACTGAGATCAGGCTTCCAGCACCTTGTGTACTGAGCCTCCTGCACAGTGTCCAGTTCACACGCATGTAGAGAAAACCCTGTGATTTCCCGAGACTGGCTCCTTCCACCTGTGGTGGCTTGATAGGACTTGACATAGACCTGCAGGAGGGTGTGTCTCCAACAGTCCCACGCCAAACCTCCATCTCCAGGACAAAAAAAAAAACAAAGCTGCTTGGCTCATGTGGACAAGGCTGCCCATGTGAGACCCTTTCTGACTTGTTTCACCTAAAGATGGTATAAATTTATGATCTGAACAGCCCAGTAGATTCTGGAAGTCGTGGCACATCCCGTGGCTGATCTCCTCTGTGGCACGTGGTAGCTTCTCTCGCTAACTCCCTCTCGTGCCACATGTAGGGAGTGACTCTGGCCATGGCTGCATGTCTTACCAACAGGATGAGCAGCATGAACCCTCTGTTCGTGTCTTTCTTGCCCTCTCTGTCACCAGTCTGTCCAAGAAGGGGGCCGCCCTGCTTGTGGTATCATGTACTGCTTAATGACAGCAGGTTCAGACTCCGTGAACACAGTGAGATCTCCATTTACTTTCTTAGAAAATGCACAGTAAAATGTAGTCAGACGTAGTGCTTTATTTTGACCACATTTCAGATTAAATAGGAATCTAATACATTATTTCTTATTTTCCTGGGGTTTTTTCTTAAGAGAAATATCCAGACTCCAAGGGCATTAAGACATAGCCCCTCCATAAAAATCTGGTTCCCTATGATGCAGGGCCATTTTTAAAAAATTTGAAGACTGACCAGAAAGGGAAAGATCTTTTAATTAACTGCCAGTGTGTATTGATTTCTTTCAGAGAAATTGACATAAGCTCCTTGCAGGTGTCCAGTCCTAGCAACCACTGGTCTCTCCATCTCTTCTTTTACATAAGTGTTTTTCTGATTCTGTGATAACTAATTAGCTATCATTTGATGATTAAAAGAACATAAAGTGAGAGTCTGATTAAGTGTCCTTCAGTGTAAACTCTGTGAGAAGTGATTGGAGAGAAATACCTACTGCAAGCCCTTCCGGTTCCCAGTGAAGCTCCATTGCCTGCTTGTCAGCCGCACCCAAGACAAGCACTGTGCACGGCAACCGAAAGATTTATTGTAAATTAACCTGGGTCCTTGTTCCCGTTTATGATGATGTTTGAAGTACCCGCCTCCTCTCATTGTGCTCCCGTTCCTTGGACGCCTACCCAGGTCAAAGGACCGAAATTTTCTTATGAGAGTCATGGCTACTTGAAGAGGCCAGTGTTGTTGTTGAGATTAGCTGTCCTCTGGATTTTTAAATATGCCGGGGGAGTGGGGGTGGCCCACATTGAATTTTAGAACTTGTCTGTAAGTCTTACATTTGTTCCTTGTCTCCAGGAGGAAAGTGGGTATGGGGGCTTTCTAAAGCTCTTAAGAGACACAGCTCCAAGTGTCCTGTAGGTGGCTGTCACCTGGCACCCAAAGGGCTACCAAACCAGAGGGTCTGCTGCGGTATTTCAAGGGTACCGTGTTTGAATGGGTGGGTTCAGTTTGGGGTACACTGCATGCCAGCACGTGGGCCTCCACATCCCAAAAGGCAGTAGTTCACTGCCTTCTGTCTTTTCGATTGCAGAAGAGGCTGATGGGGTTCAGCTCAGCATCCTCACTCATTCTTTCAGAACCCACAGAGACTGTGACATGTGGGCCCTTACACTATGTGATCTCTGTAACTGGCCCTTGGACACCCATGTGTCTGCAGACCCTGCAGGGGTCAGGAGAGAACCCTCCTGGGCAAAGGTAGCTGGGACGCTTAGTTCTGCCCTAACCTCCAACCCTGCTTCAGAGCATGGCAGCCGGACAGGTGGCTTGTATCACAGAACTTAGCAGGCTCCTTAGCCTGATTCTGGTGAGCACAGAATGACAGTGGGGAGCTAGGTCATGGAATTCCTTGGAAGTCCTTTTTTAAATTTGTTTTGAAGGGACAAACAACACAATTTTTAATTGTTTGATTTCATCAGTTTTTAAGGAAGAAATCGGATGTACCTTCAAGATTCAAGCTGTTAACTATGCCTTCCTTACGGCGGGGGTGGGGGGACTTGGTTGATAAAAGGTGATGGTTTAAGATAGCCCATGAATGGTTTTTTTTAATGGGTCGGTGAGATGTCTCAGCAGGTAAAGGCACTTGCTGCCAAGGCTGATGACACAAGGCAAATCCCTGGAACCCTCATAGTGGAAGGAGAAGAAGTCCACAAGTTGTCCTCCGATCTCCACATGTCCTCCCACACCACACACACAGACACATCAACAAATGTCATAATTAAAAAAATATCCTGAGCAGCCAGTTATTTAGAAGACAAGCAGAACACAGTGCAGTTTTAAAAGAGGAAGATCAGGTAGAGTTTAGCCTGAGACTTAGAAGAATGGCCTCAGTGGATTTCCTGTGACAGCGGAGAGGCTTGTCTCGACTTCAGTAATAGAAAACCAGGCAGTTTGATTATCTGATCTGCGAGAAATGTTAATGGAATGCCAGGGCATTTGTCCTGTTTTATGTGCAAATGAAACTCTAAAAAATATTAGAAGGGTATTGCCCTTCTCAGGAGCCTTCCTTATGCATCTCAGAGGGTGATGAGTGAGGGACCTACCCTGATGAACTTCATCAGATGTGCTGAGAAGGGCAGATGAATAGAGCTTGGAATCGTCGTATTTCTCAGCTCGTCCTTCAGGATGCTCTGAGCCTGGAGGAGTGATTTACTCTCTGGAGCTAGGACTTCTACCAGCATAGATCAAGTTTAATTTGATGCTCTGTACCATCAGAAATAACTAATATCTGTGTTCTTTCCTCTCAGAGGGTAATCAATTAGAGATGTGCTAGAATATTTTTGGCTTCAAAACAAAAGGATTCGGAAATTTAATAAAAAAAAAAAAAACTCAGACCTTCCATCGATTCCTTTTCATTATGTTGAACATTTCAGATAGCAAGATTAGAATGTATAAATAGATGGTGAGATTAAAACCATAATGTCTAAAAAACTTGCAGAAAAAAAATGTTTTAATTTGCTGTGAGTTCATTTTACAGTGTCCAGTGCCTCATCAAAATGCTGCATAATTACAACAAGCAAAAACCCGGGTAGCTCTCCACAGACAGGACTTAAGTGCCAAGCTCTGTCTGCCAATTAATAGAGAGTCCTAAGACAGTCATGATTTTTTTTTTTTTTTAAAGAGCCTCCTTTAATTGACAGTCTTCAAGCATGGGTCTTCATGTCCTCCTTAATGGCACTGTAGAAACAGCCTGCTGCTTTCCTCAGGCCACTTCTTGATTCAGGAACTTGGCAGTGTTTAGAGGCAGGTTGTGTATAGACAGTCCATTGAAGTGAATCATCTTTACACAGAACTGACATTGTCAAGGAGGCCCCAGGGCGTCTAAAACCAAGTTGTGTGTTTCATCTACCACTCCACAAAGCAGGTTTTGAGTCACTTGCTCAACCAGGCTGGAGTCCACCCCATGCTCCCCCGCTCCAGACCATTGGGAGACCCTGCCCGCAGTACTGTTTGCTTTGAGGACTAGTCCTCACATCATTTGACCATCTTTAACACTTGGCATTTATATTTAAATTATCCTGAACTTTTTTCCCTCTCATCCCTGTTTGAGGTTACTACATGGTGCATGAAACTTTCTCAACTTGGGTCATGCCCATGATGTCAGAGGGACCAGTCAGATTGGTGGGGGAGGATGAATGGCAGCTGATCTGGGCTCTATTTTTAAACCATTTGTTGTGTTCTGTAGACAGAGCTTTATTGCCCCAAGGAGGATCTTTTTTATTTTTTTTAAACGTCCCACTCAGTCTTTCCATCATTGTACATCATGAGTCACTCACACCATCATCAATCACTGCTCTGACCTTCAGAAATTATGGCCTGCCTTTTATATGGTTGACACTGAATTCTTGCCTTACTCTTGATTTTCTATGGGCTCTCCCTCAGGCATCCTGCCCCAGCCACCTCAGCACACATGACCTGCCCTTCCCTGGGGAGTAAAGACACCCCCCCCAGGACTTCCAGAAGGGCAGCAGGCAGCATGAGCCTACAAGGCAAACACAACTGAGTGACAGAAAGCGTTCTGTCCCAGGTGATAGGACAGTGGGCTGACGTATCAGACCCCCACGGAGTGTGGAGGAAAGCACTTGTTGAGTTTCCAAGTCCAAACAAAACATCTAAACAGGAAGGAAAACCTGAGCCCTAGTACCAGCAATCCTCCTTACTCCTGAGAGCGCCATCCCTTTATCCAGATCCAGTGCAAGGAGTAAGTGCCTTGTGCCTTTTTTTAAATAGCATCTGTATGAAAATTGAGTTGTTCCTGGTTTCCCAAGCCTGGTAGCACTCTAAACAACCTGAACTGAAAGCCGATGATGGACTGCCTGGTTACCTGGAACACAATACTGGAATGAGGGTTTGCCAAGCCTGGATGGGTGTTTGATGACCATTTTTGCAGTCTGACCTTGGGCTGGACCTAAGTCTATGTAAACTGTATGATGTCTGTTTTGTTTGTAAACACTGAAAAATGGACACTCCGCCTTTTGCTTTTTGTTGTAAGATTTTTCTTTTGTGTACTTCTGTTTGCAGATGGTAAATCTGGAATACTTTGGAACAGTGTTTCTTCAGCTTGACTTCTGTGTATGCTTTTATAGAGTATGGCATGCTCCATCACTATAAAATTTGTGTCGAGAGAGGTGTAAACATTTTGTTAATAAAATGCTATGTTTACAGATGCATGATTCAGACTCCAGTGCTTTCTCTCTTAAGTATTCATCACAATTTTTTTATTTTGGTTGAGATGTATTCTTCAAGTTTAACCCAAACATCATGAATTCAGCTCTGCCAAGTACTGTGATTTCCAGTTATACATACCACACCCATTGCCCTTCACACCATTCTAGCCACGTATTCCAAAGACATTTCAAACAGGTTGGGGGTATACATAGAGTTCCAAAAGATTGGGATAGCTAGGTCGTGTCTAATGAAAGGTGGTATATCTGTGTGTGGTGTCTGCTGAACGCTGGAATATCTGTAGTGTCTGGCAGAAGGCTGGGGTATCTGTGGTATCTGGTGAAAGGTTGGTGTATCTGTGTGGTCTGGTAGAAGATTAGTGTATCTGTGTGGTGTTTGGTAGTGTATTGGTTTGTCTTTGTGCTGTCTGGAGGAACACTGGTGTATCTGCAGTGTCTAGTGAAAGGTTAGTGTGTCTGTGGTGTCTGGTAGTGTGGTGGTGTCTAGGAGAAGCTTGGTGCATCTATGTGGTGTCTGGTGGTATGTTGATATATCATGTGGTATCTGATGGAATATCAGAGTATCTGATTGGAGTATCTGTGGTTTAGATGAAAGGTTGGTGTGTGTGGTGTGTTGTGGAAGATTGGAAGTATGTTTGGTTTATCTGTGGTGTATGATAATATATTGATGTAACTGCTGGTAGTCTGGTAGATAGTTGATGTCTCTGTGTGGTGTCTGATGGAACTTTGGTGTATCTGTGGTGACTTGTGGAAGGTTGGTATGTCTATGTGGTATCTGATGGAAGGAAGGGTGGTATGTCTGTATGGTTTCTACTAGAAGTTTGGTGTCTGGTGGAAGGTTGCTGTATCTGTGTAGTGTTGGTTCAAGGTTAGTATATCTGTGGTCTCTAGTGGAATGTTGGTGTATCTATGTGATGTCTGGTGGACAGTTGGTGTATCTATGTTGTCTGGTATATGTAGCATATTGGTGTGTGTGTAATGTCCAGTGCAAGGTTGCTGTATCTGTGGTGTATTGTGAAAGATTGGTACATTTTTAGTGTCTGGTAGTGTGTTGGTTTAATTGTGTGATGTCAGGTGTAGGTTGGTGAATCTGTGTAGTGATTGGTGGAAGGCTAGTGTGTCTGTGATATGTTGTGGAAGATTGGTATATCTGTGGTGTCCAGTAGTGTGTTGGTGTATCTGGTGTCAAGTGGAAGGTTTGTGTATCTGTGTGGTTTCAAGTGGACAGTTGATGTATCTGTGATGTCTGGGAGAAGGTTTTTGATGTATCTGTGTGGTGTCTGGTAGTATGTTGGTTTATCTGTGAGGTGTCTGGTGGAATACTGGTGTATCTGTGGTGTGTGGTAGTGTTTTGTAACTGTGTAGTGTCTGGTAAAAGGTTGATGTATCTGAATTGTTGTTGAAGGTTGGTCTATTGAAGGGTCTGTGGTGGTGGTTGGTATATCTGTAGTGTCTGGTCGAAAGCTAGTGTATCTGTGGGATCTGTTAGGAAGTTGGTGTATCTGTGTGGTGTCTGGTGGAAGGCTGGTGTGCTGTGGAAGAATGGTGTATCTGTGTGGTGTCTGGTGGAAGGTTGGTGTCTGTGCTGTCTCATGGAAGGTTGATGTATCAGTGTGGTATTTGTTGAAGGCTGGTGTATCTGTGGTTTCTAGTGGAAGGTTGCTGTAACTGGTGTCTGCTAGTATTGTTGGTGTATCTGTGTGGTGTCTGGTGGTGTGTCTATGGTGGTGTTTGGTAGAAGATTGGTATATCCATAGTGTATGATGGAAGGCTAGTATATCTAGCATCCAGTGGAAAGTTGGTGTATCTGGTTTCTGGTGGAAGATGGGTGTATCTGTGTTGTCTGATAGTATATTGGTGTATCTTTGTGGTCTCTTGTGCAAAGTTGGTGAGTCTGATGTATCTGTGGTGTCTGGTAGTATGGGTGTGTCAGTGTGTTGTCTGGTAATATATTGGTGTATCTGTGTGTGTGTTTCTTTTTTTAAGTTTTTTATTCTTTGTGTCTTTTCACATTATGCCTCCAATCCCAACCCTTTCCTTTCCCACCCCAAAATAAAACAAAAATAAAATTTAAGAGAAAGGGCGGGGGAGGAAGAAGGGGAAATCTCATCATGGAAGCTGCAGCGTGACACAGTGAGTCACACAGTAAATCCTTTTATCCATATATTTTTACATGCAGGCATTTATAGAAAAGAACCATTTATTTGGTTCAAGACCCCTGGTCTCTGCAGCACCATTGACACTGGGCCCTCACTGAGACTTCCTGGATATCCGGTTGGTGCCCTATGTTGTGGAGATCCTGCAGTCCTGGGTCCAAGGACTGATGACCTCACCTACCCTGCCCCATGCTCCAGCAGATCACAGATGGGGTAGATGTTGGGGTGGGCCAATACATAACTAGTTCTGGAACTGGGTAGTTACACAGTTGGTTGGCCCACCAGCTCTCCCGTTTTGCTACCAGGGTAAGCTCTCCAGCATTGCCCTGGCTAGTTCACCCCTTGTAGTAATAAGCAGGGGCCGGGGTCCATTCTCCAGTTCTCCCACACCTACACCTTCAAGGTCAGCTCTACTATATTGTCCAGGAGAGATGTAGGGGGTCACTCTCCTGAGTGTTGCAGTTGATGGGGGAAGAGACCGCTCTCCCACCTGCCTCGGTTGTTGATGGGCAGGGAGGGAGGGATCTCTTTCCTGCCCATGCTGCCATAAAACAAATGAGTAGTGAGGACAGCTCTCTCATGCTCACAGCATTGGGGCTGGCTCACCCACACCTCCACCCACAGGGTCAGCTCTACTGTGCTGCCCAGGTGAGGTGCAGGACCTGCTCTCTCGAGTGTTACAGCTGCTTTTATGAACTCGGGGCTAGCTCTCCCACCTGCCTCATACGTTGATGGTCGGGGGAGGGCTTCTCTTCCCAACATCTGTGTGGTGTCTGATGGAAGGTTGGTGTATCTGTGGTATCGGTAGTGTGTTGTACCTGTGTGGTATCTGATGAAAGATTGGTCTATCTCTAGTATCTAATGGAAGGTTGGTGTATCTGTGTGATGTCTGGTGGAAGGTTGGTGTGTCTGTGTGCTGTTTAGGGGAAAGTTGGTATCTGGTGGAAGGTTGGTGTATATCTGTGGTGGTGGGTAGAATATTGGTGTATCTTTGGTGTCTGGCAGAAGGTTGGTGTGGTGTCTGGAAGGTTCATATATCTGTAGTGGTGTCTGATGAAAGGTTGGTTTGTCTGGGTTGTCTAATGGAAGATTGACATATCTGTAGTTTTCTGGTGGAAAATATTTGTGGTATCTGGTAAGTATGTTGATGTATCTGTCTGGTGTAAGGTTGGTGTATCTGTTGTATCTGGTCATATGTTGGTGTATCTCTGCTAGTGTCTGATAGAAGGCTGATATATCTGTGTAGTGTCTGGTGGAACTGTATATGTGGTGTCTCATTGGAGGTTGGTGTATCTGTGCGGTCTCTGGTAGTATGAATGTGTATCTGTGGTTTCTGGTAGAAGGTTGGTGTATCTGTGGTGTGTAGTGGAAGACTGGTTTATCTGTGATGTCTGGAAGTATGTTGGTGTATCTGTGACGTCAGGTGGAAGGTTGGTGTATCTGTGGTGTCTGGTTGTATGTTGGTGTTATCTGTGGTGGTGTCTGGTAGAAGTTTAGTATGTCCATATGGTATCTTTTGGAACGTTGGTCTGTTTATGGTGTCTAATGGGAGGTTGGTGTTTCTGTGGTTTCTGGTGGAAGGTTCGAGTATCTGTGTTGTCTGGTTGAAGGATAGTGTATTTGTGGTGTGTGGAAGTGTGTTGGTGTATCTCTGATGGTGTCTTGTAGAAGGTTAACGATCTATGTGGTATCTGGTAGTATAATGGTATATTTCTGGTTTCTGATGCACATGTGGTATTTCTGTGGTGTCTGGTGGAACAGTGGTGTATGTGTGGTGTCTACTGGAAGCTTTGTGTATCTGTGGGAGTATCTGGTAGAAGTTTGGTGTATCTGTGTGGTGTTGGTTGAAGGTTGTTATATCAGTGGTTTCAAGTGTAATGGTATATGTGTGGTGTCTAATGTAAGGTTGGTGTATCTCTGATGTCTTGTTGAATGTTGATGTATATGTGGTTTCTGATGGAAGGCTGTATCTGTTGTAGTAGTTAGTAGAAGTTGGTATATCTGTGTAGTGTGTAGTGGAAGGATTGTGTACCTGTGGTATTAATGGATTTTTTTTCTATCTGTGGTGTCTGGTGGAAGGTTGGTGTGTCTGTGGTAGTGTCTGGTAGTATGTTGGTGTATGATTGGTGTCTAGTATAGCATGCTGGTGTACCTGTAGTGGTGTCTAGTAGAAGCTTGTTGACTCTGTGTTGCATTTGGTACTATATTGATGTATCTGTGCAATGTCTATTGGAACTTCAGTGTATCTGTTATATTTGGTGGATGGTTGGTGTATCTGTGGTGTCCAGTGGTATGTTGGTGTATCTGTGGTGGTGTCTGGTAGAAATTTGTTGTATCTGTGTGGTGTTTTATGGATCGTTGGTCTATCTGTGGTGTCTAATAGAAGGTTCTTGTATCTGTGGTTTCTGGTATCTGTCATGTCTGGTTGAAGGTTGGTGTATCAGTGGCATCTGGTAGTGTGTTGATATATCTGTAGTCATGTTAGTATGTTGGTGTATCTTTGGTGGTGTCTGGTAGAAGAATGATGTTTCTGTGTGGTTTCTGGTAGTATAATGGTGTATCTCTAGTTTCTGGTGTATTTGTGGTATTGGGTAGAAAGTTGGTGTATTTGTGGTTTCTGGTGGAAGGTTGGTATTGTAGCTGTGGTATCTGGTATTATACTGATATATCTGTGGTTTTATGGTAGTATGTTGGTTTATCTGTGTGCTATCTGGTGGAAGGTTGGTGTATCTGTGGTATTGGTTAGAAAGTTGGTGTATTTGTGGTTTCTGGTGGAAGGTTAATGTAGCTGTGGTGTCTGGTGGTATATTGGTGTATTTGTGTGGTGTCTGATAATACGATGGTGTATCTCTGTGGTTTCTGGTAGAATGTTGGTGTATCTTTGGTGTCTAATAGAAGGTGAGTTTATCTGGTTTCTGATGAAAGGTTGATGTATCTGTTCTGTATGGTAGTATGTTGGTGTATCTCTGGTGGTGTCTGGTAGAAGGTTGATAGAATTGTGTGGTGTCTGGTGGAAAGAATGGTGTATCTGTGGTGTCTGGTTGAAGGCTCATGTATCGGTGTGGTGCTGGTTGAAGGTAAGGATATCTGGTTTCTGGTGGAAGATTGGTGTATCTATGGTGTCTGATAATTTGTTGATGTATCTGTGTGGTGTTGGGTAGAGTTTGCTCTATCTGTGTGGTGTCTGGTAGTATGTTGGTGTACCTGTGTGGTTTTGGTAGTTTGTTGGTGTATCTGTGTGCTGTCTGGTAGAAGGTTGGTGTACCTGTGTTGTATCTGGTGTAAGGTTGGTGTTTCTGTGGTATCTGGTAGTAAGTCTGTCTTAGTTGGGGTTTCTGTTGCCAAGGTGACCACAGAAACCCTTATAAGGAGAACATTTCATTGAAGGGTGGCTCACTTATATTTTCAGAGGTTCAGTCCTTATCATGACAGAGGCCATGGTGGCATGCAGGCAGATGTGGGGCTGGGGCTGAGAGTCCTTACATCTTGATAGGCAGGCAACAGGAAGCCAACTGAGAGTCACACTGAGGGAAGCTTGAGCAAAAGAGATCTCAAAGCCCACCCCACAGTGACACACCTCCTCCAACAAGGCCACACCTCCTAATAGTGCCACTCCCTTTGGGGGATCACTTTCTTTCAAACCACCACATTCCATTCCCTGGCCCCCAAAGGCTTATAGCCATATTATGATGCAAAACTATGCATTCTGTCCAACTTCCAAAGTCCCCATAGTCTATAACAGTCTTAAACTTGTTTCAAAGTCCAAAATCTCTTCTGAGATGCATGGCAATCTCTTAATTGTAATTCCCTATAAAATCAAAAGCAAAAAGCAGACCACATACTTCCAGCATATAATGGCACAGGATATACATAATCATTCCAAATCACAGGGAAGGGAGCAAAGTGAGCAAACACTGGACAAAAAGCAAGACTAAAAACCAGCTGGGCAAACTCCAAACTCTGTACCTTCATGTCTGATGTCAAGGCACTCTTCAGATCTCCAACTCTGCTCAGCTTTGTTGACTGCCACACACTTCTTTCTCTTGGGCTGGTTCCACTTCCTGTTAGCAGCTCTCCTCAGTAGGTATCCATGACTCTGGCATCTCTAATATCTTGGATTCTCCAAAGCAATCCAGGTTTCAACTTCACAGCTTTACTCAATGGCCTCTCTAGGCCTCCATTCAGGGACACCCCTGACACATGCCTGGCCTCAATGGCTTTCTTTAGATGAGGAGATGTAGCAAGTCTTTCTCTGTGCCACCAGCTCCCAAATAATGACATGGAGACTTATTATTAATTATGAAAGCTCTGCCTTAGCTTAGGTGTATTCCTAACTGGCTCTTATAACTTAATTAATCTGTTTACATTAATCTATGTTCTATCATGTGGGGTTACCCCTCTTGTATCTTGTACCTCCTGTTTGCTCTCTGTGTCTCCTCACATTGCCCACACATCTAGATTCTTCCTCCTATTCCTTTCTCTCCCCAGAAATTGCACTTATATTGGCCATTCAGTTTTTTATTACACCAATCACAGCAATACATTTTCACACAGTATACAAACATTCCACAATATTTCCTCCCTTTTATCTAAATAAAAATGAAAGGTTTTAACTCTAATATAGTAAAACCATATACAATAAGAACAATCGTCAAGTAAGGATTTCATTCAGAATGTCTAGTCTATCTGTATTTGGCAAATTCCGAGAAAATATTCCATTATCTATCCTATCTTGTTGAGTCAAAAGTTTTGTAACTAATTTACTTTCTATTCTAATTACAGAAAACTGTAGAATGTTGGTGCATCGATGGTATGTGGAAGTGTGTTGGTGTATCTGTGGTGGTATCCAGTAGAATGTTGGTGTATCTGTGGTTTCTGGTGTATGGTTGGTGTATCCGTGGTTTCTGGTATATGGTTGGTGTATCTGTGGTTTCTGGTGTATGGTTGGTGTATCTGTGGATTCTGGTGTATGGTTGGTGTGTCGGTGGTGTCTGGTAGTTTGTTGGTGTACCTGTTTGGTGTCTGGCATAAGGTTGGCGTAGCTGTGGTATCTTATAGTATGTTGATGCATCTGGTTTATGGTAGTATGTTATGGTATCTGTGCTTTCTAGTAAAAGTTTGGTGTATTTGTGGTGTCTGGTGGAAGGTTAGTGTATCTGTGGTATTGGGTAGAAAGTTGGTGTGGCTGTGATTTCTAGGGGAAGGTTGGTGTGGTGTATCTGTGTTGTCTGGTAGTATTTTGGTGTATCTGTGTAGTGTCTGGTGCAAGATTGGTGTATGTGTGGTGTCTAGTGGAAGGTTGGTGTATCTGTGTGGTGTATGGTAGTGTGTTGGTGTATCTTCTATCTGGTGGAAGGTTGGTGTATCTCTGATGTCTTGTTGAAGGTTGATGTATATGTGGTTTTTGGTGGAAGGCTGTATCTGTTGTAGTAGTTGGTGGAAGTTGGTATATCTGTGTAGTGTATAGTGGAAGGATTGTGTATCTGTGATATTAATGGATTTTTTTCTATCTGTGGTGTCTGGTAGAAGGTTGGTGTGTTTGTGGTAGTGTCTGGTAGTGTGTTGGTTTATCTATGTGGTGTCTGGTAGTTTTTTGGTGCATCTTGTGGTGTTGGTGGAAGGTTGATATATCTGTGGTGTGTTGTGGAAGACTGTTGTATCTGTGGTATCTGGTAGAGTGTTGGCATATCTGTGTGGTGTCTGCTGGATCTTTGGAATATCTATGGTGTCTGGTGGAAAGTTGGTGTATCTGTGGTTTGTGGTATATAATTGATGTATCTGTGTGTCTGGTAGTATTTTGACATATTTCTGCTTTATGGTAGAATGTTGGTGTATCTGTGGTGTGTGGTAGTGTGTTGGTATGTCTGTGTAGTGTCTGGTGGAAAGTTGGTGTATTTGGGGTGTGTTGTGGAAGATTGGTGTATCTGTGCTGCCTGGTAATCTATTTATGTATCTCTGTTGTGTCAGGTGGAAAGCTGGTGTATCTGTGGTGTCTGGCACTATGTTGGTGTCTATGTGTGGTGTCTGGTGGAAGGCTGGTGTTTCTGTGGTGTCTTGTGGAAGGTTGGTATGTCTGTGTGGTATCTGGTGGAAGGGTGGTGTGCCTGTGGTATCTGGTGGAAGTTTGGTGTGTCTGGTTTCTGGTATATGGTTGGTGTATCTGTGTTTATCAGGTGGAGGGTTGGTGTTTCTGTGGTTTCTGGTGCAAGGGTGGTGTGTCTGTTTTGTTTGGTAGTATGTTGGTCTATCTGTGTGGTATCTGGTGGATGGTTGGTTCTTTGTGTTGTCTTGTGGAACATCGCTGTATCTTTAGTATCTGGTAGCATGCTGGCATATCCGTGTGGTGTCTGGTGGAAGGTTGGGTACCTCTGGTGTCTGGTGGAAGGTTGGGGTGTCTGGTGGAAGGTTGGGGTGTCTGCTTCAGGTGGAAGATTGATGTATTAAGCAGGAGTAAACACAGAGGAAATATATCTATTTTTATAAATCATTGTGTTGAGAGCCCCATGTGACTCAGGTGAAGTGACTTTAATTCAGGTTGGGTGACTGGCTTTGCTTTCATTTGTAAAATATAAACATCTTCAGAAGACGACAAAAAAATGTGTCCAGCCCAAACTGTGCTGTGTACATCCCAGAAACATTTCTCCCGTGGTGTGTGTGTGTGTGTGTGTGTGTGTGTGTGTGTGTGTGTGTGTGTGCTTTTCTCTGTTTCTCTGTGTGTCTGCCTGTCTGTGTTTGCTTGCACAGGTCACATGGTGACCAGAGATCTGCATTCAGTGTTTTCCTAGATCGCTCTCTAGTTTAGTTTTGAGACCAAACCTGCAGCTCACCAATTGGTCCAAGTGGCTGGCCAGCAAATCACACTGTTTCTATTGTTTCCACCTCTCCAGCACTGAGATTACAGGCATGTTCTGCACCCCTGTCCTTTCCATGGGTGCCAGGGACAAACCTTTCGTGCTCATGACTGCAGAGCAAGCACCTCACTGGCTGGGCATCTCCCAGCCCTTGTTTTCTGGCCATGAGTTTTTTTTGTTTTGTTTTGTTTTGTTTTGTTGTTTTGTTTTGTTTTTTTGTCTGCTTTTACATTTTTAATGTGAACTCCGTGCAGTCATGTGGGTGTACTATTGGATCTGGCCTTGAGTCAGAATAGCACAAAGCACTTTCATTCACTCCTGCCTATATCCCTGTAGAGTACTCTACCTGCCCACAGATTCCTGTCATGTGTCCACTCTGTATCCACAGGCATTGCGTTGCTCCCAGATTTTTGCTATTAGAAATATACCTTGACAAACATTCCTGGTTGTCTGGTTGGTTTGTTGGTGCTTGTTTTGTTTTTGATTTAAGACAGGCTGTCACTCTAGCCCTGGGTATCTTGGAACTCACTCTGGTTCTGGCTGACTTGGAGCTCACAGAGAGCCACCTACCTCTGCATGCTGGGATGATGGGTGTGAGCCCCAACCCAGCTGTGATAGGCATTCTATGGTGTATACATAACATTTCTCTTGGGCAAATCCTGGGAGTAGCATTCCTGTCTCCCAGGAGGCATGTGGCATTTGTACACAGTTTTTGCCCTTTATTTTATGAGATGCACGTTTCTAAGGTGGCCCCTTCATAGAACTCACTAGCATCACGTGATTTTCCACTGCTCGGTCTCCCTGGTTACAGTCTCAAAGCCCATACCCAGCTGCCAGCAGTAATCATTTCCGAGGAGAGAGGTTGGTGATAGACACCTGCTACTTTGTAGATAATTCTGTACTTGTTCAAGCTCGTACTGTATGCATAATCTTCCTTATTTCCAAACAAAACCAGTGGAAGGAGAGAACCCATTCCTAAAAGTTGATCTCTGACTCTGCAGATGTATGCACACTTACATCTTACACACGTGACAACGTTTTAAGGGCTGTCATTTGTGTCACTGCCCACTGCTCTCTGCGCAGTGTACTGAACAAACTTGTTTTCTTTCTGCCCTGGTCTAAGGGGCAAATGCTTTCACCGGCTGGCCAAATCCTCACCACACTTTGCAGGCTTCAAAGAGCTTACGCAGCCTCTAAAAACACAGAGAAAACAGAATTTTAAAAAACCCATGCACCTCTTTCCTGCCTTCAGAAGTTTAACAAAAATCAACAGATACACAAGTGTGGTTGCCTGGCTTCCCCTTGCATGCATGAAGCCCTGGCTTCCACACACAGCAACACTAGACCTGGTGCCACACACCTGGAACCTTATCACTTAGGAGTTGGAATCAGGAAGATGGGGAGTTCAGGGTTTTCCTCAGCTACTTGGCTGGTGAAATGTTTCTTTAATCCTGGTACCTGAAAGGCAGAAGCAGGCAGACCTCTGAGTTCGGGGCCAGCCTGGTCTTCCTAGAGAATTGCAGTCTTAAAATGTAAACAAACAAAAAGCATGGAGCCGGGAAGACAGCTCAGATAAATACAAGGACCTGAGTTTAATTCCCAGAACTCACTTTAAAAAGTCTGGTGTGGTGTTTTGTTTGTAATCCCAGCACTAGGGAGGCAGAGACAGGTGGATCCCTGCCAGTGTAGCCTACAGTCTAGGCCAGTGAGAAAACCTGTCCAAAAAATAAAACCAGACACCCGAAAGTCATCCTTGGACCTCCATGCATGCACTCACACATGCACACATACATGTGTACACACACACACACACACACACACACACACACACACACACACTGAAAGTGTTTTGTTGTTCCACCATAAAGCTTAGAGCTGGCTTTGGAACAAGTGTGTGAAACTCTACAGCGCACATTTATTTTCAGTTCTGTATTTACCATAGATCTTTCTAAGCTACCTTAAATCCTCATGGAAGGAAGGGGTAAGGAAGTGTAAATACATACTAAGAGGGCAAATTAGCCTCCGGTCCATCAAAGCTGCACTGTGCAAGCTTTATAGATGCCAAGAGAAATAGGAGGAGCCCAAGCCAAAAAGGAAGGAACAGATTACCACCGCGCCAAACAAGCCGGATGTTTTAAATGCACAGAACAATGGCTTGGTGTCTTCACAAGCAGCTGACCCCAAAGCACACAGCAGCTAGGTTACCAGTCCTGGTTTCTGGGCAACTGCAGAGTTGCTTCTAGATAGATCTTGTCTTACATTGGAACTTAAATGTATCTCCTTTGAAATGATAAATTACAAAACACGCATCTTTTAAGTTTGGGGGGCGGGGGTGTGCTCTTTTAATAATAATGGTCAATGTCATGATTCCCCACTGAAAATAACTGCAGTTGACTGGGAAAACGGGCATCTTAAGGCTTCTAGAATTTACTCTCCAGGAGTATTAAGTTACCATTTTTCTGTATAGTGCTGGTTGAACCTGGAAGAAGGGGGGGGGGGGCTTTACAGCCAACACCCTGTCAAGATGAATCACTTGGTTAATTATGATTTTAATCAGACCTCCAGTCACTTTAGATTTATTTTCAGCGTCTCCTAGGAAACAAGGTAGGAACTCAGAGACCACCTTTCGAGAAGTATGTCCGGAAGTGCAGCAATCCTTAATACCACTGCTAATGGGGTAGGAAGAGGAACAGGGGGTCACTTTTCTCTTTATTAATGGTTAGTGTAGAACAGAGCTTCAGGCCTCTGTGAAATCAAGTACATGAAAAAGAAAACGGAAAAGCTACCAGGGCTCCACTACATTAGAAAGGGACTTTTTTTTAAAGGAGAAAATTGAGGAGTTGAGACTGTTAATTCAAGGTTAATGTACTTTGCCGTGACAGTGTGGCCCTATGGTATACTATCATCCACATTGGAGACCCCACCACGCCCAGATGAGGGGGTCAGGCCACGGCTTGTTTGCATATAAATGAGAACACATCTCAACTTCAGAGTTGTTTTGTTTTTTATTTGTTTTTAGCCTGTATAGTAAGTACCCTGGTGGTAGGAACAACCAGAATGCTAGCAACAGGCTGGGTTGCTGTTGGAACAGCTCAATAGCAAGACTGCCCAGTCATGAATAGCCCACCAGCCCAGGGGAGTCTTTGCCTTGGAGGAGATGGGAATGGGGGTGGGCTGGAGGGAAGGCAGGGGGAGAACAAGGGAATTCGTAACTGATATGTAAAATTAAATTAAATTATAAAATAAAAAATATTTACATAATCTAAAAAAAAAAAGAACTAGCCCACCAGATTGTTTCACCCGAATTGATTTTCATACATCTTATTGCCACTCTAATGAACCCCAAGTAAGGGAATCAGGATCCAAATGGACTTCCCTTCCTGTTCTTGAGTTCTTTCTGAAAGTAACAGGCAATGGAGGTGTGGGTGGCTGAGAGTCACTGTTTATAAATGACCTGGGAGTGAACTGGTGGCTGGATGTCTCTATGAGGATGCCATGAAGTCCATCTGCTTCTCCCCCAAAAGACAGCCACCTGGAGACAGGGAAGAACCAACCAGAGCCAACAAAAGGGTCCTCCTGAGAGGTAGGCAGGCATGGAGTGTATGTCTGTAATGCCAGCATTGGTAGGCTGAGGCAGGAGGATGACCAAGGGTTAAAGGCCAGCAATCTAAGCTCCAGAGTGAATTCCAGGCCAGCCTGGACACCATAATGAAGCCCTGTTTCAGAAACCAAGTATACCTATGGACTCAACACAACACCAAGCTATGTCCTTCAGCTAGCTGGCTGCAAAGTCCCCGTGGGAAAATGACCCAAGTCACTCATCTCAGAGACCACTTCAAGGACAAGTGACTTTTCCTGTTGGCTTCCAGGCTGGGAATCACCTAAAGCATGTGCATCATTTTGGAACAGTTAATACCGACAGGTCCCTCTTCTGTTTTGAGGCATGGTTCATGATGGCCTCGAAGTCCTGCTCCTTTTGCTCCTGCTCCCTGAGTATTGGAACTAGGGTCATACCACCACATCCGGCCTTTTGTATTCCTCTTCTAGGACTTGGTATGCGGGGTTTTGTTTTTGTTTGTTTGTTTTTTTTTTTCCTTCCCTTTTGGAATTTTGGGACAGGACATCACACTGTAGTTCAAGATATTCTAGAACTCACTCTGTCACCCAGGCTGGCTTTGAACTTGTGGCAATCCTCTTGTCTGAGCCGCCTAAGAGCTAGAGGTTACAGGTGTGAGCCACTACATCTAATTTTGGTGGATGGTTTTATTTGCTAAATGAGAAGGATGCAAACTTTATGACAAGAAGCCAAGCTTCTGCCAATCAGCACCATCCCTGCACCCATACGTACACACACACACACACACACACACACACACACACACACACACACACAAATTCTGTTCTCAGCCCTCGCATGCAATTGCTTGTAACTGAGCCATGGACAGTGGGCACCTGCCTCCTCCATCGTGGGTCCGTGGGGGACTTTTTTATTGGTTCTATATGAGCCTAAACAATATGAAAGCTTGTCCTCATTTTTCATAATGCTGTCTCTTTTTTTTTCAGAGATACACCCACGTAGGCCTGTGTATACACACAAACGCAAAATGAAGAAAAGATAAATGTTTAAATTGCAGAGAAAAATGACAGAAAAGACAAAAGACTTTTTTGTAAGAGAGTAACCGGATCAGGGGAAGGGTGTCATCGGGGACCTGGGGCTCAGAGTGGGGACAGAACAGCTGAAGAGGCGGGAGCCCTGTGAGCGTGCAGATGGCTGAGTGCTGCTGAGAGCCGAAGGTCGCCTCCCTCCCCTCCCTGGTACCATCTCTCCTGCGCTGATCCATCATCGTTTATTATTTGGTTTGTCAAACGTTAGAACATCCCTGCCGCTGCAAAGTCCTACATCTCGGGCTCAGAGGAATAAATAAATGAGAAATCAGGACAGGGCTTCATGAGTCCAGACAGACACCATGCATTATCAGAGCACAAACAAATCAGGGCCCCCTAGGGAATTAAGCTTCTGAGAAATAAAGAAAAGGGAGACAGCTCTTTTGTGGGCCCTTTCCCCTAGAAGAAAATAACAAGATATTTACTACTTTGCGGTTCCTGCTGCTACCAGTTAAGAATCATCTGCTTCTGTTTAACGGCGGCGGCGTTTAAAGGTTGAGGAGGGAGGACTGTCTTCAGAGAGGAGGGAGGACTGTCTTCAGAGAGGAGGGAGGACTGTCTTCAGAGCAAAGGTGACGCCTTAATGCCTTGGCGCCTGGATACAGATGGTGTATTTGGGACCCAGGGAGGTACCCACCAGCACGGGTGAACTCATGTCCTTCATGTAGCGACAAAAGACTAACTCACCGTGCAACAACGCCTGTCCCCAGGAGTACAACAGGCCCCAGGCTTACACCTTGAAGCTCTGCCTCCTCCTGCTCCACTCCCCACCCCATGCTGACAGGAGATATGAAATCTCCTATATGTACTGTCTCTGTGATATCAGCCAACCATGGCCTCTGTTCCTTGAGTGGCCCTGCCTCTCACACACAAGAATTCCTGTGTTCCCCTCCACACAAGTGGTAAAGCTAAGAGACAAACTTCCCCTGATGCCCCCAGCTGCCAGTGGTGTGCTCTGACCCACAGAACATACACAGAATACACATCACAGAAGGACACTCTGCTTGACAGACGGCCAAGATAAACACAAGACCCCTCAACGATCACCCCTAAGCTCAGAAAAAGCATGGTCTAAACACACAGCTCCACAGAGTGATGCCGCTGTCTTAACGCTAGCCATCAGCTCACTCTAGTTTGCTTTCTTAGACAAGGTCTCACTGTGTAGCCCTGGCTGGCCTTGAACTCAGCATGTAGACCAGGATGGCCTTGAATTCAGAGAGATCCACCTTTCTCTACCAGCTCACTCTTACCTGCCCTCAGTGGTCCATGCAGAGTGTTGGTCCACATCCCCACAAGGGTCTACACCTGAACAGAGTTCTGCATCCCTAGCCTTTCTGCAGTTACCTCTAATCATTGCACTCCATTTCTAGTGTTCCCCCATTGCCATCTCCCCAAGGGATGCCCAGCGTTACACGCCAGCCCACACATCTGCAGGTATGTCAGTGGGCCCCTGTCTGCAAAACAGTGCGGTAGCCTAAGCAGCCTGTCTAGGGGTAACTTGTATTAGTCCCAGGGACCTATGGGGCCCAAGGCAGCTAGCACCCACTCTTGTTCTTCCAGGACAAACGTGACAGGGCCTCCTGCTGCTGAAGTCTGGCATTGGTATTAATTATGCCATCTCTGGGCTCCTGGATGTCCCCTAGATAGAAAGTAGAGTGGTAGCATCCACTGAGCAACGATCTAAGCATTCCTAGGAACATAAAGCCTGGCATGGAGAAAGCAAATTTTAAAGTTCTGTGACTCACCACATCACAGGACTTGTGTCTATCATAGTCACTCTTCCTCCTTTGTCTATGTCTGTGTATTTGTCTGGGGTTCCAAGACTCTAGCTACCCTTCAAAGGCTGAAGGTCAGAGGCCACTACAGCAGTTATCAGAGGTCATGGGGGTGGTCATCTAGGCAGAATAGAGAAGATGAGGGATGTATAAAACCGTGTAAGTAGGACATGAATGACAGTCTTCAGTGGGATCAATGACTCTCATTCTCCTTGGGCAAGTTCCTGGACCAGCTTGTACCTCAGTTCCCAGACCTGCGTGTCTAGGAGGCTTTCCTCAGCGTTCATTCCCTCGCTGCTGCTTCCGTAATCCTTTTGTAAAGCCCTTATGCATTAGTGTCTTGCCTTTAGTGTGGCACAGGGAGGGCACACAGACAATAGGGACAGGTCTAAGTTCTGCTCCCAGCCACTGGGAGGGGACCACTCAGGTGCCTCTCTATCCTGTGAGAGCACCAACACTATGTGTAAGGTCACCAGGGTTTACCCCACACAGATGCACGCGTGGGCGCATCCTCTGCTTCCCAACACAATAGCAATCTCTGGGGCCCTGAGACCTCTCTCCACAATGATGCCCACGCTTGCTCGATTGCTGCTGGCTGCTCAGAGCATTTATCATGCAGTTCTGAGGTACTGCTCGGGGGTGGGGAGAACCGCAGAGGTAAACACACCACCCTCACCCCTAAGGAGAGAGAATCTAATTATCATCTGGAGAGTCTTTGGGGATCTGCTTAATAAATCAATAGGAATGATTTGTAATTAGAATATCAATTATTTGTATGCAAATGTGGCCTTCTGGGTACTTGGGACAAATTCTAAGGATTGAAAGACTCCCTCCCTCCACCCCACCCTCTCTGATTCTTAATTACATTATTTCGTTCATTCATCAAACATTTATTGAACACCTTTTACGTGCAAGGCATGGAGGTGCGGCCCAGAACTCTGACTCTGCTTTCTCTCAGCTAGCAGTAAGAGTCCAAGAAACCTGGACCTAGGGAAGAGCTTACTTCCAGAGACAGAGAGCCCCAAACTTCTGGACAGCTACCTAGGCCATCAATACCCTCCTCAGAGGAGAAGCCCTTTCCAGGCCCTCCTACCCAGGTCCGAAGGGGCCTCCTCTCCTGTAGCAAGAGTGGTTCATGTGGCTGCACCCCTTTTTTGAGAGTCTATGAAGCATCTGGCTTGTTCCGCAATTCTAGGTCTTTGAGGTTCTAGCAAATACTGTGTACAAGTTTGTCCTGAGACTTCAACCCCAGGGCTCTGTCACTCATTGCATCTTCCGCATTCCCTTGAGATAGGGCCTCTCACTGAACCTGGAGCTGGGCCAGCAGCCAGCAAGCCCCAGGGAGGTTTACACCTGAGCACTGGAGGTCATGCTCAGCCTTTTGTGTGGGCATCAAGATCTGAACTCAAGTCCTCTTGTTTGTGTTCTAAATGCTCTCACTGGCTAGCTAGCCCCATTCCTTCATTCCTGCCCTTACTCCTCCATCCACCCAGTGTTTGTTGGGGTACAAACCTCTATCTATGCTGCAGATGGGGTGGGGGGGCGTAAAATTAACAACAGAAAAGCCAGGCGTAGAGATAGACACCTGTAATCTCAGTGCTCACGTGAACACAGGAGGATCAGGAATTGAAGTCCAACCTTGTCTACATAGTGGGTTCAAGGCCAGCCTGGGTTGTATACATGAGATTCTGCCTCATAGAGCTAGACATAAAGCAAAGTCAGTGGCCCCTCAGGAGCCCTTTTCCTGGCAGATACATGGATAATACATAAGTCCATGTCCTGCTTCTGAGAAATGCACCCTCCTGCCCCACAGCCCATCACAGCCAGTCCTCAGCCTCTGCTTTCAGGTTCTCACTTCCCTAGGCCAAATTATGGAACTTCCTGTGCCTCAGTTTACTGATCTGTGCAGCAAGAAAAAAAAAACCGCCATCCTGCTCAGCTAAGAAGTGTGTACAATGGACCACAGCTCTCAGACGGCCACAGCCCTGGCAGATGTGGTGGGTGGCTGTGGTTGTTACGACAGCCTTATCCAGCAGTAGGCTCCCAGGGTGTCTTCCCAAGAGAGACATTTGTAAGTGTGTGTGCCTGGATCCTGTAACAGAACAGCAAAGTTAGTGGGCAAACCACTGAGATCCACAGTCTGGAGTGTGGCTAACGACACAGGCCAGTGGTCGCTTCTCGGTGTGTACGAATGCAACAGAGTGGTGTGTGAAAAAAACTGCATGAGGAGACACTGCAGGGAAGGGATGCCCAGACGCCTGGCTCTCTTCTCAACACTTCTGCAGATGTAAAACCACTGCAGAATGAAAGCTTCTTTCCAATGATGGACACGGAGGGAAAAAGGAGGGGTACCAACATGCTTTGGGACCTCTCAGCATGGAGGTGACTTACAAGAAGAGGGACTCTGTAGGTGTCAAGAAATGGGTAGTGTCCACAAAGGAATATTCCACACACACTCCCAGAGTGGACTGATTACTTGTCTTGTTGCTGTGACAAAATGTCTCACGCAAGCATCTCACAGAAAGAAGGGCTTATTTCAGCTCACGGCTTGTAGGTGTCCTCCATCACAGCAGAGCAATCAGGGTCATGTTGCCTCCATAGTCAGGAAACAGAAAGAGATGTGTTTCTGATGGTGCTGTCCACATTCAGGATGGGTCTCTGTGGTGATACATTGTGTACTCTAATAGACTTGCCTGAGGATCAGAGGACAGAGCCAGCCACTAGATTAGGCATAGAAGCCAGGCAGTGGTGGCACACACCTTTAAGCCCAGAACTTGAGATCCCATGCCTTTGCTTGGGAAGCACACACACCTTTAATCCCAGGAAGTAATATGGCAAGGCAGAGGAAGATATATAAGGCATGAGGAAACAGGAACTCACTCTCTTTAGGCTGAGGATTTTGTAGAGGTAAGAACTAGTGGCTGGTTGTTCTGCTTCTCTGATCTTTCAGCTTTCACCCCAATATCTGGGACCATATTTTTATTAAAAGGTCATCTAAGATTTGAACAACAGGTCTCCCCTTCTCAACTAGCCCAACTAGAACCCGCCCCCTCCGTGGGCTTGTCCACAGCTTGTCCTCTAGCTGATTCTGGATCCTGTCAAGCTGACCCTTTAACCATCACACAGGGTCAAAACTGGGAGCTTCTGCTATGTTGCCCAGCCTCAGAGTCCACATGACTGTAAACTAGCAAGTTAACAACTAGATTCTTGCCAAGAAAACTCATATGCCCATTAGCACATAGAACATGCCAGGAACACAGAAAGCTGTCTGAACCCATTACACGAAACTGATCAGAAAGAGAAGACAGCCAACGAGAAAGGAAGGTACCTGGGGTCAAGTGACGCTTCACCCTCTGCCCAGAGAAGCAAACTGAGAAACAGGAGGAAGGAGCCTATGCTGTACATTCAGGGCAAGATGTATAAGAGAATAGAAAACCCAGGGATGACTTTGTGGCCCTATCACCTCACAGGTGCCCATTCTCAACTGACCTTGGAAGCTAAGCAGGGTGGGGACAGGTTATTACTTGAAAAAGATATCTGTGTGCCAATGTGCTGGTATGTGTGCACATGGTACATGTGGGTGTGGAGGCCAGAGAACAACCTCAGGGTCCACCTACCTTGATGTTTAAACAGGGCATTTTATTGGCACCTGAGGCTCATCTCTTAGGCTAGACTGTCTGGCCAGGGATGCCCCTGTCTCTATCCCCCAGCTCTGAGATTACAAGCACACATCATCATGCCAGGCTTCTTTCCATGGGTTTGGAGAACAAACTTAGCGCCTCTTGTTTGCATAGGAAGCACTTTATTGGCTGAGCCACCTCCCCAGACATACATGTCTATCTGTTTATCTATCAGTCTGCTGGATAGAGATATCCACACAAATACTGGATAGGCCTGGGCTGTAGCTCAATGGTGGAGTGTATGCTTAGCATCCAAGAGGCCCTGGGTTTGATCATCATCCTCACACATCAAAAGAGAGAGGAAAAGGAAAGAACGGGAAAGGGAAAGGGGGTAAGGGGAGGAAAGGTCAAATCTTCAAGATTAAAATGCACTGTGCTTTGTAGTGTAACAGGAGCCTTCATTCCCAGCCTTACTGCGCTGCCCTTCTCAGCATCCGGGCTTCCTCATCTGCTGTACTGCAAGAGTAGAATGGGAACACAAAACTCTTTGTGTTCCATCTCACCCAAAGGACACTCCACACATACATCCTTAGCTTCCTCAACACTCAAGTCACTCCCAGTCTGGGAGTCAGGGTTTCTATTGCTGCGAAGAGACACCATGACCACAGCAACTCTTATAAAGGAAAAATTTAATTCAGGCAGGCTTACAGTTCAGAAGTTTAGTCCATTATCATCATGGTGGGACACAGTGGCATGCAGGCAGGCATGGTGCTGGAGAAGGAGCTGAGAAGTCTACATATTGATCTAAAGGCAACAAGAAGTGAACTGAGACACTGGGAATATCTTGATCATAGGACACCTCAAAGCCTGCCCCTACAGTGACACACTTCCTCTAACAAGGCCATACCTACTCTAATAAAGCCACATCTCTTAATAGTGCCACTCTCCGTGAACTTATGGGGCCAATTACTTTCAAACTACTATATTTCACTCTCTGGCCACCATAAACTTGTAACAATATCATAATGCAAAATACCTTTAGTCCAACTTCAAAAGTCCCTATAGTCTATCACAGTCTCAACAATGTTTAAAAGTCCAAAGTTCAAAGTCTCTTCTGAGATTCATATAATCTCTTAATTGTAATCCCCTATAAAATCTAATTAAAAAACAGATCACATACTTTCCAACATTGGACACACAACATATACACAACAAATACATATTTGGCACAACATATGCATTATCATTCCAAAACACAGAGAAGGGGGCAGAGTGAGGAAATACTGGACCAAAGCAAAACCAGCAGGGCAAATTCTAGACTCTGCATCTTCATGTCTGGTATCAAAACGCTCTTCAGATCTCCAACTCCTTTCAGCTTTGTTGGCTGCAACACACTTCTTTCTCTTGGGCTGGTTCCACTCCCTGTTAGTAGCTCTCCTCGGCAGGTATCCATGACTCTGGTATCTCCAACATCTTGGGGTTTCCAAGGCAATCCAGACTTTTCCTTCATAGCTTCATGAAATGGTCTCTCTAGGCCTCCATTCAAGGACACCCCTGACACACACATGCATAGCCTCAGTGGTTTTCCTTAGTCATGGCAGAAGGTTCCATAATGCTTTTCTTGTATCCTAGACTCTAAAGCCAGAACTATGTGGCTGATGTTGCCAAGTTTTGCTGCTTGCTGAGGCTGAAGCATGGCCCCCTTGTTCAATCTTCACCAGCCTTCTGTTTTTGATGGTTCCCTTCACTGCCTAAGCTTGGCTGTTCTGGAACTCACTCTGTAGTCCAGGCTGTCCTTGAACTCATAGATCTTCCTGCCTCTGCCTTCCAATTGCTGAGGTTAAAGTGTGTACCACCACATCCAGCTCTAAGCTTTTCTTTAACTCCTTTTCACAGGTTGGAAACTTAGCTGGGTGGGATCTCACCCTGAGGTCACCACTTCCTTTATTCCATTTCTTTTTTCTGTTTATCTCCTTGAACACAGGACTCCATTCCATTTTCTAGTGCTCCTTTTCTCCTCAAATTGTACATTTTGTGTTTTTCCTTTCTCAGCTTTCTCCTTTCACTATAAATCTTTATTAGTATTAACACTAATAATCACAGAGTCTATACTAGGCTGTTTTGAGATTTCCTCTGTCAATGGAATTAACCCAAAACTATTCACTGTAGCCCCACTCAGACTCTGGACAAGGACAAAAAGCAGCTTACCAAAATATCACAAGAACAATCTCTAGGCCACACATTGATATTTTTCTTCTCTGAAACCTCTTGGGCCAGGTCCCCACAGTTCAAATCACCCTTAGCACAACTGTTTTCCATGTTCCTACTAATTTGTCCCATTAAGCACACTGAAAGCATTCAACTGCTTTTCTAATCCACAGTCCCAAGGTCTATATTCCTTCAAATAAAAGTATGGTCAGGCCTATCACAGCAATACCCCAGTCCCTGGTACCAACATCTGTCTTAGTTAGGATTTCTATTGCTGTAAAGAGACACCATGACCACAACTCTTAAAAAGGGAAACATTTAATTGGAATGGCTTACAATTCAGAAGTTTAGTCCATTGTCATCATGGCAAGACATGGTGGCATGCAGGTAGGCATGGTGCTGGAGAAGGAGCTAAGAAGTCTACATCTTGATCTAAAGGCAACAGGAAGTGGACTAAGGCACTGGGAATATCTTGAGCATAGGAGACCTCAAAGCCTGACCCTACAGTGACACACTTCCTCCAAGAAGGCCACACCTACTCCAACAAAGCCACCTAATAGTGCCACTCCCCATGAGCTTATGGGGGCAATTACATTTGAACTACCACACTTTGCTTCCCCCACCCTGGTTTCTGCCTCTGTAAAAAGGAAGTGTGTGTGGCTATAAGGCTTGTGATGGTTCCTAGCACTGATAACTGAGGCTCCCCAGAAAAGTCCACTACGATCCCCACACCCATGACTACAGCACCTTGTGTGGGAGATGTGGTACCATTCAGTGTCTTGAGGTATAGGGAGATGAATCATGATTATCCAGGTGAGTACTTCCTTACAAGAGGATGACAGGGCTAGGAGGTGACTGAGTAAAGCATGCCTTGTAAGCCTGAAGACTTGAATTGAGTGTCTAGAACACACATTTAGAAGGCGTTGAAGTGCATGGGGTGGGGGGAAGACAGGATGCAGTGGCATACTTGTGTCATGAGCACTAGGAAATTAAAAACACCTATCTCCCTGGGTCTCCCAGACCAGCTAACCTTGTGTACTACAGCAAGTGTCAGACACTGAGAAAGCCTGTCTCCAAATATGGGACTGTGATGCCTGAAGAACAAAATTCAAGGTTGTCCTTTAGCCTACACACATATACCCAAACATATACCCTGTGTGTATGTGCACTGTGGACACGCATGAACATGCATGTGTGTCACACACATATTCATCTGAGAGGCAGGTACCAAGAAGCTAATGTCAGCAATGGGCAGGTTTTTCATGCCCTGGACTGCAGAACAGACGCTGAAGGCAATTATGGGACACTTAGTGGCCAAGGGAGGGCTATATGCATGGACCAGGTGAACTGTAGCTGGCTCTGCAGTATGTCATTCCTGTCCTGAACTTCACAATCCTGTAGCACACACCTGTAATCCAGCACTATGGAGACAAAGATAGGGGATCTTTAGAGCTCGCTGGCCAGCCCATTTCTACTAGAGTTGGTGAACTCTAGGTTCAATGAGAGACCCTGTCTCAAAAAACAATATAGAGAGCAACTAGGGAGATAGCCAGTATCAACCTATGACTTCCAATACACACACACACACACAAGGGGGGGGACAAAGGAGGGTCAAGGCAAGGAAGGTTGTATAGGGTAGAGTGGTCTGATACAGGCAATAGAAAAGTCCAAGTAGCCATGTGCCTGGTTTTCACATGGAAGAAGTGGTTGTGAACCAAAGAGGTAGTGACAGATGTGTCCTAGAGGCTCAGATAGGCTCCAGTCTGCCAGCACCTTGGCCTCAGCCTTATCTAACACAGTCTTGGACTTCAGGACTCCACAATGGGAAGATCAGCAGATCTCAAGCCACGTGGATGGTTCGGTGTGTTCAAGAAGCCACCCAAAGTCCGTACACATGCCACTATAATGCTTGACACACAACAAGCCTAAATATGTGAAGGCTATCATTGCCCATTGTCTTTCTTCAAGCAGGTCCCTCAAACCTCCTGAACCTTAAGGCCTTTGCACAGGTTATGACTCTGCTTGGAGGACCCTTCCTTGTCTTTTCTGTCTAGCAAGAAATTTCTTCTAATTTTTTTTTTTTTTGAGACAGGCTCTTAACTGTATAGACCTTGCTAGCCTAGACTTCTCTGTGTAGACCAGGCTATCTTAGAAATCTCTGTGTAGATAGGCTGGCCTTGAACTCACAGAGATCCTCCTGGCTTTGCTCCCAGGTGCTAGGTTTAAAGGCCTGTGCCACCATGATTGGCTTATCTTGTAATATTTTTGAAACTGTGTTTATTTATCCCATCATATGAAAATACTGCAGTAGAAAGGAGAACTCAGAAGTCCATCTATGGGGAACTCTACCATGGAAAGAGAACTCTGCTCTGCCCAAACTCAACCCAAAACTCAGCTGCTGCCTCAGCACGCCTCCCCAGTAGACGCTGGAGCCCCATTTGATGGTGTTACCTGTTGTTTGCTCTCTCAATTGGTCTCCTCCTGTTGTCCGTGTGGATGCTGTAACTCCTGACTCCACAGTGTTTCTTTTTCTCTCTATCTGCTCCTTGCTATCTACCTAATAAACTCACTCACTCAAAACTGACAGCATGGGTATCACAGATCATTCTCTGTACTATAGAGAAGACGTGTGTGTGTGTGTGTGTGTGTGTGTGTGTGTGCGCACGTGTGTATGTGTGTGCGCGATGTGTGCATAGCTAGAACCCTTACCTGCTAAGCCATCATTCCAGCCCTTTCTTGCAATTTTTAAGCCTTTTCAAACTATCTCCTGAGCATGTAGCTCTCCAAGACTCTGAGGTGAAGTGTATTTATTCTTTCTGGTTTTCTTTTCATCTGTTTGCCATTCATCACAGATTGTAATCATGTTGGTGTTTTTCTTCACGGGAACTCTCACTGGTAGCCAAGCCTAAACACATCCTCTGTTGCTGGGGGTGTAGCTCGGTAGAAGAGCATTTGTCTACAGGAACAAGACCTTAGATTCAATTCCCAGCACTGCAAAAATAGAATAAAATAAACACAATAAATGTATGCACTGCAGGATGTTCAAACAGTAGATTCTGAAGCAATGCAAACAATAAATAACAAGCCAGATAAATAAACATGACACAGGAGCAGTGGTGAAAACATTCTATTTAAGGGCTCTGTGGGTAAAATACTTGCTGTGCATGCCTGATGATTTCAGTATGAGTCTCCCGAATTACGCAAAGGCAGTGCGACAGTGCACAATGTACCTCACTGGGAGACCAAAGGCAGAGACAGGAGACTTGCTGGAAGCGCATGAGCCCGATAGCCTGTCATAAGTGGACAAGAGGGAGACTCTGTCTCAAACAAGATGGAGGGTAGGAAATAACACCCAAGGTTATCCTCTGACCTACACACACACACACACACACACACACACACACACACACACACACACACACAGAGAGAGAGAGAGAGAGAGAGAGAGAGAGAGCAAATACACACCACACATGCAATTTTGTTTAAAATCTTACTTAGAACTTAGATGAAGGCAGCAAGCACAGTGATGCACCTGCAATTCCAGCACTCACAAAGGGTGGGAGGATTGCCCTGACTAGAGGCCAGTGTGGTCTGCATAGCATGAACCAGGCCAGCTTAGGCTACAGAGGAGACCCTGTCTCCAAACAAACAAACAAGCAAGCAAATAAAAACCTTAGACAAGAAAATGAGTAAGTGAATGGCTGAGTGCTGACTGAATGAGACCATGAATGAGGGGAGTGGCTTTTCCAAAGGAGGAAATGGGTTGAACAATTACGCCAACTCCACAGTCACCTGTCCCCTTGACACGTTCAGCCCTGGTTGCTCTGGGGCATCGGAGGCTCCAACTGACACAGGGCAATGGTCACAAATTGGCCTGCAGAGAGTACCTTGTAGGCGAATGGAAACAGTTAAAAGTATTTTGAGAGGACTGGGGCACGGCCGAGTTGGTGAAGCCCTTGCCACACAAGCGTGAAGACCTCTGCTGCGTCTCCAGCAAGCAGGTTAAAGAGCCCAATAGTCAAGGGGACGAAAATTAAAAGCACTTTGAGGTCCTGTCTCACCTCAGCCAGAAAGGCTATTGTCAAGAAAACAAGGACAAGGACCAATGGTGAAGAGGCAGGGAAAGGCGACCCTCATTTGCTGTTGGTTAGGTGTGTCAGCTGGTGCGGCCACTATGGAAACCAACGGGGAACTTTCTCAGGAAATAAACAGAACTGCCACATGGTCCAGCTTTGCCACTCCTTGGCATTTACCTAAGGACTCGTATCCTACGACAGAGACTCTTGAACACCCGTGTTCATTGCTGCTCTGTTCCTGATAGCTAGGAATTGGAATCAGCCAACCTGTCTATCAACCCATGGATGATGATGAAAATGTGCTACATACACGATGAATTTTACTAAGCTGTAAGGGAAAATGAAATTCACAGGAAAATGGATGGAACTGGAAAATACTGTGCTGAGTGAGCTCACCCGGCCTGGAAAGACAGAGACTACATGTTCTCTTTTCTATGAGGAGCCTAACTTCGAGTTTTTAGGTCTGTGTTTAACTTGGAGTGCCCGTAGAGGCAAAGGATCTAGGTTGGTGCCATTGGTGAGGGCCAGAAGGGAAGTCGAGGGTCTTACATACCTGTGAGCCCTATGAACTACAGTACCAACTGCCAGGTAAGATGTGCCCACTGGTACAAGACAGGTGTGACTGTCACTCTCTGGTTCAATCTGAAGCCTGCTCCGAAAGAGGAATCTATTTCTGGTACTGTAACCCCCTCACAAACCCAGAGCTGGAGAGGACATAAACCTTACAGGGATCTTAGCACTGCTACTCGGCTAAGTGGGCATGGCCTCAAACGGCCTTCTAAGTATTTAGGTCTATCCCCATAGATCACTGCCATTCATGGTTAGCCAGAGAAGCTTCTATTTGTAGTGTGTAGAGACTCACAACTGGCCAAACGCTGAGAGGAAGTGATGACTGGATCGCTCAACCGTCAATGGGATCTCTACATCGCCCCCTACAGGGCTCAGGGAACACTGAGGAAAAGGAAAGAGAAAGCTGGGGGGCGGGAGGGATGTTGTGAAGGGCTGGTTCCTGGACATGCCTGACCTAACTGTGGCACCCGTGAACACACGTCCACAACGGCTACTTGTGTAAAACAAGTCCATCAGCACTCCACTGTGGGTCGGGGAGGGGCTCATAGAGGGCCGCTTCTCCCCACGGGAGGAGTCATACTTCTTCGTGTTATAGCCGCTGGTAAGCTTCCCTTGCTGAAGTGAATAACCCTTGAAAGCGCGCTTGCAATCCCAGCACTGGGTAGGCAGAGAGGCAGATCCCCGGACCTCACAGACTTGGTGAGAAGGTGGACACCTCTTGAGGAATGACACCTCAAACTGTCCTCTGGCCTCCATGTGCACATATAGATACATTAGTAAGAAAACTGGGGGCCATATGCCGTGGTGCTGGTTTGCAATGTCATCACCTCAGGGGCTGTGGGAGGAAGATTGCAGGCTTACAGCCAGTCTGACTTCATAATGAGACTTTGTGGTGATATATTGTGTACCCTAATAAAATTTAACTGAAGATCAGAGAAGCAGAGCAAGCCACAGCCACCACCTCTTACTTCACCAACTCCTCAGCCTGAAAGGCCTCTAGCCGAATGAGCTTCCTCAACTGAAAAGGCTTTTGTTCCTGTCTCCTGCATACCTTTCTCCACCCACCCATATCATTTCCTGTCTCAACCTTCCTAGTGTCGGGATTAAAGGCATGTGTGCTTCCCAAGCAAAGACATGAGATCTCAAGTGCTGGGATTAAAGGTGTGTGCCACCACTGCCTGGCTCTGTTTCGCTCCTAGACTGAGTCAATCTCATGTAGCCCAGTGTGGCCTTGAACTCACAGAGATCCAAACAGATCTCTGCCCTCCAGAGTACTAGAATTAAAGGTGCGTGCCACCACTGCCTGACCTCTATGTTTAATCTAGTGGCTTGTTCTGTTCTCTGATCTTTAGGTAAATTTTATTAGACTACACAATATATCACCACAAGACCTTGTCTCCAAAGCCTTTGTTTCCCCCTGAGGGGGTTGGGGAGTATGGCTCAGCAGTGGAGTCCTGGCTTGGCATGCAAGTGAGGAAATAAATGAGACCTGCATAATTTGAGAGATTTGGAGTTACAGAAAAGTTACAGGTAACAGAGTGTCTGTTACCCAGCACCCCATTTCCCTATTGTTGTAGCTCACGGTAGTGAGGCTCATTCATCACAATTAATGAGCCATTATTAACACGAGTAATATGTTATTGTTCTCCGAGCTCCGGATTTTACACCCATTTCCTCTGCTGTCCCCGGATGTCCTTTTCTCATGCAGACATCAGTTATCATGTCTCCTTCCCCTCTCTGGGCTGTCAGTGTCTCAGGCTTTTCTCTTTGGTGACCGTGGCAGCCTCAGAAGGCCTGCCCAGGTGCTCTTAGGGTGTCCTTCAATTTAAGGCTTTCTTTTTTCTTTTTCTTTTTTTTCTTTTTCCGAGACAGGGTCTCATTATGGAGTTCTGGCTGTCCTGGGACTTACTTATGTGGACCAGGCTGTTCTCGAACTCACAGAGATTTTTCTTACATTTATTTTAATATTTTCTCTTGAGACAGAGGCTTGCTTCATTGCCAAGCCAGCCTTGAACTCCTAGACTCTAAGGATGCTCCTGCCTCAGCCTTCCAAGTAGCTAGGAACACAGGTGTATCACCCCACTCTTCGGATGATGTCAGAGCAGTGACTTCAGGGGCAAGATGCCTTTGGGGCCACATCCTGTCATCAAGGGCACAGTCCACCAACAGGGCTTGTGGAGTCTTGACCTCGATCCAGGCTTCTCCACTGTGAAGCTACTTTGTAGCTAGTTTCAACCCTTGCTGAAGCTACAGGAAGGGAAGTTCCGCCCACCACTTGCCACGAGAAGCCCCTGACTTGACACACTTGGAATTCTTCAATGCAGGTGCTCCTGAAGTGTTCTTTCACAATCCCTTGTTACCCGGGAAATGTCATGTGACCCTAGGTGGAGAGGTATGTGAGACCAGTGTGCAAGCCAATTTGAGTGAAAGTAAACCAGAAGGAGATGTATTTAAAAACCTCTTCGGTACTCATATATATATATATTTTTAACCATTTATTAAAGATGAAAGTGAACTTAGATTCTGAGTTAACTGTGTTCTTTTATTTTTACATTAAGAATTAAATTGTGGAGCTAGAGAATGACTCAGTGTGTAGGTGCTTGTCTCTAAGCCTGATGACCCGTTCTGTTCCCAGAACCCACGTAATGAAAGAAGAAACTCCTAGATATTGTCCTCTAACCTCCAAACACGAGCCATGGCATGTGCGCACACAGAGAGAGAGAGAGAGAGAGAAGAGAGAGAGAGAGAGAGAGAGAGAGAGAGAGAGAGAGAGAGAGAGAAGAGAGAGAGAGAGAGAGAGAGAGAGAGAGAAGAGAGAGAGAGAGAGAGAGAGAGAGATTTTTTTTTAAAAAAGAATGAAAGTGTGTTTGTTACTGCAGGATGTTTTTTCAAAGTAGATTGATACTTTGATTTTTATAATTGACAATGTTGAGAATCCTGCTGTCCATAAATGCTGGAAGTGTGTCCAAGGCCATTTCAGAAGCAGCTGGAAATTCTGTCCTAATCTCAAGTCAGAATTCAGTTAGCAATGTTTATGGTTCTGCTGTTTGGAGACAAGATCTCACTCTGGAGCCCAGACTGGTCTGCAAGTCTCCCTTAAACTCATGGCAAATCCCCTGCTTCAGCTGCCTTCATGCTGGTATTGTAGACATGAGCCACTATACCTGGTTTCACTTAATAGTTTTTTTTTCCAAGATGAAGTTTTACTATATAGCTCTGGCTGTCCTGGAACTCACTCTGAGCACCAGGCTGGCCTCAAATTCCCAGAGATTTGCCTGCCTCTGCTTCCCAAGTGCTGGGATCAAAGGTGTGTGCCACCTCACCCCCAGAATGATAGCAATTCTTAAAATCAAACCTTCTTGCCCTGATACAATCCAAACATATGCTAATTTGCCACTTACAGGCTGAGGCGTGACATTAGAATACATTAAATGCTGCTTCTCATAATTAAACCATTCTGTTTGTACAAGAACAGACAACTTTGTGCATACAGTAAAAACACTGAAACTCATAACCTTTCAGAGTTTCGAGTCTGAGGCACTGTGTTTCAGGTAATGTTAGCAGTTCTGAGGTGTGAGATGACATGCAAGGAGCAAAGCAGTCGGTGGGTGTCCTGTGCTCAGAACCAAAGGCTCTAGTGAGGCCCCAGGACGCGACACGAGTCGGCATGCAGAAACACCTCGGATTCAGTTTGCGTCTGATTCTGAATTCAGAAATGCTTTACTGTTGCCAAAATTTTCACAACTCCTACCTTCAGGTACATGGTTCTATATGAGGTCACAACCTAGACTGTAAGAAGCCAGGCTCTGTCTAGTCTTTTATTTATGTAGTTACAAGTGCAAGTATATTTATTTTCTTTTTACTTTTTGTTTTTGAAACATTTCTTTCTTTATTTGTGTTGAGCGGGGGTGGGGGTGGGGTGGGGGTTAGAGGACAGCTTACTGGAGTCACTCACTCATCTCCTTCCATCCCCGGGGGTCACACTCGGCTCATCAGGCCCAGCACTGAATCCCTTTGTGTCACGGTCTCCCAGTCATGTATGTTTTATTTCTGAGACAGGGTCTGCTATATAGTCTAGGCTGGCTTCAAGCTTACAAAAGGTTGTTTCTTTTGTATTTCCTGGGAAGCTCCATTGCTATGTCACGTGATTTTTATTCCTCAGGTCCTCTCAGCCTTGGCCATCCGGATCCTCTTCAGCTAGCCCTTGCTCCCACTGGCTTAGCTTTGCAGAGCCTCACTGCTTCCTGGTCCTGTCTGTTACCTCAGGTTTTATATTCCTTCCCCTGGACCATGAGTCATTCATCCCCCGCCCCCCCAAAGAGCCTCAGTTATCTTTGTGACGGAATGGTGTAAGGAACATAGAACAGAAACCTATGAGCAAGAAAATGTTTTGGTTTTTTTTTTTTTTTTTTTTTTTTTTTGTTGTTGTTTTGCCATGAACACTATCTTTGTTACTTTTCTGTTGTTGTGGTAAAACACCATGGCCAGGGCAATTTATAAAGGGAGTATTTAATTTGGCTTAAAAAAAAGTGTTTAATTTGGCTTACAGTTTCAGAGGGTTGGAGTCTGTGATGGTGGGACGACAGAACCATTGAGAGTTCACATGTTGATCAACAGCTATGTGGTGCAGAGAGAGAGGGAGGGAGGAAGAGAGAGAGAGAGAGAGAGAGAGAGAGAGAGAGAGAGAGAGAGAGAGAGAGAGAGAGAGGAGAGAATGGCCTGAGTCTTTTGAAACCTCCAAGCCCATCCCAGTGACATACCTCATCCAACAAGAGCACACCTCTTAACCCTTCCCAAACAGTTTTACCAACTGTGGACCAGGTATTCAAACATGTGAGTCTGTGGACACTGTTTTCATTCAAACCCCCACATTCCACTCCCTGGTCCCCATAGGCTCCTGGCCTTATAGTAATAAAGAATGCATTTAATCCAACTTCAAAAGTCCCATGGTCTTCCACAGCCTCAGCGTCCGGCCTCTTCTGAGCTCAGCTGGGGGGGGGGCAGATCCTGCCTTCAGGGCTCCCCTCCTTTTCTCTGTTTCAATTTAGGTCTCCTTTAATTTTGTCTCCGTCAGACAAGCTCAGCTGCAGCATTAAATTTCCTGGTGCTCTTTTTTTCTCCTCCAGCCGTACATTCTGTATTTCTTTTTACCCCACTTGCTCTTTTTCACTGTAGACCTGCATAAGACTGATTACTAATAATGGCAAGACAGAGTCAATATTAGCCTGTCTTGAAATTTCCTCCGTCAAGGAAATTATTCCATTACTTTTCAATTTAACCTCAGGCAAATTTTAAGGACAGTGACAGAAAGCAGCCACATTCTTTGTCAAAATGTCACAAGAATTAGCCTAGTAGCTAATATTGTCCCCTCTGAGAACTTCCTATCCCCCATTTCCACTTAAACTTTTCAGCCTCCAGTTTTTTTCCCTTTGTCCTTTCTTCCCGTTAATTAGTTAATTAATTTATGTATTTATTTGAGACAAGGTCTCACTATGTAGCCTGTCTGAGCTTAAAATCTCCATGTAAACCAGGCTGGCGTCAACCGCACAGAGGTCTGCTTGCCTCTGCCTCTGCCTCCTGAGTGCTGGGATCGGGGGAGTGCACCACTGCACCCAGCTGCCCTTCTATTGTCCTATCACAAGTGTTCTACCTGCCCAACCCCTGCAAGCCTCTCTTCCCTTTCCAGGGTCCTGTTCAATTTTCATGATCCCATGGCTGATGTCAAACATTTTTCCATATTCTAAATGATAACCATGATTTAAAAAAATCACTCCATACACTCTGTCTTTCTAGAGAAAGCCTTAAGCCTCTGGGTGTCCTTAGGAAAACACCAGGGGCTGGAAAGATAGCTCATCAGTTAAGAGCATATACTTTTCTTGCAGAGGACCCAAGTTCAATTCCCAGCACACACATCAGGAGGCTCACAACCACCTGAACTCCAGCCCTAGGGGGATCTGATGCCTCCACCATCTGTAGATACCTGCACTCATGTACACAAAAGCACACCCTGACACACACACACACATCTAAAAATAATATAAATTTAAAAAATCAGCAACAATAACAAAACAACCACGAACTTGGAATTGGTGTCTATGGTGGTTAATATTGTCAACAGGCTCCAGAGTCATCTAGGAGACAAGCCTCTGAATGAACCTCTAGACTGGGAACTGAGGTAGGACCCACTCTAATGTGGGCACCATCCCAGAGGCTGGGGCCTGGACTGAATAAAAAGGAGAAATTAAGTGTCAACACAAAAACCACAGCTCTCATCTAGAAGAGAATAACAGATTGTTTATTTTGGAGCCATTTTGAGAGGCCGTGGCCCGGGACCACAGATTTAGGTTACCCCAAATTCCGTGTCCCAATGTGTAAGCAGTTTCATGAAGTTTTTATAGTTTTACCAAACAAAGAAAGTCATATATCATGGTAACTTTAAAATACATGGGTGGGTACATCAGAGAGGCAGGTCCAGTGAGATGGGGGAAGCTTTTCTATAAGGCCCATGATGCCATCTGATGCCATTCTTGGCTTTTGCATTAGTGGAAGCTAGCAGTCTGCTAAGTTACTAGATTCCAAAAGCTTTTTATCAGTTAGTCATGGGATGCAGTTCCGACACAGAGATGGACAAGGAATAGCTGTTCCAGAGGGCTGGAACTAGGCTGAGACAAGGAAACTGGCCTTTGGACCTGCAACATTCCCATCTCTCCACAGCATTGAAGTTGGAATCATCCAGTTAATCTTTGCAGACACGGCTTCTTCTCAGGAGTTTTCGTTCCACAAGCTGAGAACCAGCATTCATCTCTCTCCGGCTCCTCACTATGGATACAGTGAGACCAGCTCCCTCACTGTCCTGCCACCATGGATCCCACAACGTGATGGACTATAGCAATGAGAGCCCTTGATCGAGAAGCACCATCAGGCCAGTGTGAGAGAAAGAAACTCAGCTGGCTGTTGCTGAAGTGTGAGCTTCTTGGCTGGTTAGCTACATGGCAGTTGGTAACTGCAATGCCAGGTGCGTTCCTATAATTCCAGGAGTCTGGAGGCTGAGGCAGGGGGATGGAGAACACAAGACCATAACAAGACATGCTCTCAAATTTAAAAACCAAACAAACCTGTGTTTACCATGTTTAAAGAAGAAAAGAAACTGTGTGGGAGACAGAGATCTGTTATCTCGCTGTGGCTTTGCAACTGCCATTTCTTGTTAGACAGGGCTCCTGCCAGGGTCCACCAGGACTTAAGAGAGACGTCACGGCAGGGCTGAGGAGCACGGGGACAGACTGCTCATCTTCTGTCACTGCCAGCTGAGCAATGGCCGTTTGTCCAGCATCACAGTTGTCCCAGTCTCTTGATGTTTCCTACAACTTCAGAAGTAACCTGTTGTGTGTGTTTTTTCCCTCCACACTGAAGCAGTCTCCTCTGGATGGAGGAGGAGGTCCCATAAGTCTCAGGAAACACAAAAGGCTTAGAAAGCCCATGAAACGTACAAGCCTCAGGAAGGTCAGAGGGTTATATGATTCCAAAGGCCCCTTCCTAAGGTTATAGAAGTATGGAGAAACTGCTGAGGGAGAGGAGCCTCTTTTTGGGGGGTGGGCTGCCTGAAATTTGGACAAGGAGCTCCAGGGATGCAAGTTTCTTGAGTTGTCACCCATTCTGGGGTGGACCTGAGTCGCCCATGTCCCTGTAAGTATAACTCCTCATCTCTGTTCCTGTGAGCAAACCCAGTAAACTCACTGGGTCGTTGGCTGGACTTGCCAGTGTGAGACTTTTTTTTTTTTTTTTTTTTTTTGGTTTTTCGAGACAGGGTTTCTCTGTGTAGCTTTGTGCCTTTCCTGGGACTCACTTGGTAGTCCAGGCTGGCCTTGAACTCACAGAGATCCACCTGCCTCTGCCTCCCAAGTGCTGGGATTAAAGGCGTATGCCACCACCGCCCGGCCCAGTGTGAGACTTCTTTAGAATGTCTTTGGTGTGCTATCTAGGATGAATGGATGTTCGTTCACATCTTCCCAGGGAAAGTGGTACACCATAGCCTCAGGGTGTTCCCATAGTAAGCAATATGGCCCTGGCCAGCCAGTACTTCTTGCTTGGGATCCTGCCCACCTCCATGAGTTTCCTCCGAGCTCTCTTCCATGGGTTCCCTTGCCCCCAGGATGGCATTGTCCCCTGGAGTTCCACCTTTTGATACCTCTAGATTCCTGCGTGACTTTTAGGAACTGCCTGGCTGATCTGGACACCAGCAACATCTCACACAGCTAATGAGAGCCAAACACATCTGCTTTCTACTTGTTTTGATTGATGTTGCTTTAAAATCAGGCATGGCAGGAGTATTTACGCTACAGAAATCTTAACACCACAAATGAGAGTTATTCTGGCTCCTAGGAAGCCGGTTTCCCATGCAACACTGGGTGCCGACACCACTGCCGGCTGCACGACATAGTCACCTGCTGCAGACGCTGCGGTGAGCCCTGTAGCTGCTGTGGTGATGAATTGATGAGAACCAGGGAACCTGCGGAGGGGCAGCTGCTTCAGAGGCTGTGGGCAACTATGGGAAACAAATGCCATGCTCCAGCCTTTGTGCTTTTAGCTTGAATCACAGCCAGAGACAGAGGGCTTCCATAGAAAAGCAGCCCTTTCAACCCAGATGAAAATCACCCCCAAGATTTAACTAGATTGCATAGTAGCAGCTCAAATGGACTTTGCCATTTATCAGAATCTCAAGAAATATGTGTGATTATCTACTTAGTGTGGCTGAGAGAGGACCAGGAACACAGATGCACAGTCAAAAGCATAAATTCATGGACAGGAGCAGACAATCAGTAATACTGGCACATGGTGAGGTACATACTCAGCACCACAGGTACGTGGGTCAGGAGCACAGGTCCATGGGACAGGAACACAGGTGCATAGTCAAGAGCACAGGTGCATGGCCATGAGCACAGGTGCTTGGAACAGGAGTATAGGTGCATGATCAAGAACACAGCTGCATGGGCAGGAGCACAGGCGTGTGTGTGTGTGTGTGTGTGTGTGTGTGTGTGTGTGTGTGTGTGTGTAGTCATTGGCAGTGGATGGTCAAGGACAGAGAGAAGAAATGTAAAAGTCTGGTCACCAGACCTGGGGATGCTTCTCAAGGTGTGACATTCCCATGAGAATGTGTCCTCTGTAGCAGTTGGTCTGTAGTGACTAATGTCCCCTGCGGACAATATTCTGCCTCCCTTGTTTTGCTGCTCTCTGTAGCAGGAATCTTAGAGGTTCTTAATGGAATCAAACCCAAGGCCAGGTATTGGGGTGAACACTGGAAGATCAGAGAACCAGAACAAGCCACAGCTACCTCACCTCACCGGATCTTCAGCTGGTCCTGTTTCCTCAGACTGGAGGCCTCTGAGTCCTCATCCAGAATGGGTCTCAGCTGAACTGCAAAGCCTGAAAGCTTAACCAGGCCAAATGCTTAACCAGCCAAATGCTTCTAGTTTCTGGTTCTCACACCTTATACACCTTTCTGCTTTCTACCATCACTCCCTGGGATTAAAGGCTCGCTTTCTGGGATTAAAGGTGTGAGTCACCATGCTTGGCTGTATCCTTGAACGGATGGATTTCTGCCTCTGGAATGCTAGGATTAAAGGCGTGTGCTACCCACTGCCTAATGTCTATGTTTAATATTGTGGCTGTTCTGTCTCTGACCCCAGATAAGTTTATTAGGGTGCACAATATTTTGGGGAACACAATACCACCACAGCTCGCTGCCTGCTCAATGGGTCCATTTACAAATTAGCCTTTGTGGCAGGTTGTGGGTATGAAAGTTTGAACTTCCCTTCTCCAAATAGACCTGGGTACTGTTACTGCTAAGTGCCTAGAAAGCTAGGGGAAGAAACTAACAGTAAAACTGTGTGGCATCATGCCTGGGCAGGTGTGTGTGTGTGTGTGTGTGTGTGTGTGTGTGTGTGTGTGTGTGTGTGTAAATGAGGTTTGCTGTGAACCCACATGACCACACAGGTATCTAAAGGCATAAAGCAGAGCTGTAGACTCAAACAATGACCAATGAAAAATTACTTGAAAGGCTTACTGGCAGCCTAAGGGATGACAAGTGACCCAAAGAAAGGTCTAGATCTCTCTGTAGTATTGGACATGAAGATGAGAGGTCAGGGTGGAATCCAGAGGACTGGGGCTGTAAGCCACACAACACTTACAGTATGTAAGAGCCTTCTGCGCCAAAGATGGTGGAAAGAAAAGCAAACCAAGCCGATGTACTGACCCGAGGGTAGTGGTTCACAGTCACAGTGTTAGCAGATGTATGGACCCAAGGGTAGTGGTCCATGGTCACAATGTTAGCAGATGTATGGACCCAAGGGTAGTGGTCCATGGTCACAATGTTATCAGATGTATGGACCTGAGGGTAGTGGTCCATGGCCACAATGTTGGCTCTCAGGAGGCTGAGGCAGGTAGATCATGAATTGGAAGCCAACCTGGACTATGAAGTGAGTTCTAGACCAACTGAGTTACATAGACCAAGTCCAATAGATGATGATGATGATGATGATGATGATGATGATGATGATGATGTATTCTCTTAAGAGGCATGGAGGCTGGTCTGAAAAGGTGGAACTAGTTCACCGGTTCCTTCCTCCTCTCCCTGTACTCCTCCCTTCCTTCTTTATTCTCTGTAGAACAATCCCCAGTAATAAATGTATTTTGCTACTACTTGTGACACTGTGCATAGATATGAGTGCAAACCCGTTAGCATAGCCAAATAGAAGTTTCCTGAACAGCAGAAGGCATCCCAGCACATCCTGTTCTTTCTTTCCAGACCCTGGTAACAACACTCTGGACTCCTTTTATAATCCACTATTGGAAAACAACCTGCAGCTTCCAAAACATCATGAATAAAAATGCCAACCAGAACTCCAGGTGTTAAGAATGAGAGGGTGGGTTGAGGTGGCATTTGAAAGCGATATTGTCGCACATGCTACACAATAGATGAGCCCTGAGGGACACCATGCTGTCAGCGGTGGCGGCAGAGAGACACAGTCCAATACTGCTGCCAACAGTCTGAAGAGCTTCCTTCCCCCTGAGAGACCTCTGCTCAGGTGAAGCCATATGCTTGATGATGGCACAGAAAAGAATTTCAAGATGAGCCAGACTAAAGGCAAACTGAGTGAATTTAGTAAGCATTTAGACAGAATTATAGGAAAAAGGCAGTATGCACTGAAGTCATGGGTGTGGCCTTCTCAAGAGAGTTCTCACAGATGGTCTGGAACTCACCGTGTAGAGCAGGCATGCCTTGAACTCACAGAGATCAGTGTGCCTCTGCATCCTGAGTGCCAGCATCAAGCACAGGTCCACCATGTTTGCCAACACTTCAGCGCCTTCACAACGGCTCTATACACAACCCGTGGCTTTCAACTGCATTCTTCAAAGGAAGCAATTTATTACAAAATTTAAAGACTAAGTAGAGTTTGAAATTAAGTAAAAACAATATTCAATCTGGGTTACTTAAAGGATTATGCTTTGTCAGGGAAGCTGTGAGGGGGTTGTCTGAGGTGCTCTGTTCCAATTTAGGGATGAGAGAGGGGTGCTGATATGGTAAAACTCGTGGTTGCCAGTTGTTTTCAAATCTTTGTCTGAGATGCCTTTAGGGAAACACACGTTAACTCTCCAGGCACTTTGGCTTTATCATATGAAGAAGAATTCTCAGAAGCTGCATCTTCAAAGGCTGATTGAGCAGAACTGCAGTGAAATGGAGGAGTTGGAATGTTGCAAGTCCAGAGCCAAATCACCACAGGGCATCTTTATGCCCCTGATTGCCATCTATTGCTCTCTTCTATACCCAACCTAACAGCTTATGTGACCATTAGGCAAATCCTTCAGAGTATATGGATTGTCCCCTAGTTTCTGTCAATTAAAGGGCTAAGAATGCTCTGTCTATGGCCTCTAGCAGAGCTCAGGGCTCTACTCAATCCGCTATAACCTGCCTACTGAATGTCCCCATCGAAGTATTTGAAAAGTGGTATTTTATGACTTTCCTTGGTTCTGTTGTTCATGGATTACTACTTCACCAGAACATGGAATTTGGGGAGAGCTAATTCTATGTTCCCAGCCATGGTCACTCCTGTTAGGTTCACGTCTTTTCGTCCTCTGCGGTGAGGGCTGCTTCCTTCATTGACAATTAGTGGTGTTGAGGTTCTTGACTTTTAGTCAGCAAGAAAGGCAAATCATGTTCCAGGGAGGTGGGGGGTTCTTCCCTTCTCACAGCCCCGTACCCCCACTTCTATCTCAGTACCTTCCTATCTCAGTGCTAAGCAACCCAGTCACAAGAACCAGAACACTCAAATTCAGACATGGGGAATAGAATGAAGATTGCCAAGGGCTGGGGCTGGGGAAGGAAAGTTCGGGCTTACTGTTTAAGAGATGATGAATTTCAGCTCTGCAAGGTGAAAGTTTGGGGGATAGGTGAGCTAGATGGCTGCAGGCAACATGAAAGTGGTCATTACTGCTGGGCCACACTCTTTAAAATGGCACCTAGGAAGTTCTTAGGTGCCATTTACAACAACAACAACAACATGACTTGAGGCCAGCCTGGTCTCTACATAATGAGTTCCAGGCTAGCCTGTGCTAAGTAGTGAAACCCTACTTCAAAAATAAAATAAAATTACAGCTGGTAGAGTGCTTGGCTAGCATGCAGCCTTGGACTCCAGCTCCAGCCCTGCATAAATGGGATGTAATGGCTAACACCTGGAATTTCTGAGCTCCAGAGCTGGAGGCAGGAGAAAGAAGGCCATCCTCAGCTACATAGTAAGTTCAAGGCTAGACTGGGATATGAGATCCTGCCTTAAAAACAAAGCAAAACAAGCAAACCACGACAAAAAGAGGAAAGTTAAGAAAAATATTAACTGAAAAGCTTTGAGCTTGAAAGATACCTGATCAACAAATCTAGAAAGGCCAAAGAGTTCAAAGCATGACAAATGCCAAGAATGTGTGAGGCACAGGACAGGGACCGAGGGAAACACATAGTTCCTTGGAAGGCACAATAATTAAGGCATATAATTGAGTGGGGGCCTATACTGAGCTGAAGTCCTTAAACTTCAAGATAGCAGTCAAATATGTCATAAAAGCTAGACTTTCATAGAGTCAGTATCATGTTAAGAAAATAAGTGCAGAAGCAGTGGCAGCAGGGTCATGCAAGAAAAGAACAGACTGAGGGGAAAACAACCCTGAAGAAGCAAGAAATGAGAGGCAGAAAGAAAACGGTAAATCAAATGGGAGAGGCAATGTAAGCTGCTGAAACAGACCCAGGCACACCAGCAAATACAGTAAGTATAAATGGACGAGATACACAAGCGAAAAGACAGAGATTATCCCTAAAAACTTTTATTACACAAGTAAGTATACAGAACGTGGGAGATGCATGAGAAGCATGAATATTTCTGCCATATAGAGTTGACCATGGTGAACAATTGGCCATGTTTACTTTATATGTGTATGTTTGATGAGGAAGCTATTAAGACCTATTTTACATAGTATATGTTACACAATGAAATGTTAGTCACATGCCAATAAGAGTATAAAGTGCCTGTTTTGGGCATCAGACAGATAGAGGCTTCCAGACACTTTCAATCATGTGATTTATTTGTGTAACCAATTTATTCTCTTCATGAGGTCCTAGCAAAGTGTGAAGCGGGTCATTTTCTGGTTATTGTATTTCTAAATATTCATTGCATAAACAAATAATGGTATCTATTAGCAAACGGTTCAGTGCAGTGCTTTTGCGGCTTGGTAAACACTGAATACAGAATAGCTTTTATTTATGACAGTTACTGAAAGCATTCAGCAGAGTGGCACGAAATGAGCAAACAATAATTGCCTGTTTATTATATTTATAATTGTTATTTATGAACTGTCACAAGGCCTAGCACATATCACTAACCCATAAACATCGTGTTTGTAAGAATAATAAGAACTTTATTATATTCAGGCTCAGTAGAGCCTGGCACCACACGTGCGGGAAGAAAGTGGAAGTTTATTCTTGTTAATTATTATTATTAAGTAAAGCACTTGAAAACAGTTCTCCCTGCAGGCTCTAACTAAACAGTCTAGCTGGAGACTGCCCCTCCTCCCAAGCTGCGCGAGGCCCCGCCCCCTGGAGCCGAAGCTCCGCCCTCCACTGTCCGTGCTGTGCCTGCGCAGTGCCCCAGAAAACCATGCGCATGCGCAGAGCCTGCCTTTCGCCGCCGGATCCTCTGGCCGCTGCCGGAGCTGGGCCGCAGCGGCCTGCGTGCTTACGTGCGTGCGTGCGTCGGGGCGTGCGTGCGTACGTGCGTGCGTGCCGTGAGCTCGCCGGGCACCGCGGCCTCGCCCTCCGCCCCTGAGCCCCGCCGCCCAGGCCGCCGCCCCCCGCCCGCGCCGCCGCCCCCGACGGGGAGGACCATGGCGAAGGTGGAGCAGGTCCTGAGCCTCGAGCCACAGCACGAGCTCAAGTTCCGAGGTAAGCGGGCGGCCGGCCCGGGAGCTGTCACTCAGCGCCCGGCGCCGGAAGGGACGCGCCCTGAGGGCAGGACGCTGTCCGCCTGAGGCCCGCATGCACCAGGCGCATAATGTGTGCATGTGGAGTCAGTGCATGGCATCTGCCTGAGTCCCCTTCTCGTCAGCCCCTCCCCCCCCGGGGGGCCGCCACCTACAGCCCAGGAGTCCCGTGCACACTTTCTGTGTAGTACACACACTTTCTGTATACATTTGTGTGTAAAAAGTCCACTTTATACATGTAGGCATGCACATGTGAATAAAAAGGTGCACATTATACAAATATGTATGCACAGCATATGCATGTTAGTGTGTATACATAACATTTACGAGCATGTATATATACACAACACACACAAGTGTTTATGTATGTGTGTATATCCCAAATGTAAGGGTCACGAGGCAACAGGGACCATGTCCAGCCTGTTCCTTCCTTCGAGGCATGTTTTGAGCGGCCGCAGTGGTCACTGGAGGCCTCTAGAACTCATCAGACTAGTGAGCAAGATGGTGGCCGGCGGTGGTAAGCGCCGTGAAGGAAAGCCTGAAGCTAGACTTTGTGGAGGTGGACTTGAGGTTGGCCTGTGTGATGGCCCCAGTGTCACCTACATGCAGCCCACGGCAGGTGCTCACGCTTTGCAGTGTTGAGAGTCACCTGTTTTTCTGCCGTTGGGAAGTAATCTAGGATGACGGCTCTTACCCACTTGGCGCCTGCGGACACTTGAATTCTGATTTCAGAAGTTTCACAGGCTTAGCCATTGTACCCACACACTTGGGAAACGGTTCAGAGCTGCGGCTGTTTACCGTGCCTCCCTGGCTCAGAATGCACGAGGGTGACTCGGTGTACAAGGAAACAAAGGTTGTCCAGATAAGTCAAAAACAACTTCAGGAAGCCAACCCCGGGCTGCAGAGATGGCTCAGCAGGTAATGGTGTTTGCTACCAAGGCCGATGACTTGAGTTCGAACCCTGAGACCCACATTATCAAAGGAGAGAACCGACTTCTGCAAGTTGTCCACCCCTCCCCCCCCCCCCAGTGTACCTTGGCACACTTGTGTACAAACACACAGACAACATACACAAAAATAAAAATATCCACTTAACGTGGCTCCTGGTTGCCGGAAGCCCCCCACTTACCAGGATTCTACCTGATGGTGGTGAGAGGGTGGTGAAGTTTGTTTTGGTAGCCCCTATTTGGAATTTCGAATTCTGATCCTTTTCCAGGCGAATGGTGTCATGTGGTCTTCTCTGTGACTACACAGTAGTGAGCTGCAGCCCTCCAGTTAGGACCGCAACTCTGCAGCGTTCTGTGTATTTGCATCCTGTCATATCTACAAGACATCCATCTCTCTGTGGTCTATGTGCATGCGTGTAAGCCTTTCAACATGCGTTTTTATTTATTTTATTTTGCATTTATTTATTCTGCGTGGGGGGTTTGTGGGCTTTGAATGTGTCGCCGTCAGAAGACAACTTGCAGGAGTCATTTCTCTCCATTGTGTGAGCTCTGGTTGTACAGCCAGCGCTGTTACCCTGCTGTCCCATCTTGCTGGCCCTCTCTTTTTTTAGATGAGATCTCGTGTACTTCAGGCTGACCTCAGACTTGAGATGATCCTCCTGCCTTCCGAGTGCTGGGATTACTGACTCCACAAATATTTGGAGTCAGATTATGAGAAAGCAGTCTTTGTGCTAGATGGTTCCGTGCACCTCTGTGCCGATGTAAGTGTGTTGAGGTCAGCTGTGATGTTTAGAAAGGTGAAGTAGATTGAGTGCATTTTTTCCCTTAAATGTATTTTCAGCTTACGGGATGTCAGGATCTAACTTCACTGAGGGACATTTTTGTTTGACTTTCTGTGATGGTCTCTGGCTTCTTTGGACTGAAAGCCAAGTAGCCAAAGTGAATGTGGTAAGTCAGTGACTTCCCTGGGGTTGCCTCGAGTTCTTCATCAGTAGCCCAGCTCCGCCTCTCCTGTGACTTGGCACATTGGTCCATATCCATGTGTTGGAACCCAGGAAAATTCAAGTCCATTTGACTGCGCTTGCCTGCTCTTCCTGGACACTCAATGTTCCTTTACATTCAGGGAAAGGAGGGGCAGATGAGATGGTCCAGACTGGAGAGCGTGGTGTGACAAAGCAGCTCAGAGCGTGGGGACTGTCACTGAAGCTGGTTACAGAAGTCCAGTGATAGCAGGAGGGAAGTGGGTGGCAAGTGGGCTTCAGGCGTGGCAAATGGTGTGCATAGAGATCCAAAAGCCAGGGTGCTTGCTCCTTGGGGATGCCGTGGGTAGGAGGTGTGGCACAACCTGGAAGGCCAGACCGGCTAGTCCAGGAGAGTCCAGCCTGCACACCCACCAGGTTAAGGCTGTGTGATGATGACTTGTTGGTCCTCCCTTGGATTGAGCCCTGAAGCCCCGAGCGTCCCCACCACTGTCCCCTGGTTTGTGGACCAGGAAGGAGACACCGGTGCTCGCTTCTTTCAGCTGAGTGTGTGTGACCTTGGGTTTCTACCTCACTCTCGTAACCTTGAGTTGATGGCTGTGCTAAGAAGGTGACACCTCTTCAGCCAACATCACTGGTTGCCAGGGAGATGGTCCAGAAGCTTGGTGTCCAAATGTCCTCACTCTAGAAGAGGCACCCAGGGATGCGCGGGGCTCGGACAGGCCTTGTGAGTACTAGCCATGTGCATTACCACAGGCCTCATCTCTTGGAGATGAAGTCTTGCTTACACTGCCGTCCAGGCTGGTGTGGAGTGAGTGGATGTCCTGCCTTAGCTCCCGAGTATTGAGATTTTGGATGGTGCCACCAAGCCCAGCTGGGCTGTTTAGTTTCTTGGTTTGTTTATTTTAAGCTGTGTGCTGAGACAATAAAAGGAGAGACCCAGTAGTTGGCTCATTGTGTTAAGGGCGAGAACCTTCAGATTTAACCGGTTCCTCCATGTTGTTAAGAGCAAGAACTCGGGTCTCTAGGCTCCTCTTACTAAATTACACTGATTGTGAGCTATCAGAGTACTTGTCAGTTATTCAGGGATCATCAGACATTCACTACAGCTGAAGATGGGGGTGTGGGATTTAGTATTGGTCATAGTCTTGGGAGTTTTGTGTGATTTGTTAAATTTAAATACGGTTTAGGCTGGACATGGTGACACACACCTGTAATCCAAGTTCCCTGGAAACTAAGGCAGGGAGATTATGAGTTCAAGATCAAGTTGGACTACATCTCAAGAAAACATAAAAACAAAATAAAACCAAACTCAAAACCAAACCCAAAAAGGGCTGGAGTGTGATGTAGGTCAGTAGTACAGGGCCCTTGGTTTGATTCCCAGCACCACACACACACACACACACACACACACACACAGATTCCTGTGACTTGTTAGTTCTGTGGACCACACTGCACTGCCCTGCATTAAACACTCAGAGGAGACAGGGTGATGGGAAGGCACGAAGTGTGTGGGGTTTGTCTGTCTCCTGATCTTTATGAACTCTGTGGGGTCAGAGCAGAAGCCCCTTCAGGCCGGGGCCCTCCTGAGAGAGTCGAAGGCTTCAGAGGCCTGGGGAAGGAGTGTTCTCTTCATGGTCTCCCTTTCTCCGTTCCAGGCCTTCTAGGGCCTGACTGCTCCTTCCATCCTCTTGGGAGCTCTGACTTGGGTCTGCTTCCATCCTCTTAAGGCTCTGCCTGTCTTTTCTAGCCCATCAAATCTCCTCTGTGGTAAGTGGTATCTTGTATATTTGGGTCATTGTCCAGGAGTCAAGCCTCCCTGCCCTTTTGTATTGTAGTGGTAGCTGGGAGAGATTTCTAGTTATCTCACTGGGATGAGGCACCAGCTGGGTGTGGACTGGACACCTCCTCGCCTGGTTCTGGCACTGAGCCAGTGGCTTTGAGATGTCAGTAGCGACAGCATTAGTGACTTGGGTAGGGGTACTGGAGCCCTCCAAGCCTGTGGATAGACGCTGTCTTGTGTGTGGAGAGAACAGGTTCAGGTTGTCAAGTTGTGTGTGACAGAAGAGAGGTGGAATTGAAAACAGTCTCCCATCCAGTGTCTCCCTTTCCAGTGCTCGGTCAGTGGTGTCATCTCAGGATTGTGTCGGCAGACTGCTTTATAGTACAACAAAATGTCAGCAACGTACTTAAGGTATTTTTTATGGCCATGGTTTAAATCCATCCTGAATAGATCATCTTCATGTGTTTAATTATTAACCAGCTTGCTCATCAAAAAAGCAAGTGGCATTAAGTTTACTAGGCTCCAGTCAAACTTAAATCTTCATTGACAGTACTATTTACTTCTGAAACCTTATCCCTAGGAGAAAAATGTGAACTAGACAGTAACTTTCTCTTATCTTCTTTTTCTTAAAAACATTTGTGAAGTCCTTGGCCTTGCACTTGGAAGGCAGGGCGGGTTCTCCATGAGGGCTTGTGGCGGGCGGCCTAGTAATTCCCTAATAACTTTTCATCCCCATGTTGATTTATCGAAGTAATTAGTCTGAACTGATGCTTATTAAGAGACCGACTGCTAAGCGGCGTTAACACCATCTTTTATTTATTACACTTAGACGGCATCTTTCTTCCAGAAAGATGTATTTTGTGCCTGCAGTCTTAGGCGAAGTAGTTGAAAATTAGGGGCGGAGCAAGGGAGTAAGTTCCTTAGCAGGCACCCGTGTACCACAGAGGGTGTTAGAACCAGAGACTGGAATTTTAAGGGGAAGAATTGCCTTTCCAACTACTTCATCTGTCCCTTCATTTGGTAAAAATTTTGCCATCTGAAGGATGACCCTGTCCGGAAGGAGCAGTGCCGTCGGCAAGATGATAGAAGATGAACACAGAGTGCGGGCAGCTTCCATTAGTCAGGACGAGCTTGCGAGGAGTCTTTCATAAAATAACAAAGTTGCATTATGGTTTTCAGCCGCCACCTCGTTTTCTGTCATTTCAGGTCCTTTCAGACCATTGTCAGCACATCACACCCAGATAGCTTTGGCCCTTGTCCACTGGTCCTTTGAAGCCTTTACCTGGGGACCTGTACAGCTGCCTCAGAGACAGGAGAGGCTCCCAAAGCCTTGCTCTGGAAACAGTTACTGAACTTAAAAAGCAATGGTGTGGTAATAAAATACTTCCTAAATTTCCATTTTTCAAAATGTTAAGCGTACCTTTTAAGCAGAAGCTGCTTTTGACTGAAAACGCCCTCATGGGTTCTGGCCTCCCCCACTCCCCTTGCATGGGGTGTCTGGAGTCAGTGCTGTTGGTAAAATACATAATCTCATAAGAAAATGTTTATTTTATATATATATATATATATATATATAATATTAAAAGTAAATATTCACTATTTAAAATTGATTGTCTAATTTGATATTTAAAAATATATATGTAATATATAAAATATATCTCTCCGCTAGTTCCTGCAGGCTTTGTTCCATGCAGAGAGTCAGTGAGTTTATAACTGTGATGGAAGTCCAAATGACCGTCAGGGTGTTTTCTTTCTTTCATTTTGAAGGTCTTAGTATTATTTTTTAGTTTTTATGTACAAAGACTAGCATGCTCTCCTTCACTGGGTAATAGTCTTGAATAATCTGTTCAAGAAAGGTTGTAGTTCACCTTAATGAAGCCTGTGTCCTTTGAGTACCGATAGGGGCATTGTGGGTACAAGTTCACCCTGCCTGAATTTTTAGTAAGAGCAAGGACTCCATTCAGATTTTCAAGGTGACTCCAGGAGGGGCTGGTAACCTGTCATGCTTTCAGATGTCCAACGAGAGAAGAGACCAGGGTAATCTCCTAATGTTATTGCATCTTTTGACCCTTTAGACTTTCAAGTTTGGAGGCTGGTAACTTTAGAGTGGACCCTGATTACAGATCACCCTGTCAGGTTCTGTGCATTTATACCTCTGCCTCCCCGGAAACCGTGGACTCGGAGCAAGCTGTGCTTCCACCCACTTCTTGGGTGGCTCAGCAGAGCGCATGCATGATAGTTTCCTCCACTTGCCGAGACTGGCCACGTGGGAATCAGCAGAGGAAAGTGTGTACCCAGAGAGCACTGTGTAGAGTAAGTGGTCCTTCCAGGTACCACACAGCCTTTCCCGGCTGCGACTGGAGTCTTCTGTCCTGTGTGCTAGCCTTGGGCAGAGAAGCTGGGTAGGGTGAGTTACCTTATAACTAGTGACATCCTTCCTATGGGTAGAGGACAGTTCAAGGTTCTATATGAGGTGTGCCCTGGGTTGAGGAAAGCATGTGACAAGTTGAGGTGCTCCTTGCCATGTCACGTGTATAATGGGGGTTTATCCACACTCGTGGCACTTGCAAATTCTTTCTTTTGTACCATTCATGCCCTTGGTTGATTCTCCTTGTCCTCATCTCTTCCTGCTAGTTCATTGAGTGGCAGTCACATTTACACGGTTGAGCATTCCGGAGAGGCTGTTACTGCCATGGGCCCCCTCCATCCTGTTCCCTTGGTGGTGGGCTTGTTTTCCTCTGGCAGACTAATAGCCTCCTAACAGATCTTCCAGGCTGAGGCCCATCTTTTTCTCCACACTGGTACAGCTTCCAGAAATGCAAATCTGATCATATTTTGTGTAAGTGTGTTAATGTCGCCCATGGCCAGGAGGGAGGAGATTAGATCCTTCAGCAGAGAGATGTCCAGCTGTCACTTCGCTCTGACCATTGTCCTCTCCCTCTCCAGCCTTTGTTTTCCTTGGCCACAGGACTTTTGTGCACACCACTTTACGTCCCTTATCTCCTCCTTCCTGCTTAGTCCTTGGCTCTGTAAATGCTTCCTTGCTCCCGAGTCCCTTTGCAGACTCTTGAGCATGAGGCTTCACACTTGCCACAATGTTTCCCTCGGTGTGCTGTGTCAGTTGGGGGCCTGCCTCTCTCCTCCCCAAGCCTCCTGCTTGTACAGTGCTGACCAGGGCCTGCTCTGTGCAGCCCACTGACTGGGCCCAGTGTTTTCAGGAAGGCGCAGGACTTCTCCCTCCTTCAAGGGCACACGACGGCCCCCTTCACCAACGTGTATGCTTCATGCTCATTAGTTAGCTCCTAAATTCTTCCCCAGGCCTCTCTGTCCTCTCTCCTGTCTCCTCCATCCATGTCCCAGATGCACCTGAGGTGCCTGCCCTTCCTGAAGAGAGCTCCCTCCCTCTCTCTTACTTGGCTAATCTTCCTTCACACCAGCTGAGGATACAGTGAGCCTGACATGCAGCTTCATGTCTTCTCTTTGCCTCTGCATTCCTCTCTTTACTCCTCTGAGGACCTTCTCCGTCACTAGGTCTCTCGGTGACACCTGACCTGGCCTTGGCTTTCCTGGAGCTTGCTGGCCTCTTCCTAGTCTTTTACTGGATGGCTCTGTTTCCGTTGATCAGGATTCTGGCTAAGCTTCCTTTGCCCTACCTTTCCTGTGTTCCCCATTAATAATACCTTCAGCTCTTTCCACACAATACCCTGCCTGCTCTGCATCTCCAGAAGGCTCTTTGGCTCTTTTGGCTGGCTAGACCTCTTGCCCACCTGGTTGTCATGGAAACCTTAGACTCAGCATGTTCCACCCTTCCTCAGTGATTTACCCTCTCACTCTTGAACGTGTTCTTGTGTCTTGGGAATGTCTTTGTGTCCAGTTAGGCAAGTGTCCTCACACTTGTGTAGCCCTTTAAATGGTTAACTCTCTGGCCTGCTAATGGCACACACCCTCCAGGATTGGTGTGGTAGTGTACCCCTGCTCTACCCGCTTCTCCACACTTTGAACTGTTGGGTGCACAGTTAGCAGAGTTTCATTTTCCTAATGACCGAGTACTCGAGCGTGCTAGGCAGGTGCTCTACCATTGAGCTGCGTCCCCAGCCCTTTTTTGTGGAGAAAGGATAATTTTATTTTGAGACAGGGTGTCACTAAGCTGCCCAGGCAGGTCTTGAACTTTCTACCCTCCTAGATTGCCTCGTATTACAGGCCTGTGCCACCAGGCCTGGCTCAGAAAATTCTTGTTAATTGAAATGTGACCTTGAGACTTCTCTTTTTTAAAAACATTCATTGGCCCCCTCAAGCTTGCATCAACCACCAGCTGTGTCAGGAGAACAATGTAAGTTAGTTTAGAGAGCTCACAGTAGACTTCAAGGCTGTGGTAATAGACTCAGGGTAATACTACCATTGAGCTTCAGAGATACAACATGTTGGTCTCAGTTGCAGACATTGCTCTTTGTTCCTAGTAGGCCCTGCAATGGTCCTCCAGTGTGCTTACTGTCTCAGTCTTCTGGTGGGAGGCAGTAGTGCCCATCTCCCCAGCCTGAGAGTCCAGCCCAGAGCCTGGACCATCGCTGTTCACTTTCTGCTGCCTGTAGTGTGCCGCTGCTGTTAGGGAGGAAAAACCAGGATTTCTTAGAGCTCATCTTCCAATGAGGTGGAGTGGAGGTTAATGCTGAGTGAAGACAAATTTGAGTTAAAAGGTTTGAGAACAGCTCTTTTTATTTATATATTTTACTTATTTTTGTTCATGTGTTTTATTTTAAAAATTTAAAAGTTTTTTTGTGTTTTGTTTTTACATTTTAAAGTATTTAAAAGATTTTGCGGTTCTGGGGATGGAATTTGGGGCTGTGGCCATGCTCGGCATTTGCCCTTTCATTGAGCTGCATCCTGAGGTTGGTGAGGGGTTGGGGAAGCTGCTTCACTCAGGTTGGTGACACTTGAGCTGAGAGGTTAATTGTGTACAGCTGATGTGTAAATGTGAGCTGTTTGGGGGAAGAACATTCTAGACCTTGGGAATGACAAGTGCAAGGCAGGTGGCAATGAGCCCCTGAGGTTGAGGACAGAGCAGTCTTGTTCCTTGAGTGATAAGAGAGGCAAGATGAGCTCTTAAGGGCACAGACAGGGAGGCTCCCTGAGAGATGGGATTGTGCTGTGGTGGGGACGAGGAGGGCTTGGAGGGTTTGTTTTTAAAATGGCCTGGCTGATGTGTCTGGTGACTTGGACTCCATGTGGGAGCCCTGTAGCTTCTGTGGTGATCCAGGCTTCAGGACAGGAGAGACAGGTGTGGTGGACCAGAGTGGCAGCAATGAGGGAAAGGTGAGAGGTGCTCGGATTCAGACTGACTTAAGGGTGGAGCCCCAGAATCTGCTGAGGACTAAGTGATGGAAGCTAAGACCTGACTTGGAGAGGGGCAGCGTGGGGAGAGTAGTTCTCGGACAGATTGGGTAGGTGTGGCCAGTGCCAGTGTGAGGAACTAGACCAGGGGAGATGGGGAATGGATAGTGGGCCTGGAAACCTGGAAGGCAGGGCCAGGCAGCAGACACACATGTGGAAGTTGTAGCTCACTGTTATGATGCAATAGAAAGAAGTAACCTCCCCTGGCTGGAGGGGTTCCCTAACCCCTCCTGAAACAGAAGGTATTTGAGCGGAGCTTCCCAAAGCAGAGAAGGTATTTCCATCTAGATCTCTTCTTACTGGAATGGCTACGTAGGGTCTTCAGTGACTGGGAAACCAGATCAGAATCTACCCTAACTGACCAGCTGAGCACTGCCCTTTCTCACAGTGGTGAAGTGAGCAGAGACAGAGGGCCAGCCATGTCTTCTCAGGGCTGTGTCGTCTGTACTGAAGAAGGGCAACTTGGAGGAGTTCTATAGCCTGTGAGATTGAAACTTAGTAATTGTTTGCACTGCAGTAGCTGCCCCTGGGCTGGGTGCCCCTCCGCCATCCCCTCTGTGTATGCAGACTGTCTTTCTGGGAAGTGGCTGGCTCTCTGTGGTTACGATGAACATGGCTTTTGGTCTTTTAGAGAAAACTTACTAGATGTTTGTTAGTTGATGTGGTAAAGATTGTGGACAGGAACATAGGGTTTTTGAAGTTATCTTTTGGGATGGATATATAAAATTCTGCTTGCATTGGATCTGCCCTGCTGGATATCATAAAGAAGTTTAAAGGGCTGTGCTGTGTTTTAAAAAAACCTCAGAATATCACAGAAAGGTTCTGTGTGTGTATGTGTGTGTGTGTGTGTGTGTGTGTGTGTGTGTGCGCGCGCGCAAAAGAGAGAGAGAGAGAGAGAGAGAGAGAGAGAGAGAGAGAGAGAGAGAGAGAGAGATTTGTAGCCAAGGCTGGCTTGGAACTCATAGCAATTCTCCTGCCTCAGCCTCCCAAGTTCTGTGATTACTGGAGTGACCCACCACACCATCTGAGCAGTGTCTCCCATTAGAGCAGTGAAGGGGTTTCCTAATCTGATAATGCCTGTCAAGGTTGAAAGTGAGCTCCTCCTGGAGTCTCTGAGACCAGTGCTGTGCTGAACCTGTTCTAAGCCGTAACTCTGATTTTTATAAATTATATAACAGTGACAGCCCATGGGTTAGGATAATATTTTTCTGCCCACAGGGTGTTCTGGGCAAGAGGCTGCTTGCAGAAGTGGTCATAGTCTTTTCTTTGAGACTTTGTTTACTGAGTATCCCAGGCTGGCCTCAGACTTGCAGAGATTCACCTGCTCTGTCTCCCAAGTTTTGGGATTAAAGGTGCGTGCCATCATGTCTGGCTGCAGGAGCTTTCTGTATGTAGAAACAGGACAGCCAGGTAATTGAATAAGCACCATACACAGCATAGCTAGACATCAGTGGGTACTACCTTCACTTAGCCCTTTCTTTAGTGAGACCGGCGAAACTAACAAGTAGTCCAGGTGTGTCTTCCCTCCCTGTCTACCGTCCTCACTTCCTACTTTCCCTCACTCATCTGGCTTTAGTGTGGCCTCTTCCCATGTTTCCTATGTCAGCCAGCTGTGGTCCATGTGTCCTTCAACTTGCTTTTCAGATAACTCAGTTGAAATGCAGATTCAGTTCATTCTTTCACATTGCTGTGTCGTGTTCCTTCAGAGAAATTTAGTACATGTGTTACATACGAGAATTCTCCTCGAGTCTAAAGCCTTGGCTGCATTGTTTCCTGGGCTGCCCCTTCTGCATGACATTCCATGTTTTCTAGGTGACTGTCTGAGCCTGATCTCGCCTTTCCTAGCAGCTTCAGTCATTGGTTCTTAAGCTAGAACAGTGCTGGTGTGTTCCAGTTTCCACCTGTGGAGGACTGCGTGACAGGCAGTTTAAGGGGCTCAGAAGCTAGGAGTGAGGGGGCCTCCAGTAGGGGTTGTCATCGACTTCTGCCAAGCTGGCCCCAGGTCTCCTTGATGTCGCTGTCAGTGACAGCGCTGGGTGTTGATCCTCGGCTGCAGTAATGGGTGTGACGTTTCTCTGCAGCCGCCTGTCTCATGAGGGTGTTGGGGAGGATGCTTTATTAGTTTACAATACTTTGGGTCTAAAATTTCTTTGGAACATTTTTGTCTATATGTAGGGTTCTTTATGTGATTATTTCAAAGTACAAGCCATTAGATTGGGCTTCAGCCTTTGCTGTTAAAAACATACTGGTTACAATGCTTTGGTTTTGTTTCTAAAGCATTGAGTTAATGTGAGCTAATATCCGATCAGGAGGATAGATTTAGGAAAGACAATGACTTCCTGTGTCCCAACTGGAGGTTTCGTGGTTGCTGAAGAGCCGGTCCTCTCCGAACGTGTTCTGTGACCTCTTGATCTTCCTCCCTGTGCTCTGACTCTGAACAGGCTCTCACTGTGTAGCCCAGGCTGACCTTAAGCTCTTGATCCTCTGCCTCAGCCTCCCTTGAGCTATGATTAGAGGCTTGTGCCGCTGAGTCTGCTTGCTCTTTGTTTTTTTAAAAGGAAGGAAAGTTTAAAAAACTGAACAACTCTCACCAGAGCATTATTGACACAAACTGTTGGTGAGAACAGCACACACTTAGACGGACTTGAGATTTGGTCCTTCTGGAAGCACACTGACCAGTATGGCAGAGCTCACCCTGGCCTGGCCTGCATTCCTCTAGCCCTTTTGCAATTGGTGGTGCCTTATTCTAGGCCTGGAAGTGACAGTGGATGTAGTCACTTTGTGGAAATGGAATCAAACATGCACAGTGGGTCCTGTGGAGAAGGTGATGAGGTTGAAGAGGGAGCCACACTCCAGGGGACACCTGGAAAAGAATCCAGCTTTCTGGCCTCTGCTTGGCCCTCCTCTTCAAGCCTTGCTGAGTGACTACCCTGCTCCTGGAACTATTCTAGGTGCTGACCACCAGCTGTGATTAGGGGACAAAATCATGTGATTTGTGGTTTCCATTCTAGGAACAAGTAGACCATTGCAGTCAGGAAGGGAAGGCAGGCGTCAGGGCCTTGGTACTTAGTAAAAACAGACTGTGGCAGAATAAGTAGAAGCAGCAAATTTGACTTCAGAAGGTCTGTGTCTCCCGATTTTAATATATTTCCCATGTACAGACTCTGTTGTATCGAGACCTCAAGGACTGTTTTATTGTCCCAGCAACATCCATCAGAAGTCTTCACTATGCCTGAAGGCTCCCTGTAGGGTTGAAGTGAATGTGGCCGCTTATTGTTTGAGGGTCACGGAATGGGGGTCACAGTGTTTGCAAAAGAGTAAACTGATGCAGCCTCTTCCTGCAGACTCGAGCTGCAGCCAAGCCAATAACGTGAGCTTCGGTCTGGAAGGCTGAGGCCTGGTAGACTGCTGCATGTCAGCTGGGTGTGTGACTTGTGCGGCAGCACATGCAGTGTGAATCCCAAAGGTGTGTAGTCACACCAGGAGATACATCACACAGGAAGGAATGCAGTGTGAATCCCAAAGGTGTGTAGCCACACCAGGAGATACATCACACAGGAAGGATGTGAGCTCATGAACTAGGATTTCATGAGCTCTAGAAGAGGAAGAGAGTGACTTCTGTGCAGGACAGGGTGTCAGTGACCCCGCCCTGTCCATCTGTACCTGTGCACACTGGCTTCAGAAACGCAGTACTGGTTGGAACGAGACACAGGGGTGTAACATGCCAGGCTCTTCGCCTTTATAAAATAAAACTCTTGTACGAACAGTTGTGGTTCATGAAAGATCATGCAGATGTGGTTCATGGAAGATGATACAGAAAGGGGAGACCCCGACAGAACAGCTCCCCACTGCTGAGTTCCCATTCCAGCAGTAGTGCTGGCTGCACTGCTCACAGCCTGGGAGTCCACACGCACTGAAGCCCATTGTCTGCCCTGGGCTCTCCTGGCAGCTGACAGGGTTCCCACTGCTCTTCACTCCATTACTGTCAGCCCAGGACCCATTTACCATCTCTATAGTTCTGCCCTTCCCAGAAGGCCATGTGGTGACTATCACTTAGAATATGAATTTAGGGTCCTGCCATGCCTTGTCATGGCTTAATTACTTACTTTTTAGTGAATATTATCCCTCTGTCTGGATGTACAACAGTTTACTGTTTCTACCTTCTGATGGACTTGGTTTTACCTCTGGTAAGGCTGTGGAGTCTTCACTTCAGATAGAGGAGTACCAGGGAGAGTGATGCCTGGCTCGGATGAGGAGACTGTGCCTGGTTTTATAAGGAGCACCTTCTGGACCGGGAGTACCTCCATGCTAGGGCCCTTGCCTCGCCTGCGTGGTGAATGGCACCACACAGGAAAAGAAATACCTGGCGGCCTCTCAGAGTGGCTGCACCGACTGCAGCTGTGCTGGGTGCAAGTAGTGACGCCTCCTCGTGTTCCCCTGCATTTTTCTAAGAGTGAGCGCTGATCATCGTCCCATGTGCCCTTTGCCCTCTGCCGGTCTTTGGTGAGACATCTACATCTCTTTTGTCCATTTTTAAACCAGGTGGTGCCATGTCTTCCTGTTAAAATAAATGTCTGTCAGATGACCCTTTATCAGGCACATCTTCTACAGGTAGCCCTCCTGCTCTGTAGCTGGCTTGTCCAGCCTGTTGGAATATCTTTTGCAGAGCAGATGTTTTTATTTTGCTCTATTTGATTTTTCAGTGCTGGGGATGGGACTCAGGGCTTCTCAAGTGTTAGGTAGTAGTGCTTTACAGAAGAGCTCCAGCCCAGCCCACAGGTTTGGAATTTTAATGAAGTCCAGCTCATCACATCTTTCTTCCATGGATTCCACCATGCTTGTTTTTCCTAAAAAGTCACCCAGGTCCCAAGTTATTTAGATTTTCTTCCATGTTACCTTCCAAGGGTCTTATTCAGGATCTATTTATTTATTCATTGTGAGACAGGGTCTCATCATGTAGCCTTGGCTGGCCTGGAACTTACTGTTGTGACCAGGCTGGCCTTGAACTCACTCAAAGAGATTCTCCTGCCTCTGCCTCCTGAAAGATGTGTGCCATCATGCCCAGCTATACTAGGCATTGCTAATCTTTATTTTCTAGTAGAATTGAATTGTGGGCTAAAAATAAAATGGTCATCTTTACCTCTTCAACACATAGTCTTGCCACTTACCAGGCAGAATCCTAAGACACGCTTAAGTCTGCAGTTGAGAAAGGCCCAGGCTGAGCCCTAAGTTCTAGAATTTTTCATTACGGCCTTTACAGTTGCCAGAGGTGAACTCTTCAGCTGCTGTCTACATTGTAAAGCTAGAGTTTGAGTTTTCTGACAGGAGGAGTTCTATGTTAATGAGGCTTTCTGGGCAGGGGTCACCACAAAGTGCTCAGACCTTGCAAAGGTTAAGGGAGTGCTTAGATATTACCTGGGTGTTTCCTGGTTGGTAAACTTATCCAGCTTTCTTGTCTTGTTTTGTTGGAGACAGGATCTCACTCTGTAGCCTGGAATTTCTTGTTGTCTCTTGTGTAGCTCAGGCTGACCTTGAACTTACAATCCTCCTGCCTTAGCCTCTGGGATTGCTTGCACATGTGGGCCACCAGTACCTGGCTTGAATCGGATCTTCAGAACCTGGAACTGTGACCTTCTCCCTTGAACTTCAAGATAGAACTTTAAGTTTGAGCTTGTGTCCTGTGACCTGCAACAGAAGAATTGTCCTCCCATTCTACTTTTATGAACACACATATTTCTTCTGGGTCTGTGTTCTTTGCTGTCTCAAACAAGTAGAATCCAGATCTTACTTTCTTAAATAATTTTAAAAAGACAGAGAGGCAAGCCACTGGGCCTGGGGAGGGTGTGGGGTAGTTTATGCCATGCTTTGCTGGGTCTAATCCCTCTGAGAACAAGTGGAGGAGTTCATATTCTGTTAGTTAATGCTGTTTCATGAGCATCTTTATCAGCCTTAATAAATGCTCACAGGTGCACACAGCTGTAACAAGGGGAGGGAAGAACCCATTCAGCCTGTTACATAGAAGAAAAAAATGTCAAGGCACTTTGGGAATTTGCTTCAGGTTGGGGTTGTTCTCTGTGCTCACTCACGCTGGAGATGTGTAGTTTCTAATTTCACACAGACATCTGGACCAGGGATAGATGACATGGGAGAAGTAATTAGAGGAGGCGAAGTGTTCCAGCTCGAGAGACACAAATCATATTTTTTCTCTCTTAAAAGAAAAAACTTAACTTTTGAAGATTTCATTTGTAAAATTGACTTTGTATTTTATAAGCAATGTTTAAATTCATTGGTAATAAATATGCATGTTTGCGGAGTAAAATCCCATTTTTTACATAATGCTTTAATGGAAATGGCAGTTTTATGAAATGAAAGTGACTAGGAAAAATCTGAATGATGCTCATAAGCCTTCACATCATTTTTATTGAGGTTTTTGTGTGTTCTAATTCATTAGTACAGGGGAAAGGAGAACACTAACATGGTTTATCTCCTGTAATTACTCAAATCGAATTTATTTTCAATAAAATTCTTGGAGTAAATTGCCCAGAGTGGGGTGAGAAGGATTGGCCTGTTTCTACAAAATGCCTTGATTTTTACCCATGAGACTTTGCTGCTCTGCCAGTGATGTCTGTGCTGCATATATTTCCAGCATGGCTCCCTCTAGAGTTTTACAAATTAGTGCCTAGACCCAAGGCGGGGCGCTAAGGGAGAAATACCGCTTATTTTATCCCACTCACTGTTCTAATATTGCTTGTCTTTTAATAATTTAGATCATCTTTTATGTGATTCATGTAAATTGAAACACCATTTAGAGTGCCACATAATGGGCGGACCTGGAGAACTTCCCACCATGTGCACAGTGGGATGTGGCTTGTGTGTATAGTCCTGGAAGAGGCTGGTGAAGTCTGTACCTGGGTGCCCCGGCCAGCCCAGCTTTATGGCAGCTGGTGTAGGCATCTTAAGTGTTCTGCTTTCCCGTGAGGTATCTGTGTGTGGTAGGGTCTGTTGTGTATCTGATCTGCCGGTGTTCTGATGCTCCTGAGGCAAATGTCTTCAGAAGGCTTTGCAGCCCACTTCTTAGTAAGTACTGGGTTATGCTCAAATAATCATTCTGTGTGTTTTTCTTTTTCTTTTTCTTTTTCTTTTTCTTTCTTTCTTTCTTTTTTTTTTTTTTTTTTTTTTGAGACAGGGCCCATCTTCATCTTTGTATCCCAGATCGGCTTAGAACCTGCCAAGTAACAAAAGATGACCTTCAATTTCTGAACCTCCTGCCTCCACCCTCCCAAATGCTGGGATGACACTCATGGTCTCCTATGCCTGGCCCTGTCCCGTAGGCCTATCGTGTTGGAAAGGGCCCTTTCCGTGGTGACTTTGTCCCCAGTACCCGAGCTGCCTGAACACCTGCACTTGCAGAGCAGCGCTGTGTTTGTTTTATGAAGTACATGCCTGGCGAGTTGTGCCCATGCAGGCTTGTCAGGCTTACCACTTTCTTTGGCCCTAGGAAATCAAAGCTGTTTTTAGCTCTCCTTTTTATAGACTGTGCTTACTTGCAGTGATCCCTACCTTAAGTAGAGGGGGATCAACCTTCCCATGAGTCAGCCATCGTGCAGTGGAGGTGGGCTAGGGTAGAATTCCCATAAGCCCCTGGATGTTCTCAACACTGAGTGTCTCATTTCCCCCTGGAGGCCAAGAACTTGTTGCAAGGGTGGAGCCTTGTCAGCAACCAGCTCTCCCTCAGCCCTGTGGGCACAGGTGAACTCCCTCTCATGCTTTCCCAGCTGGGGCGTGGGGTGGTTTGCAGTGGAGTCACTGCAAGTCTTTCAGGAAGTCCTCCTCCTGGCTTTCAGCTTGGTTCCTAGAGCCAGAGCAGGCCTTCCTGAAAGGTAGACAGATGGAGAAGTTCTCTTCAGGTCTTTCAGTCTCAAAGGTGCTGCCCGTGAAGTGAGAGGAGCTTGTAGGATAAGCGGTCCTCAGTAGGTGATGCAGTCATCCTGTCACCTGTGCTGCAGTGCACACATGCATTCCTGCAGTCCTCCACACTGCAGAGCAGGGGGGTGGAGCCTCAGGGCCAGGGGAGGAGGGGCTAATGGAACCACAGGTGTTAGAGCTGAGCGCACCCACCCCGGGTCCCTGTATGGAGGTGGTGCTAGGCTTCCAGCCTGCAGTTAGTCTGTGGGTGAGGGGGGCTGAAGTTGGATGAATGTGGCTGGTGACCATGTGTGAAGGGAGCTGAGCTGAGTAGCCATGTCAGGAGGCTGTCAGGGAGGGTGTATCTTACACAGTGAGGTTCAGCGGGTACTGACTGTCTAGGGCTTCTTACAGACAAGATTGTGCATTAGCAAATGTGAAAATTGTCTTACGCTCAGATGTCCCTTAATGTGCACATCTACCCCATTTGGACAGATTAGTGCTCTCTTGTAGCCGCACTGGCTGCGGTGTGCCTGATGTGGGACTCAAGCCTCTCCCCTCAGCCCACCATTTCTGTTTAAGCTAGTCTTGGATTCAGTTGATCCTTCATATTTGAGTACCTCAGAGGAAGCCAGCCTAAGGCACTCATTTTTCTGAAAATAATCTGTGAGTATTTTTCTTCATGGTGTGTGTGTCCTGAGGTCTTTGCTGTGTCCAGACACAGTGCTGGGAACAGAGATGGACAAAGAATAATCCTGCCCTCGGCAGCTGAGGAAGCATTTCAGAGCACACCTTTGTCTGTTGGGTCTTCTGACATGTGACAGGTGAGCCAGTAGATATTCTTTGTAACCACGGAAACACATTCCCTGCTTCCTTATAAATGTGGAGGTGGGACTGAAAAGCCTGCCTATAGGAAACAAAGATGTGGCACTCATGTTGAAAATAGGTAAACTTCAAATGGATCTAGGGCTGGGGATGTCGCTCAGAGGCAGGATACATGTACAGGTCCCTGGATTTGCTCCATATCAACACACATGTGTATGTGCACATGACAGAGGTCCTGCAGTTCACCTCTCCCGATCTAACCCCCTCATATGCCTAGTGATTGGGGGGGGGTCCCACTGATTAGCCAATGAGAAACAGTCTTGCAGTTGTGGACCATGTACATTGCTATTCAGTCTAGATGGTTGGACGAGCTCCCACATGGTTAATATTAGTTACCTCAGGCACAGATGAAGCTTATTAACTTCTCTTTATACATCTTTCATTGTTTGGCTTGTTTTAAGAAGCATGTTTTACTTTTTTAATTAAAAAATCTAATGAAGTAGGAAATGAATAAGTAATAGTAATAAACAATAGCCCAGGGCCACAGAACTTTGCTCCAGGCTTCTCAGGAGCCTGTGTGCTTAGAGCTGCTAGAGGGCTCTTAATGAGACTGGCCATCCTTGTAGTCACACTGTTAGGGGTTTTCCTCTCTACAGAGTCCTGCACCCCAGAGGCCACCTGCCACCTGGTACACTCTGTTCTTAATAGTCACTGGGGACCTGTGCCTGGTCCTTCGTATAGATTCCATTGGGGTTCTGTGGAAGTGAATATTGAGCATAAGTAACTGTCATTGGATTTGGACCATCTGGTTCTCGGTCCTGTCATTCACACAGGTCTGTTTTCTGAGCTATGCTCTTTTCTATAATTCAGCAGCAGTGGTCCAGTGTGAGGTGGATCTTGGCTCTTCCCGAACCATGTCTATCATCTCTGCTTCCAAACCAGTCTGTCTCCTACACTTTCCTCACAGAACCCCAACCAGTTGTCTGTCTCTCCACATAGGTCCCTTCACTGATGTCGTCACCACCAACCTAAAGCTTGGCAACCCAACAGACAGAAATGTGTGTTTTAAAGTGAAGACCACAGCACCACGCAGGTACTGCGTGCGGCCCAACAGTGGGGTCATTGATGCCGGGGCCTCTCTCAATGTGTCTGGTAAGTCCTGACTCTGGAGGTCGTGGGTGGGTTCCAGAGGGCCCGGCCCTTGGTTTTGTCAGAGCGGGTATGTTCAGGGTAGTGCAGGAGACTGCAGACTTCTCTCCACCTCTCCCATCCCACCTTGGGTAAAAGCTTGGTTCCTACCACCTTTGACTTTCCATAATCCATGTCTCTTTGTTTTAATGCTTGCAGCCTCTATACCTTAGTAGCTGGAGCAAAATTAAAGCGTGACTTCAGAGCAAGTGCCTCTGTTCTTTTGGAGTTAAATCTGCATTTTGACAATAAGTAGAGAGGGACACAGTTAACTAATTTATTTGGTGGGAGAATACTAGATAGAGTTATTTTCTTTAAGCTAAAGGATTTGTGGGGGTGCTGATGTCATCTAGTGCCTGGAGGTGCACTCTGAGGAGATGGAAACATAGTCACAGCTGTGGGCCCCGTGTGTCCTGATGCCCCCCACCCCCATCAGGGCACATTTATTTTCCAGAGCCCAACTTCTGAAAAGAGACTGATAAAGTGCCCAAATTGAGAACTGGTTTTCAGAATTAAGGAGGTATGAGTGATATGTTAGAGTTTAGCCGTATTTAGAAACTGGTGAAATTGCAGCTCATTAGAACCCATGATGTTCAGAGGAGCTGTGGGGGAGTGTGTGTCCTTTAGACACCAGTGACTCAGTGTCCCCAGCTTCAGCATCGTTAGAGGCCACTTCTCATTTGAAGTGAGTGCCTGTCTGGCTTTTTCCATGATAGGTTTTGATTGTGATACATTTGGCTATTCATTTGACACCTAAAAGAAAATGATTCACCTCTTTGGAAAGATACAAGGTGTTTCATTATCTCAGCCTCTGATTCCTCGCCTCCGTTGGTGCCTCTCATTATGGAGCACCCGCCCCAGCTCCCTGTGTGCTTCTCTCTGAGTGTGCAAGGCCTGGTCTGGACTCCTGCGTCAGATTTTTAGTCAGGAGCAGTTAGCTGGTAGCCAGCACCGATGGAAGGGATCCCACTGCTGGACCTCACACTCTGCATCCTTTGCACTGTGCAGGATGCATTGTCGCATCCATTCTGTGTCCGTTTTGAGTCCTGAAGCTGGTGTGCGACAGAGCCAGTGCTCTGTGACTGGCATGCTGGAAGAAGGGAGTGGTCAGGGTGTGATTTCTGCTTCCTCCATGTGCTGCAAGTTTTCACTGAGATTAGTGCAGCTGGATTCTTCTGTCCTGTCCCTATTTAGTTTGGTGCCCGAGGGCCTTGTGGAGTTGAACTGTCTAAGCCCTTGGTCCTTTCTTTAGCCCCCATCCCCCAATCTCCTTATCCATAATACATTTTAGAAAATTTGATTTTACCAGCAGATGAAAATCACCAATTTTCGTAGGAAAATAGCAGCTTGGTTTTCTGAGTAAAATAACCTCAGCAGATAGTTATACAGTGTAGGTATGCTTCCTGATGTTACAGGTGATTATGTGTGTGTGTGTGTGTGTGTGTGTGTGTGTGCGCGCGCGCGCGCGCGCGCGCGCGCGTGCTTGCGTGCTTGCGTGCTTGCGTGGGTGCATGCGTGCGTGCGTGCGTGCGTGCATGTGCGTGTATGCGCGTGTCTTGGGAATGTTCTGAGAGTGATCAGGCTCTTAAGTGAAGGCTGATTTTGTTGCTGTGTCTTCCTCTGCAGAGCAGAAAGTAAGGAACTGGCATGGATGTCATCCTTCCCTGTCAGTGGTCTCTGTCATATGACTGTCAGGCAGAGCTTGGCTTAGAGACATATGTTCTTTCTATGGTACTGTGCTGCTGCCTCACCGGGTTAGGAGGTGGCTGCTGCAGGATGAATCTGAAATGTAATCCATTGTAGGGGGTCAGGGAACAGGAGGGATGGTTGGATAAAGAGACATGTTTGTAGCTTTCCCCTGGTGAAATAGGATGGCACATGAGAAAAATCTCTGTGGAAGCACTGGGTGTCTGTCTGTCTGTCAGTGGTGGCCTGGGAGGGCCAGGTTCTAGGTGTGCAGATGTCACACTTTGGATGGGCGCATCTTGGGTTGGGAAGCACTGTTCTTGTCCAGGTCTGGTTGCTTGAGGAGTGCAGTCACTGGGGTGAAGCATGGTAAGTCAGAGTCCTTGGAGAAGGCAGGTTCACCGGCAGATCACTGTCCTCGGTGTGCTCACAGCCACTTGTTGCTTCATATGATCTGTCCTTGAGTCTGTGACTGACTTTTGCCAGCCTGGTCACGTGTGCACATTCTAGTGGTGCCACTATAAATGCACAAAGCCAGGCAGGCTTGGGTGGAGACCAATTGTATAATGTTTGCATTGCCTTCAAAAAGCAAAGGGATTCTATGCATTTTTTTGAATGTGTGGCCCCCCTGAATTCCTATAAAACATACGTTTATGAGTGAATTTTCACATGTAATTTACAAAACAGTGACCATCAGATGAACTGAAAATCCTATCAGCATGGTCCTGCTTAGCACCCAGAATGTCACAGGATATCTGGAAAGGACAGGCAGGGGTAGTGCACCCCTCCCTTTCTGAAGACCCTTGGGAGGCTCTAGCTATTAGAGGAGGCTATAAATCATCCCTGTAAAGAGGAGGGAGGGAAGAAGGGAGGAGAGACGGATGGAGTGAGTGAGCTGGAGGGGGTGGGAGTGGTGATGATAGGGCTGGGGCTTGAAAGGCTTTGCATCTTGCATCTTGGCTGCGGCAGGCATAGGCAGTGATCCTCAGCCACGCCCTGGAGTGCTTTGCTGGCCTTGCCAGTGAACCTGGCATTCAAAGGACCTTATACCATGCTTCCAAAGCTCCGGCTCTGACCTGCCGTGCTGCTTTCTTCATAACACAGTGAATCCATGTGCGTGAGGTTCCTCTCAATAACCTAGGCAGCTTACTCACAGTTGGGCAGAGGCATAGCCTAAGGTTTTGTATCAGTGAAGTGTGACATGTGGACATTCCCGTAGAGGTGCTCTGGGCCTCCCTTTGTCTTTTTGTCTGTATAGCTCAGATGCACAGTCTGCTTGCTGTGATATGAAGCACAGCTAATGGTCACCCCAGAGTGCCTGAGTTTGGACACATGCTCGTGATGAGCACTGGCCTGAGCTGGGCTTGCACACGTGGCTCTGCACCTTGGCAGCGCAGGCATGTGGAGATGAGCTTGCCGGAGGGAAACTGAGTTCCCAGAGACTTCAGGCACAGAGAGAGGAGGACCTCTGCCTTCATCATCCATCTGAAGCAGATGGAAGTGGTTTTACAGAATTTAGATCTTTCAAACTGTGTGGCAGGGAAATGTTTTTAGCGTATGTAATTTCTGAAGATGTCTTTGTAGAAGGCTGTTAGTGGTGGCAGATCTTGTTTTTAATGCTGCAGTTTAATAATGAGGGACTTTCCATTAATATTCCAAACCATGTTTGCCAGCATGTACAGCAGGTGAAGTGGTAGAATTATGGGCCCATCAAAAATACTTAGGCTTCCTGTAATATGACAGTAAGTTTAGTGTTTGTGTAACCTCTGTGAATTCTAATCCCACAAAGTGGTGAGCACTTCCGTTTGCAGTTCAGTTATTCCCATTGCCTGCCCCTGTGCCAAGTGAGCTACACATGCAGAATATCCATGGGGGGTGTGGGTAGAGTCATTAAAGACACCAGGATTTAGGTACAGATTCACTTTACTCTGTGTGCCCTGGGATTGAAGATGGATTAAAGCCAAACATAGGTCTCCCAGTATCTGAATCTGTACTTTAAACTGAAATTTGGAGCACAGAGGGACAGCGTTGGTTTCTGACAGCCCCTTCAGGACTCTTTCTAATCACATTTAAACCATAAAGTTCTTCCAGTAACAGAATGAATATCAGCATCTCCTGGGATGGAGACGTTGGTCAATTAATGTAATTGGGTAGTATTGGAATTGATTATTAATCCGTTTAAGATGGTGCTGGCTCAGATGGATGTTGCTGTTTACTGACATTGGACTCGCCAGCCGTGGGCTGCAGCATTCAGGTGCTGAATCTCAGGGTAAAAATGATCCCAGTCTGCTGACAAAGAAGCAGCCTGCTGTGCATCTTCCAGTGTGCATAGAGAGGCTGCCATGGGGGCTTTAACATGGCATCCTTCCTTGGATCTGATCGTTGCTTTGGAAGGCTCTGATAAGTGCAGACTTTTAACTGGAAGTCTTCACTGCTCTGAGATAAGAACAGCCTGCGTTGCTGCTTAAGATAAATCCCCAATCTCTTCACCAGATTAGTTTATGGCTTAAAATATTTTACCAACAAAAATTCAGCTTAATTGTGCTTAAAGCCTTTTGAAGCTTGCTATAGGATTCAGGTTTCTTAGGAGGACTGTCCATACTTTATGAAGATGATCAAAGGGCAGGACCCAGAACACTGGGTAGGGGACACTTAGCTGGAAGGTACCTTTTGGCTCTGCGAGGTGATGCAGGGAGAAGGCTTGAGCGGCAACCTTGGGAGAGGAGGTAGCAAGAGTACTTGGCAGACTGGTCATGAGCACTCAGAGAACAGATGAAGGTTGCCAGGTATGGGAAGTCTCTGGACTTAGAACACACTGGTCTCTGTGTGTCAGATGGTCAGTCCTCAGGCATGGCTCACAGGTCTTACTGAACAGACTGTGGGAGTGATGGGGCGCACAGTTAAACTGGGAGGCCCAAAGAGAGGCCTGGCTGTGTCCTGCTGTTAGGCACAGCACAGGAAGGCAGTTGAGAAAGCCTTCATAATGAGGAGTGAGTGAGCCTTGGTGTTTGGCCCAAACAGCCTGTTGCATGCCTCCTTTCTGTTGACCCCAAGGAACGGGTGACAGGTAATGTGTGCCCTGTGGCCTCTGCACAAACAAGTGGAGCAGGCTGCCAGGTGCTTGCTACCTGAGCTGAGAGGCCCACGGAGGACAGAGTTAGATCGGCGACACTCTCAGAACCAGATGGAATGAGTTATTCACCTGCTAGACTTGAGTAGTGCAGGCCCAGGAGGGTAGTCACAGTGTTAACATTCTGAGACCCCGGAAGGAAATAATGAACTTACTCATGGTGAGGGCTTGGGTCAGCTGCAATGTCCATTCCTTTGTTTCAGGTGAGTATTCCATCATTGACAGCCTTGCTGATCACCTTTAGCTGAAGAAGCTCACATTTGACTTTGGTTGTTTAAAAAAAGCGGTGGTGCCGTCATTTCATAAATGTAGTTTGGTAGGTAGATTGTGGTCTTCTGATATGTGGACTGTGCAGGGAGGGAGCAGGCAGCCAGAAGAGATGGCAGGAAGGGAGAGCAGGGAGGAGAACCTGTCGGGTGAGGGCAGGGAATCTCTTCCCTTGAACATTCCTATCTACCTATTTATTATTATTTTAAATTATTGTTGTTCTTGTGATTTTGGTTTTTTCAAGACAGGGTTTCTCTGTGTAGCCCTGGCTGTCCTGGAACTCTCTTTTTAGACCAGGCTGGCCTCGAACTCACCTTTATTCTGCTTCCCAATTACTGGGATTAAAGGCGCGTGCCTCCACCACTGAGCTCCCTTGAACATTTCTAAAGGGAGTGTGATGTAGGGTGCTTTGAAGGTAGGAGGGGAAGAGTGTTCATACCAGCAGCCAGTGGGAGCATCTGAACACCTGAGTAAGTTTCACAAACATCCAGTCCTTGACTCAGTTTACCTAGGGGAGGTAAATTGGCAAGAAGGTGCACATGGGGTCTGTAGAAAGTGGCTGCAGTGAGTGAGCTTCCCTTGGTAAGAACAGGCATGGCTCCTTCCAGAAAAAGAGTACAGCCCAGTTCTCCAGGAGCAGGTTCTCAGCAGGACCCCTCCAGCAGATTCTCTTTACGGGCTCCTTTGCAATTCTGGTACATGCTGAAGTTGGCTAACCATTCTTCGAAGGGCATGCTAGGATATGGGGCAGCGTAGGAATGAGGGAAGGTTTTGGGAATGGTGGAGAATGTCACAAGGTGCAGGACACAGAGCTTGATGCATACCTGCTGGTCCAGAAGCAGGTCTATTGGCCTGGAAAGACCAGGGGGTGTGTGGGAGGAGGCCCAGAGGGCTTGAAGAACTGAGCTGGCTGTCTTCTGCATGGGCCGTAGCTGCTATTCTAAGAAGTTGTGATCTGAGTGCTGTGGGGGGCTGGTGGCATGTCTTCCTGGGTCTAGAAGGGATGCTTGGGCTAATCTGGTGGGAATGACACAGGGAAAAAGTTGGCAGAGCCTTTGGTTGGGAGGAAGAAAGTGAGTGGAGGCCAGAGCTGGCTGTGGCTTGTTGAACATGGAGACATTTCCAGGTGAGAACTGAGGCGGAGTGGCGGTGTTCTTTAGACTCCTTATTCGCCCCCTCCCACTGTGGTGCAGATGAAAGTGGTCAGTGGTTGCCTGGTGCCCTGGAAGCAGCTTTTATGCTGCATTTAATCAGGTCGTCATTTTCCAAGCCCGTGTGTGTTTTAAGCTGCTGCCTGTTTCCTTCTCTTTTGAAGGAAGTCTGATCGATCAGTGCTTCGTGACCCTGGAGGTTCTTCACAAGGGCCCCACTTTGGTGTCTAATGCAGCAGGCTCTGTGTCCGGAGCACCGGGTGGGTGAGGGGTTGACTGAGCCCAGGTCGTCTCCTGGTAACAGGCTTCTTTAATGTTCTATCAGCAGATGCGTTCTGAAAGGAGGGAGGGCTGGCTCACTTAGGGTTTTATCATCAGTGTCTTTGGTATTTAAATGAAATAAATTAAGTTAATGGGAAGCTCTTTTATAGCCTGTCATGGAAAAAGTACATAATTTGTGCCACAATTTGCAGTGAACTAGCACTGACCAACATTTATTCTGTCATGTTCTTATAAAGTTTCAGCTGAAACGGGATTTGACATGAGACGGTGGTAGCTGAGGGACAGGAACTCGGTGGTGTACGTGAGGGCTGTGTGGAGAGGGTGTGGGGTCCTGAGGTGTACCCAGGGTCTGTAGAGTGTCACACACACAAAGGATAGCCAGTGGGAGGTAGGCAGCTGCTTCTCTACTTGTTTCTGCAGTGGAGGCGGGGCAGGTCTCTACCTTATGCCAGAGCTTCCAAGACGACCCCGCCAGAGGCCCTGGTTCCCATTCCTGGCCTAGGTTCTCTGATCAGCCCCACCAGTGCTGACTTCAGGCTCCAGCATGGCCTCAGCTAACTCTTTTCTCTTTAGATTGTCTCAAGAAGGGCCACTTCTGGAAAGGGCCAGAAAGGCGGTGTATGTGGTGGCTGTGTTCTTTCTGTATATAGTCTTTGGACTTCTTGTGCTGCTGACAGTTGAACACCCCAAGAGTGTGGGCCTTTGTGAGCTATAGTGGTATTTATTATATTAGAAATTTAAAAAGGACTAATTTCTTTAAAAATTGCAATCCATCAATTACATGTTTGTAGTAGTATTTTTTCTTTTTATGAAAGTAGCTATTCTCCAGAAATTAGAAGGCTCACATTGTTGACAGCTTCTGCAGATTTGACGTCTTAATAGACTAAATTCTCGTGTCTCCTTCATTCAGTGTGTGGTGGTGCTGTGTTGGTGGATGTGTCACCCAGACAGGAAGTTAATAGAGTCTTTAGATGGCTCTGTAGCAGACAAGTAGTGTTTTCTTTCTTTCTTTCTTTCTTTCTTTCTTTCTTTCTTTCTTTCTTTCTTTCTTTCTTTCTTTCTTTCTTTCTTTCTTTCTTTCTTTCTTTCTTTCTTTCTTTCTTTCTTTCTTTCTTTCTTTCTTTCCTTCCTTCCTTCCTTCCTTCCTTCCTTCCTTCCTTCCTTCCTTCCTTCCTTCCTTCCTTCCTTCCTTCCTTCCTTCCTTCCTTCTTTCTTTTCTTTTCTTTTCTTTTCTTTTCTTTTCTTTTCTTTTTTTTTTTTTTTCCTGGTGCTAGGGTTGACCCAGGCTTTGCACAGGCTGGCCTCAAAGTGAGATCCATCTGCCTCTGCCTCCAGAATACTAGGACTAAAGATATGAACCACCATCTACAGGTAGACTGGGGAGGAACCATAGTTTGGGACTGTGACCCGAGAGTCAGAGCCAGGCTAGAGCCCTGGCTTCATTGTTAAAGGTGCCACTGTGTAGCCTTTGACTTCCCATCTAGAAGGTGGATGCCTTCGGGGAGCACACTGGGAGGGCAGGACAGGTGTCCCTTGATGTGTTGAGAGCAGACACTTGTGAAGCAGACCCGTTGGATTTGAGTGTGTGTGCCTTTGTGATGTGAGTGAGGCAAGCTAGCTGCCATTTCTAGTTTTCTCATCTGAAAAACAGACAACTGAATAATAACTCGGCGGTGCTTGCCTCTTACAGATTGAGTGAGGTGATGATAGTACCGACGAGCAAGGCTCAGTCTCTGGCCCAGGGAGATGCTAGGCCCACATTGACTCTCTGAGGCTTCCCCTGCTTGTCAGTTTAGGTCTGAGGGAAGGGCACTCAGTGTGAGGCTTATTAAAGCTGTGCAGCACAGAGCATGTTGCAAAGCAACCCTCACGTCACAGGGTTTGGCCCGAGTCATCTGGGAATAGGTCCGAGGAAGCATGTCAGAGTAGAAGAGAGTACAGCAGGGTGCCAGTCCATGGGTCCTTGGGTGAGCTTTCTCTGGGTTCTGGGTGCGGGGTGGAGCAGGAGTTGGAATTGTTTTTCCTGCTGTGGGAAATCCAGCTTATAAGCCATCTCCAGAATTCTATTGGCAAAGTCATATTTCAAGCCTTACCTTGATGAGCTGCGTGGGAAATGGGGTGGAGAGAAGCGAAAACCATCCTGAAACATTTTGAGTTATTCTGTTTTCCTTCTCGAAAAGATCATTTGGCAATGTTTTCCTGAGAAAAATAGGCCTTTGGTGTTTTCTCCCATTTTATGTCTTCAGTAAGGGCTGTAAGACAGGTCAGGGTGGCTGTGTGGGAGTGCATGGCCAGGGTTATCAAGACTCGGGCCCCCACGTCCTAAACAGCCCCTGAGTTCAGCTAGCACCTGCTGTCGGGCTTAGCTGCTGCCCTGAAGAGTTGGGGGAAGACTGTCCACCCCTGCTGGCTCACGTCCTTGCTCGGGGTCCGGATGGGGGAACTGGGAAGTCGCTTTGCTCCACAGTGTGTTAACTTGACAAACGGCTCTGATGACCACGCTCTGACCCTCCTAATGAAATATTTTCTTTCTCAGTGATGTTACAGCCTTTCGATTATGATCCCAATGAGAAAAGTAAACACAAGTTTATGGTTCAGTCTATGTTTGCTCCACCTGACACTTCTGATATGGAGGCAGTAGTAAGTACGAACGCTTCTTCTCCTTCTCTCCAGTCCACTAAGGCAGGCGTGGCTGTTAGGGAGGTGTGCACTCTGGTCCTGTATGGCTTTCCTAACTTGGGTGAACAGCTTTAACATTTACATGGCTGTTCTTTTCTGACTCGATGGACTGAGCTTGCCACAATTCTCGCTCCCCTGGACCCCTCCTCCCTCTCTCCTGCACCACAGGATGTTTCTGACCTGTCTCGGGCCCCTCAAACCCAGAAGGATGTGCTTGTGTTGAATACCAAATGCCCCCGCCTTCCCGTTGACACTCCCCTGCATTGCTTTCCTCGTTTACTTGGTCGGCACAGTTCTTTGGGTTCTTTGCTGAGGATTGAACTCTGATCTTGCTCATACTAAGCAGCTACTCTGTCTCTGAGCTACACCCACAGCCCGCTTCATTTTCATTCCCCCTTCCTCTGCTTGAGTACACGTTTAACAATGTCTCTAATTTTGGTAAAATTAAGATGCCTTTGTTCTTATAAATAAACACTATTTTATAATATTGATTTTTTTTTTTCTGGAGGAAGAGAGAATAGAATGGCAGTTCTCCCCAAAGGGGGTGCTGCCGGTCCCCGTCTGCGGCACAGCGAGCAGCGGTCCTCAGGGTCCAGCCAGCCCAGAGATGTCGAGGGTGTCAGGGATATCTGTGCTACGCTTGTCTCCTGCTGGTGTCCCCATGCAGCCTTTGCTTAGGGCTTGGGAAAGCAGAACCAGCTGCCTTCATTGGTGCCTACCTTGGGGGCAGAAAGGGAAGTTAGTTAAGTCAAGTATTGAGCTGGAGCGAGACCTTGTCATAAGACTGACCCTGGAGACATTTCTCTGCCCTTTCATTTCCTGCCCTGTGTTGTGTTAGTCTGTGTGATGAAGGGAACACATGACAGGCACGGAAAGTGGATGTCTGCCTTCCGCTGTGGTACAGCTGGAGGGGTGGGGGCTGGGCCGTCTTGATCCCGAAGCAGAGCCCTGCCTTTACTGATGCCGTGGTCTGTCTTGGGCAGGTTTTGTTGATTCTTCTTGAGGTTTCAGCCACCTGTGAATTGGGAATAAAAATGCAGCCCATAGGGTTTTGAGGAGAGTGTGCCCATGTCTGACACTTCCCCTGAGTAATTAGGGGCCAGGCACTGCAGGTTGACAAAGCGGCCTTCGATTTCTCCGTGGGTTGTTTTTATAACTGTCTCAAGTGTTTGGGCAGCACATTTGGTAGAGCACTGTGGACATGCCCACCTGAGTCAAAGCCGAGTTGCGTGGAGGAGGTGACTGCCAGGTCCCCCTCAGCAGGCCCGATGACTGGGAGAGCCTGTGTTGTTGCTCTTGAGCCGACAGTGTGCCGGAAATGGAGAGCAGCGCCTGATCACCTTTGCCTCGATGTGCTGTGTGAACACTCCGCTCCTGAGCAGTCACAGACTTCCCTGGGCCGGCGGCCTGTATTGCTGCGTCCCTGGAGCCCTGTAGCGTATGGACACTCTTCACTGACATAGTACTGGATGCACTTGACAGTGAGCTGGAGTTGTCAGGAGCCTAAAGAGGCTAATTCCCATCTTAGTGCTCTCTGAGCACTCGAGTGTGGCCTTTGGATACTCCAGCGGAGGACCTTCCCTGCACCTTGGTTTGTGGCTCTAGGGTGCAGGTCATTGGGCTTGGAGGAGCGTCTTAATCTTGGATCATCATCATTAAATTCAGATTCAAATTTGGGGACGAGAATGGTCCTACGTAGGTGATGTTACTGCTTGCTGACTGTCTTGCTCTTGGTGCAGTTTGGTGAGTTGGCACAGGTGCTGTGGACGTCTGTCTGCACTGTGGTTTGTAGGCAGTTCTCTAAGACTACTTGAGTATCTGTCCTCTTGTCACCAGCATTAAGAACCCAGAGCTGGCCCTTGCATGATCCTCTCTGACTTACCCGGGGGCACACATGCACAGAGCAACATTTGTGTGTTGGTGTCTTCCTGTGTAGCTCAGTGCTCTCGGGTGTCCTGTGAGTGCCGGTGTGCCATCCTGTTGACTTCTGCCATCGTTAGGGTGGCAGTGCCCTGGGACCGGACCAGTGGGTTGCCCTGGCTGCTCTGCGTGGTGGGGAGGGGGAGGGTTGGTGCCTCGCTTCTCTCAGGTGTCACCTGGATGCTTTGCTGACCTGTCATTCTCAACCCTTCCTCCTCATCTGAGAGGAGATGTTAGTGAGGGGCACAGCCCTCACTGGGGGTGGGGTGGCTTGGGCAGGGCCATTCTGGTGCAGCCACAGTGGTGGCATGGCTCTGGTGGATGTGCCCCACAGTGGTGGCATGGCTCTGGTGGATGTGCCCCACAGTGGTGGCATGGCTCTGGTGGATGTGCCCCACAGTGGTGGCATGGCTCTGGTGGATGTGCCCCACAGTGGTGGCATGGCTCTGGTGGATGTGCCCCACAGTGGTGGCATGGCTCTGGTGGATGTGCTCCACAGTGGTGGCATGGCTCTGGTGGATGTGACGCACTGGTGGTTGACAGAGTGGGGCTAAACCCTCATCTTCCGGCTCTCTAGGCATGTACGCCCTGTCGTGTAGATTACAGTTCCTTAAGGAGAGCTGGGGTTGCCTTTGCGGGGGTGAGGTGGGAGGCACCCTTGTTCAGCCATGCTTCCCAGGCCTGTGCTGCCCATGAAGTAGCAATGGGCGAGCTTGGGCAGGCTCTAAGGAGCCAGACAGAGACTGCAGGGTTTGCAAAGTGTGATAAATATTCAGGAGAGCTCATGCATTTAATCTTGTCATGTTAAAAATATTGAAATCTCAGCAGACTTAAGTTCTTTATTTGATATACATCAGGGCTTTCTCATTAAGAGTATTTTTCTGAAATTGTCAGTTATAGGAGGAGAATTATTCTTCCAGCAGCTTGATAATACCCTGATTATTAAATTTAAATTGTTTTAGTGGAAGGAGGCAAAACCGGAAGACCTTATGGATTCAAAACTTAGATGTGTGTTTGAATTGCCAGCAGAAAACGCTAAACCAGTAAGTATGTCTCTAGTTAACAGTAATCGAATGTTGCAAGCTGATACTTATTTGCATGCCATCTCCTGTGAAACAAAGATTCAAGCTGGCAAATTATTTTCCTTCCTCTAATGTATGAAGGAAAAAAAGAAGCTGAAGTCAACAGATAAGCTGGCATTATAAATCAACCTTGGGAAAGACTTGCAGAGAACAGCTAACTGAAAGTTTCCCCTTGAGAGGAGCAACCTGTTGGCTCCTGAGGTCATGAATCCCAGGGAGTCTTTGCTTGGCAAAGTGGGGAGACCACAGTGGAGTGATTTGCCCTTTACCGCGGTGCTTAGACAGGTGGTAAACTCTCAGAGCGCCCTGGCCTGCTTTCCTCAGCAGCTGCTCCCCACCCCCGCTCCCCACCGACACTCAGTGCAGCTCTGCCTTGAGACGAGACTCTCTTGGCCTCGGGGCTACTGGCATTTGCATCCTGTGCACTGTGGGGTATCCAGCATTGAGTTCCCACTCACCGTCCATACCCTGCTCCCTAGATGCTAGCAGTACCTCCAGATTTCATGGAGGCTGTTGTGTGCCCACTGCCCCGTTGGGAGCCCCCCTCGTCCCCTCCTTTCTCCCTGTGCTGACTTCATCTGGGCCTTCACCGTGGACCAGTAGAAGACAGGAGGTGACATCTCAAATACCGGTGTCCACTTCCTTCCCAACTGGCCAGGAGAGTTAAAATTATGTTAAGAAGTAAAGCCGTGCGTGATCTGCAGGCCCCTGCCAGTGATGGAGAGAGCTGGGCAGGGAAAGTGCTCTGCAGTGTCTTTCACAGAATGCTGTTGATTGCAGTCAGAACTGTCTGTTTTCTTCTGCTCTGTCATCAGCTACTGCCATCCTGGTTCTTTGGAGAGCGAACAGCATCCTGTTGTAGGAGAGTTAACTTAGAAACAGGGAGACATGGATCCTGACCCCAGCCCCATGATTAGTAAGGTGCAGGCCTGGATTCTGCCTTCTGGAGCTCCCCGTTGAGTGGGACGTGAAGGGAATTGGAGCTGGGTGTCTGATTTTCAGATTGCTGCCCAGAACCTCAGGCCACCATATCTCTGTTACTGTTAACTAGAGACAGGAGTTCTGTATACTCCTCACCCTGTTTCCACTGATTAGCTCATATTCCAAGAGCATGGCCCATTTTATGCAGGGGACACAGGAGTGTGTGGTCTCCCCAGACAGAGGCATGGCTGACTCAAAGCTCATTCCTCCTCATCCCAGGTGGCCCATGTGTAACACTCTCTGGGCCTCCTACTCCCCACCCCCCACCCCCAGAGGCCTGGGATGCTCAGCTCTCCTGCAGAGGTAATTTGCAGCTGATAATTCCTGAGCTTGCACAATTGCAGTATGCTAATTTTTGCATGGCAGGAATTTGATGGTGCAATATGCGCGGCCCTTTTTCTCCTCCTTGAAGTATTAGCCTCAGCCCAACTTCATTATTTGCCCTTATTCATAATTTCTAGGGCCCGGTAGCTTTAGATTATCAAGATATTAGATAAAGTGATACATTTAAAAAATAAATGTGACATTTTACAGTGTGGATGAAATGCTACCTCATGTATTGTGTACTGAGAACTACTTTGCATAAAATCCTTTCTTACATACTTGGTGACCCTTGGGCTTTCATTTATTTCTGAACAGCATGATGTAGAAATAAATAAAGTTATACCTACAAGTGCATCCAAGACAGAAGCACCAGCGGCTGCTAAGTCCCTGACGTCGTCCCTTGATGACACAGAAGTGAAGAAAGTGATGGAAGAATGCAAGCGGTTGCAGGGGGAGGTGCAGAGGCTGCGGGAGGAGGGCAGGCAGCTCAAGGTAACGCCCTTGCTTGCCGGGCGGGCAGCAGCACGGGTGGGCAGCGTGGGTGGGTTTGTGTCTTTGCATTTGCTTGCTTTTTCCTCCCCAAGGCTCATTTGCAAAGCTTTCTTTTGGGGCTCTTGAAAGTGTGTTTGGATCGTACCTGCCAAACGGTTGTTTACCTAGGGAACCAAACCCACTCCCACTTCCATTGGTCTGGTTTGGGCCAGCTCTTTGAATATGCTCTATCAGACCCCACTGTGGCTGCCCTTGAGTGATCGTGGTTGGAGGCCAAATCCTGCTCATACTGTTAATAGGGGCACATGAGTTTTGAGAAGTCTCAAGTCGGTGTGGGCAGTAGAAGCTCCTCAGGCTGCTCTGGTGGTGGTGAGAAGAAAGCATGGTACTGGCTCCATAGAGAGGTGGAGGCGCAAAGGAGAAACTGAGGCTGCAGCTCAGGGCACCCGGCCAGGCTCTGGCTGTGTCAGGTTGGACTGGGGAGGCCAGAGGCAGCCCATGTCACTGTGTATATGGTTTGCATACAGGCTTGTCCACTCCAGGCCCATTTCTCAGGCCTTTTTGTTGAGTGTCTCTCTAACTGACCTGTAGCTCGAGCACTGTGGATCTGTCTGTCTTGGATGTGGATAGACCTGAACATCTGATTATAGGAGCTTTTGTTACAGCTTAAATTTTGAGGCCTATTTGTTCTTAATCTTGATGATGCCAGCCAAGCATGTAATAGGTTTCCCCTCCTTGCCCGCTGTGGCAGCAGATGCACAGAACGCACTCGCTGAAGCCGACTCCCCTGCATTCCAGCTCTGAGGCAGATGTAGGAGGATGGCAGGTTGGAAGTGGCCTCAGCATCTTCCTTTGCAAAAGCTTCTCTTTGAGCGCATCTCTCCTCAGAAATAGAGTTCTGCACCATTTACAGTGATCTATAGGTCGGAATAGCTTCTATGTAAACCCAATAAAATAAATGCTGTATTTTGCTGTGCCCATTTTTTTAAGTTAATCGAACGCTGGAGCTCATTCATCACTAGGCTGTGGTGCTGGCCTTGCCCATGAGCAGAATATCTCTTAAAATAATATCAGAGCCATCTTGACGGGGAGAATGCTTTATCCTGCCCGACACTGGCTTCTTGTTCAGTGAGATCTGTGCCAGGTGTTGTGGGCTCAGCTATGAGCAGGCTGCCTTGGGGACACTCCTTGTCCATGAGGCTGAGGGAGTGACGAGACAGTGATGGTTACAGCCCATGTCCTTAGTGGGCCCACAGAGAGCTGCAGATTAAGGGAGAGACTGTACTTGGCACTTGGCAGATAAGAAAGAAGCAGAGGAAAAGGTTGGAGAGTGTCAGCTGTGTGGGAGGTCTCAGAATGGAGCAGCCTGGAGCTTACCTGGAGCTTACCCTGTGTAGCCGTGGGCTTGGGAAGGGGACTAGAGGAACCTGCAGGTGGAAAACAGACACCTTGTTCCTTAACCATCCTGGGAGCATGGTGGGTGTGGAAGTGAGAAGCCATGAATTAGTTAGGAGGTATTTGTGGTGGGCAAATGCAGGTTTCCTCTTCACCCGCTATGGCAGCAGGTGCACATAGTATGTGTTTCAAATTCCAAGGTTATTGGATTCAGTAGTCTACCTAGATCTCTTGCCAGACTTACAGGTCCCCACTGAATAGTTGTTTGTGGTTTGTGTCTTGAGAAGTACCTGAGATTTCAAGCAGGAATGAGTTGGCTGGACAAACTTGTAGGTTCAGGACAGGGCAGAGGTCAGATCTGGAGATAGGCAGAGAAGAGGTCAAGATATGGCCAGAGAGCCTGTCCTCCTTCCGACCCTCGGCCCGAGAGCTTTTCCTGTAGGTTCATAGGAAGCTGAGGGTGCCCTTCAGCTTGGTGTCAGGAGGGAGCCAGCAGCTCTGGTAGGAAGAACCTTGAGGCCAGGAGGATCCTGGCAGTGGCTTCTCTGTAGGCTTCCATGTGCTTTTGCGTTGTGTCTGGATCATGTCTGCCAAGCCATGGTCCGCTTTTGAAATGTGCACTTATTCCTCCTAGGAAGAAGATGGGCTTCGGGTGAGGAAGGCGCTGCAGAGCAACAGCCCCATGGCGGCTCTGGCTGCTACCGGGAAGGAGGAAGGTCTCAGCGCCCGGCTGCTGGCTCTGGTGGTTTTGTTCTTTATCGTTGGTGTCATTATAGGGAAGATTGCCTTGTAGAGGCCGCATGCGAAGGATGGCAGATTGGATTGATGGATCTACCACATCATGGGATTTAAATTTATCATAACCATGCGTAAAAAGAAATTAATGTATGATGACATCTCACAGGTCTTGCCTTTAAATACCCCTCCCCATGCACACACAAATGCACACACAAATATAGCATAATATAATGATCTTTTAGAAAGTTAAAACTGTCTAGTAAATGGATGGGGGAAGAATGGTCTGTTACTGAGGGGCACCGTGATTCACCACAGTGGCATATTGTAGCTGTCATGTTAAACTCGGGTAGGCCTTGGCACATGGTCCTAGATCACCTCTCTTAAAGCAAGAAGCTCCTCTTCACATGTTGGGGCTGGCCTGTGGGAGCGTGAGTCCTTCGAGGTGGGGTGTGCTGTCCCTCCACAGCCACCACATGCTGCCTGGCCTCACCCAGGCGGCTTCCCCAGGCCTGCTGTTCTGTCTAGGCCTTTGGCTCCTCAGGCATGCAGAGCCACGGGAAGCCAAAACGCATTGCATGGTGGCCACATCTTGTGTAGCTGTAGGTCATGAGTGAGAGATAAAGTCTGTGCTCTGTTCTCTTAAAGGGACCAAGCTAAATTACTGTTGGTTCATGTAGTGACACTGAGCTGTTACCAGAGATGTGTAATGCATATTTAACTTATTTAATGTATTTCATCTCATGTGTTCCTACTGTCACCAGAGTACAGGCAGTGCTGCGCCTGTACGTCACCTGTGCTGCAGGGTACCAGTGAGGGCCGCTGCTGCTGTGGGCGCTGTGGCTCCGTGTCTCTGGAGGTCCAAGGGGTGGGGAGAGCCTGAGTCTGCCAGGAAGTGTTTCGTTGTAGGTCAGTAACAGCTGTCCTGAGGAGGGACACTCTTTGTAGAGACAGTCAGCTCTGGGTTACCCGGGCTTCTGGATTGCTCTTCCCTCACTCTCCGCTGCTCCTCATTCATCTAGAACACAGGCCGGGTCTGACCTGCCCTTCTCAGGACGAGTGAGTCAGGCTGCAGGAGGGTGACGGGTACAGAGGTGGGGAGGGAGAGCGCCTCAGCAAACCCATCTGCTGGTAATGAAGAGTCTTGACTGTGAATTAATTTCATGCCGTAAAAGACCAATCCAGTTCTGCTCAACTATGTAGCATCCTAAAAGAAGAAATTAAAATAAAGCCCCAAATTAAGAGTTCTTTTGTCATTTTGTCACATTTGCTGTGTGGGATTATTATTATTAATCATCGTTAGTGTGCTGTGGAAGGTTGACTTTAAAATGAGCTCTATCAGTGGGAAACACATGTTTAATGATTTGACTGTACACACATCTGTGTGGACACACACACATAGATTACTATTATTTTGATTATTATAGTTTTGGTTGGCTTCAGCTAACAGTATAGAAAATAAAACTGCTGCCATCTCAGGCCCGCTGTCCTTTCTCTCCCGTGACCTTGGCCCTTCAGTGACAGACCTACGTCTGACAGGACAAGCCCATCTAAAGGAAGACTGGCTTGGATACTCGAGCCACACTGCTGCTGTGCCTGACTGGCCAGCTGGAGCTTCGGGGCGGTGAGATGGGAGTCTAGGTAGTCTGAGTATGTAGCTTCCTATCTGAGTGACCCCCGGTGTTCTCAGGAAACGCTGAGAAAGCCCTGGTCTTCTGTACACCAGAGTCTCCGGGATCCTTTCCATGTACCTGAGAAAGGGGGGGTCAGGACTGAGCTGAGCAGTCTGAGCTGCCCCCTGGCTTGAAAGTCAGAGGTGCTGCCAGGAACCCTTCTGCAGCTTCCGGCCCTTCCAGGCTTTGAGAGCAGAGGAACTCAGGGCCTCCAGCAGGAACTGTGGGGGTCATCTAGCTCCCTGACACCAGGGCTGAGGTCTGCAAGCGTTCTTAAGGGATGGCCATGTGTGCTAGAAAAATTCTTCAGAGGCACAGCCACATGTGGAGATGAAAGCATGTCCGGGAGCTGCCGTGGTGCGAGCCGTGGAAGGCCATTGTTTGTGTGCTGTGAGAATGCGCTCAGCTGGCCCGAGGTTGCCGACGCTTTTGCTGCAGCAGCAACAACAAGTCCTGAGATACGCAGATGCCTGTCCTTTGTACAGCCCTGGAAGTCCTTCCTTGAGGAGGACTGCCTGGGCATGGTGTGGTAGGTGGTGAGGCTTCTTGACTGAGAGGAAGATGGAAACTGTAGGGAGGTTAGTAAGGCAGAGTGGGTAATTCTCCAGGTCACCCCCATCAGTAAAAAATGCGCTGGAATAGAGAGAGAGAGGTGTTTGACAGAAGAGTGCTTATATTTGGGACCCTGAAGAGAGATGTGCACATTTGGGGTATCTTTTTTTTTTAATTTTCAGAGAGGAAAAAAAAAACCGAGTAAGGCAAAAAGGAGGTGAGTGTGTCTCTTTGTCTTAAGAGTCTGCGGTCTCCAGAGAGGGCAGAGTCAGATGTTCTGGAAGGTGTAAAACTGAGACTCGGTAGGATGGCAGCCGTGAAGCAGCCCGGGCAAGTCCTCCGTAGTTACTGGGCCCACTGCCCCTCCTGGTTGGGTGTCCTGGCTTTGGAAGCAACAGCCACAGTGCTCACAGATGGACGCAGTAGCAGGGCCCCATCAATTGCTATTGATTGAATTTCTAAGTTGATAATTTAAGCTTGGAATGATACAGAGCACCTCTTAAAGACAGCAGGCACTATTATCTGTCGGTGTGAGGCCCTGGCTTTAATTTTTTTCTCCTCCTAGTTTGCATGTTTTCCGTCTCTGGTCTTTTAAACTGCTGGCACCAGCAGTAATAAATACTGATAAAATCAAAATTGATTTTTACCAGTGGACAGTTTATGCCTAGAGAGACGGCTTATACCTACATAACACAGAAAGGGGGATGAAGGGCCTCCAGTGAGCCGTGAAAACCTAACTGCTCTCAAACAAATCCGAGGAGCAGCACTGCCGTGTGAAGAGAGCCGTGTCCCAGCCTGCAGGCTGTGTTGAGTCAGACGGAGCCGCATGCAGCGAGAACTCACAGCTAAAGAGCCCTTCGGATTAATTTGAAAACGAGCCCTGTATGTGCACGTGTGTGTTTGTGTGTAGCATATGCGCCGTGTGTAGTAGCTTGACAGTTCCTAAATGGTGCCTGTATTTATTTTTATTTTTATTTTTTTTATTTTTATTTTTATTTTTATTTTTTTTGCACACAAATCTTGGTGTTTTCAAACTTGGAGTCCATGCCAAAATGTGGCATCACTTGTCCTTTTCAGTTCCTCCAATCACTGGCCCAAGTGCAGATTTCTGGTTATGGTTTGCAGAGTCCTTGTGGTAAGGGAGAGACAGGGGCACCGAGAGTCAGTTCTGTGACTTAGGTCATTCTGTATGCTCGAGTGACATTCTGCTCCCCAGACCTTCTCCAGTGTGGATGACAGTGTTCCCTTTGCTCGCAGGGATAGCCATGGCTCCTTTGGAGTCTGTCTACTAGAACAGAGGGACTGAGTAAAACTTTGTGAGTAACCGGAAGGTACTAGACTCATCCTAATTACACCTGGCCATGTTTGCTGTTACTGAGAAAGAACGCTTTTCAAAGCCAAGCAGAAACGCAATTGTGTTTAAAAGTTCCCTGCAGAGCATAGATGGATGGGTGCGTTTGCGGCCCTGCCGTCACTCTGGGAACGAACGCAAAGGGCAGCTCTGAGAGCGTGGCCCACCGGCTCCCTCAGGGTTCCCTGGCCTGACTGGATGTGGAGAAGGCCTTTTCCCTCCCAGACAGAGCTACTGGGTGTGATGGGAGCCTTTGTCAACGCCATCCAGGCTGCGGAGCACCTCCACAAAACCTCACGCTAGGCTCTGCCCTGTACACAGGGCTACAAGAGCTCCAGTGCGTTGAGCTGGGCAGCCTTTTCATTTTGAGCTGAATGAACCCCAGCCTGCATGTGCATGCAAGACAGTGCTTGCTGGAGATCTGGGGATCGGTGGAGGGAGGGAGCGAGGTGGAGGAAGATATCTGCTGTCAGGCACCTCAGCTGCCGTGACCTAGCTGGTATTTCCAGGCTGAGTAGGGAGAGCCAGGGCTCTGGCGTGGCCTGAACACATCCCACGTGATGAATACATGTATGTGCCTGGGGAATGAACGGGGAGCTTTAGAAAGAAAATTACCACTGTGTCTCAGTGAGGTAAGGTTGCTTTACCTGGAGGCGCCTTATAACTTGTAAATTAAATGTGAATGAGAGAAGTTCATTAAAATTGGCATTATAGAAGTGGCCTATTGAGGTTTGAAAGCAGCTGAGCTTGTATCTGGGCTCTCTCTGAACCTATGGAGAAATACATAAGCAAGTGACAGTCGACTATCACAGGGACATCGGGTGCAGGTAGCTGTAAATGCATTTCTGCCCGGCTCCCAGCCCTCCGACGGTCACCGCATGCTCAGCATCTGAGGATTTACTATTTGGGGTGCATGAGGGAGCCAGACCCCTAAGGAAGCGGGTGACAGCCGTTTCCACAGCTGTGCCTGTAGTCTTCATGCCCGTTCATTTATTCCCTTTACAGTTTTATGAAAACTTCAAAGGCACAGCACACCACAAACACCTCTGTGTTAGAGTTAAGAGAGATCTGGGGAAGGTGGAGGAAAGGGGGTTTTGACGAATGTAATAATTACCTTAGATTTTTTTCCTTAATGGGATTAATTTATTAGAATATGTGTGCACCCGCTCTTGAGAAGAGGAAGGAAAACTAGCAACAAAAACACAGCCATTATCCAACTTGCCACAGATATTTGCAGTTATGATACCTTGGAATGTTGCCACAGTGTGGATTACACTGATGAAAAGATGTCACTGGGAAGAAGCACAGCTGTGGGGTACAAGTGCTGCTGCCGTATAAATGCTGATGTTTATTTTGAACCAGGAAGCATTGATCCCGTAACAATGCCCTATTACAGTTGCTGTATTGCAGCGAGGGCCTGATGCGGGTTTAATCATCTCGCTAATGGATGTGGGTGTAGGATGGATGCTCTGCCCTGCATTCCCGCCTGCATCCTGATGAGCCTCGGGAGCTGGCAGGGCCGTTGCACCGTGGAGCTGCAGCCACAGTCCCGTTTCTCTGATGCTCAAAAGCCACGTCTGGCCGAAATAAAGCAGATTACACGTTACTTTCTGCCTCCCTTCAGAAAACACCAACTCTGGGAGACAAAGCAGCTCTTCTAACACAATCTCATTAGGCCTCCTTGCTAACAAGAATGCAGAGCTTACATGCCTTACGAAGATGATGAATTAGCACACACGTTCCACACATCGACTCACCAGTTCCCCCTTTAACACAATAAGGCCTCCGTCTTTTTTATGGACGGGCTGCCTGTGTTCCCATCTCTCTGCTTTTTAGAGGTAAACTAAATTCAGCTGCTAGCCCTTCAGTGCAGCATTTATTAAAAAAAAAAAAAAAAGAAAGGAAGAAAAAAGAAAAGAAAGAAAAGCCTTTTCTCATTGAGTCTTTTACATGGCTCCAAAGGTCAGAATTTTTTTTTTTTTGTCTGTGATGTGTAGAAAAGTGTCTTCTGTCCAGGATCCATGTAGCAGTTGTTTCTAAAGCGCATTCTCTATTTTCCGCACCGGATGAGGTGCTGTGAAGGTAATCTGCAGCAGTCATCTGGTGTGTGCCGTCACTGGTAAGCGGCCTGAGTGTGGTTATCTGCACACTTATGTAGAAAAATGCAAAATGCAATGGGCCTCGTTTTTTGTGGCTGGCGTTTCTTTTGTTCTGTTTTATTTTTTAAATAAAATATATGAACTGCTGGCATTTGGAACTTCCTATAACAAACACGAGACAGTGTTCCCATCACCGCCCTCCCCATCTGAGAAACAGTCTCAACAATGCATGCCGTTCCCATCCGGCCTCCCATCCTTTCTCATCTCAAAGATCTCTGCAGCCTGTGATTGTGTGTGTTCATTCCGACCTCAGTGTACGTCAACATTTTAGGGACTGAGTATTTCACGAGATGTTTTAGAATGCTGCTGTTTTCATCATCTCTCCTTTATGCATTTAAGCTGTATTTCCTGTTCTGATGTGGAACTCATTTACAGAATCGGAGCAGGAAAGGACTTCATCGTCATGCACTTTGGTTATCTGATGTGTGATAAATCCATGGTTTTATGGCTGACTTTACGTTTCCCAGAGGGAAGGAAACGTATTTCTGCGGTGTCCAGACTGAAAGAGCCATTCACAGCGAGTCCTCACGTGTTCCGTGTCGGTCTGATGAAACCTGCCCTGCCGGGGTATAAACTTTCATATGAGCTGTCTCCATATAATGTTCAATAAATTCTGTGCTCTGAATATATTTAAAGGATGCTTCTGTGTAAAATTATTTTGAATGGATGGCTTGAGAGTGTTCGGTGTGCTGCGGAGAATGTTCCGAGAACCATTGTGCTGCACTCTGCTTATAAGGGGGAGGAAATTGGATTAAATGAAAATCACAGGTCTTTGTACCAGAAACCAGATTTAAAGATGATTTAGATCAACTTCCTGCCACTGAGGAACTTCCCAGGAGCAGAGGAGAGGGGGGGCACATGAGGTCCTCGGGATTCTCGGGTTTTCCTTTTGGGGGAGGCAGGTGTCACTGGTTTGCAGAGTGCATGTTCTGCCAGTGTAGATGATCTGGCCTCTGTCTTTTAGTCCTGATAGACAGTTCTCTGTCTCACGGTGTTATGTGAAAGCATTCACAAGACAGTTTCAACCTCTTGGGAAAGGAGCACAGGCAAAAGCTAAGCCATCCTACCAGACCAGAGGGCACAGTGCCAAGGCAGTGCCCCGGCCCCTTCCTCTTGGAAATGTATTTTAGAGATGATTTTGTGTCAGCATACACAGCGTGGCTGCCGTTACTCCTTTCTTTCCCTCTGTCTGGTGCACCCAGAACTCAGCCAGCCGAGGTGTCTTGCCACCATACACAGACAGCTGTGCAGATGAGCCCTGACCTCACAGGATTAGCCCCTAAAAGGTAAAAATGGACACGGGAAATCTGCATTTTGAGGTTGGGTCCCACCGCCTCCAGGAAGGCACTGCTGCTGTCTCAGTCCTCCTGAGCCACTTCCTTAACCCCTTGCTGTCACACCCCAGCAGTGGCTGGTTCTCGCCAACCAGGCACGTCCGTGCTGTCAGACACACGTGTGTGCAGATGAGGACAAAGGTTCACAGTCAGGCACACACACACCTCACCGTGCGTGTGACGTTTGGGGTTGTATTTGTGCCTGTATTTGCCTGGGGTGCCTGTGAGTAAACACTGCTTGCAAGCCCGTGAAGCCAGGTTGAGGGTGGGAGAATAGAGGCTGTCTACACAGGCGGCGGCAGCAGGTGATGGGAAAGAAGCTGCAGCCCCGAGCATGGGAGTGAGTTTGTGTGCACGTGGCGGGGGGTCGGGGGCGAGGGGGGTGTGATAGAACTCTGATTGCCAGCTTTACCTACAACTTGGTGTCTGCACCAGTCCAAACATGTTGGTGTGCCCCACGTCCTTTTGGGTGTTTCTCCCCATGGTGTTCAGTAAGATTGGAAATTGAAAGCAATTTCATATCCACACAGCTGGTGAGGACTGAAGAATGGTGGGAGCTGGGGAGTAACGCTGTCCTGCATGAGGAACCGCCCCGACTCTCAGCATCTTTTGTTAGTGCCTTAGAGGAAGCTGCCACCTTCGCCTCGAACTCGCTGGGTGCTCTCATGGGAGTGAGGTGCCCATCAGACACTGAACACACTGAATTGCACTTACAGTCCAGGCTTTCTCTTTTCAAGTAGAACTTCTGTTTCTGTTTTTCTCGGCAATGTTTGGCCACTAAAATCACTTCAAAGAAGAAAAGAAAGAGTAAAAATTGGGAGAAACACAAAATCTGTGTTATGGACTTTTTGAAAAATGGATCTTTCTGCTACTTCTAAAATGTTAAAATGTGTAGGAAGGCAGGAAGCTTTTCAAAGCCAAGTCCCGCTATATCTTCACCCCTCCTTGCGGTCATGTGGCCGCTCCTAAGAGTGGCTCCTCCTGACCAGGGGAAACAGTTTCCATTCGTAATGATAAAACCAGCCAACGTGTGAGGAAGGGCTGGTGGCCTAGGGCCAGGTCCCTGTCCTCCGCCCATTTTTCCTTCCTCCTGTGTTTCCCATAAACTTGGGGTGGAGGCCGAGTCCCTTTTGCAGAATTCCTTCTCCACAAACCATGAGTCCGCTGTCTGGCTTCCTCACAATTCCTCTCACCAGAATCCGCCATTTACATCATCAGAAGCAGATGGAACTATGTATACACATGTGGATAGACAGGTAGGTATATAATTAGTTTTGTTTTGTTTTATGCCAAGGCCTTTTGTGTACATAATACAAAAAGCTCAAGTTGCCTGGTGACCTCACAATGAAAATCAACAGTCAGTGTCACCCTGGGCTTCCAGGTCCCTCAGGTAGCCTGGTAGCACTTACTCCTGGTGTTCGCCCTTCCAGTTCCATATAACATGCTGATGTGCGTGGCTTTGGAGCCCAGGTATTATTGACTGATCTCCCCCTGTGAACAACAAGGAGTTGTCTAGTTTCTCAACCCTGTCCCAGGCACGGCTTGCCTTCCCTTCCCTTTCATAGGATTATGGAATTCGTAAGCGTTGGGCTATCTCAGTGCCCTGTTCTGTGACCAAACGCTGACTGCTGGCTGCTGTGCTGGGGACACTGATCGACCTCTTATTTATAACCCATGGTTTTCACTGGAGTCTTTCGCTTTAGGTTTCACTGTATAATAAGTTTAGCACCAAACCTTGACAGGTAAGTCTCTGCCCTCACACACATTGATGATTTCCACAGATGCCTTTAGAGGTCCCCCCCCCCTCCCATGCTGATGGCTACATACACTTCCTTTGCCATCATTGTACATTTCCTTTGCTCTCTTTTGGGGTGGATCTTCTCTTTTTTAAGTCTTTATTTTCCTCTTTTATTTATTTATCTCATGGTTTTAAAAAAAAAAATCACTTTATCCTCATTGACTCACAAATGAAAACAGAGCCCAGCAGGGTTAAAGATGCTTCTCAGACTCCAGCCCCAACCTCTGTGTTTCTCAGTAAACCTCTGTACAGTTTGGACAGCCATTCTGAAGTTGTGGCTTCACTTAGATGTTTTTATTCGCTTATACAACACACACATGAATAAATTGAAACTAAAAAAATTAGCTTTAGATCGTCTGTCATGACTCATGTCCTTTTGCCTGCATCCCATCTGTCTTCATCACCTATTATTACCCCCTTGGTCTCCTTTCTAAATAACTTTATATTATACCCATACTTACATCTATTTGCATATATGTATGTATACAATTTAGGTTAGGATTTGCACACAAGAGAGAACATGCATTTCTTTTCTTTCACCTTGCTTAATATGCTTTCCAGGTCCATCCATTTTCGTGCAGATTGTATTTTTCTTCACAGCTGAGTATTGTATATGTACACCATTTTTTATTATCCATTCAGCTGTTGATGGCATCTAAGTTGATTCCATTTCTTTGTTACAGTAAATAGAACAGCAAAAACGTGGAGTGTAAATATCTCCACAGTAAGATATGGAGTTCTCTGGGTAAATGCCAAGGAGTGGAATAGATATATCTCTTATTTTTTACTTCTCTTTGTAAAAGCACATCCATTAGCAGGCCTTTGAGAAAGGCATATGTGGAACCTAAGTTTTCAGAGAAAAATACCTGAAACTGTCCTGTCCTCCTACTTGATTAGATAGTTGTACTGGGTATAAAAGACAAGACTAAAAGTGCCTGTGTGGATTCTGAAAACATCATTCCACTTCTAATGGTCCCCTTATGAAAATCTGATACCACCCCAAATTCTGGTGTTTGTTTCTGGGAAATTTTTTAACTTTAATTTCCAGTCTTTTGACTTTGCTGCATTTTCTTTCTTTTTCTTTCTTTCTTTCTTTCTTTCTTTCTTTCTTTCTTTCTTTCTTTCTTTCTTTCTTTCTTTCTTTCTTTCTTTCTTTTTCTTTTTCTTTTTCTTTTTCTTTTTTCTTTTTTCTTTTTTCTTTCTTTTTTTTTTTGAGACAGGTTTCACCATGTAGCACTGTTTGACCTGGAACTCTTTATATAGACCAAGCTAGTCTCAAACTCACAGAAATCCACCTGCCCCTGCCTCTTGCATATTGTAGCTTTTAAGATTTTCTTTCCCAGGTCTTATTTGTGAGTGGCAACTGTTTCTTGAATACACACACGTGTGCACATGCACCATTAGCTGTATGCATCTACATTTGAGTTTATAGTGTGTGTGTGTGTGTGTGTGTGTGTGTGGTGTTTGGGTGATCTCCAGCTCACTGTGTGGCTAAGGCTGGCCTTGAACCCCTGCCTCTCCTACCTCATCACCATACTTAGCAGATGTAGATTTTTTCCCCTCCATTAGGGACATAATAGTTCTTTGTTACTATTTTTTTTTTTTTTCTGCCAGGGGAGCTGGGTAAAGGTCGGGTTTGGTCTGTTTCTGTGGTGCTGAGGGTCAAACAAGGGGCTTTTTGTGGTCTGGCAGACCTGTGCAGTATTGAAAAGGTTAATCTTTTTTTTTTTTAAAAGCATGTGCTTACTGTTCATGCTTTTTTTTTTTAAGGTTTATTTATTTATTATGTATACAGAAGAGGGTGCCAGATTTCATTACAGATGGTTATGAGCCACCATGTGGGTGCTGGGAATTGAACTCAGGACCTCTGGAAGAGCAGTCGGTGCTCTTAACCTCTGAGCCATCTCTCCAGCCCCTAAAAGGTTAATCTTACATCTGCCACCTGGCAGCCTTTGGCTGCTGCCTCTGTGGAAGCCAAGGACAGCAGGAGGTTGTGCACTCACCATTTAACACGCAGGGTTTTATTCACAGCCCATAGTTTTTTCAGCATGAAACTCTGCTCCTGGCTGTCACTGAATCCAAAGATCCCGGGCTGAGCTTTTGGCTCTGGGCTGTGTCAGGGAGTGGCTTGAGTGGGTGGGTATAGCCCCTTTTACGCACTTAGAAGCACTTCAGAGATGCTGTGTCCAGCCCTTCTCCTCTGTGGTCTCCTGAGCTGACCAGGTGGCCAGTTTCCTAAGCCCAGACTTGTGGCACATGAGCTTGCTTCTGAGCCTCATCCTGACCACCTGTGAGCTCCTACTCTCCAAGGCCTACTGCCAGGGTCGAGCTACCATCTACCACCGGCTCAGTCTCAACTCCCATCTCGCTGGCCACATTCTCCTCTCCTTTTCTATTTAGCCATGAGACTGTCCCTTTTAGTTATTTCCCCATAGTTTTATCAGAATAGTGGAGGGAAAGGAACATGGCTGTGACTCTCTTAAGCTCAGAGCCAGAGAGCCAGCCTTCCTCCTCAGGCACTTAATGTTTCTTTACAAAAGGGCATGATTGGTTTTAACAGACAAGGTTTGTTACCTTTTTTCTTCATCTAAGAGATTAGAGATACCAAGTATATAAGACTAAGAGGTATCCATTACTGAATGTCCCTAGGAAGTGCCACCACACTGGGAGGAGACCCTCCTTAATCAGTCTGTGCACAGTTGCTGCTTCCTAGGACATAGGGATGGCCTGGAGTCCTCCGCTAATCACCACCATTGAGGAGCTGTAGGGTGGGGCGTCAGGGCCAGGGCTGAAGGTTTGGCTATGACTCTATCATGGGGCTCAGGGCCTTTCGGTGGTCCCCATGGGTTTTGTAGTATGACAACTCTGGCGTGTCTGGGACAGTGCCAGGCCCTGTGACCTGTTTAGAGGCAGAAGTTACTCTTGATGCCATGGAAACAACTGTCCAGAGAAATCGAAGTGTCCTACAGTTCCCATGTCATGAGTTTGGTTCTGTCTATTTTATTAGAAAAAGCGGTAGCACATGTGCGTGAAGCCAGCATGCGGAGGGCGTAGTTGATACTTAATGGCTACATTCTGAATCCCCAAACAGGACACAGCCATTTATCTAGTCCGCCAGTGTTTACCACGCTCCCACTGGGTCAGGTGACGGTGCATACTGGAGGCCCAGCAGGAACGCTGACAGAGGCCTGCTGTTCTGAAGCTGGGTCTAAAGAGGACATGAATAAACAGGACGTTGCTGATAAATACGTGATGAAGATGGGGGGCGGCATGCCCAACCGGGCAAGGGCTGGAGGAGACAGGAGGAGTGGGCTGGGCTGGGCACTGACGGGAAAGCAGCAGCTGGCAGGGAGGAGATGGCTGCCTGGACATCAAGAGAGTTCTCCATTGTTGACAGGTGACTTCTCTCCCCTGGAAGTGGGAGACCAGCTCTGAGCAGAGAGGGAGGTGGACAGTTTCTGCCCAAAGCCCACCTCTGTAAGTGGGAACAGCCCCCCATCAGCCCTCATCAGTGACACTAATGGCCGTGCATCGGCCCCTGCCAGGGCCCTAATGCACTTCCACCTGCGTCAGAGGCTCCAGCCAGCGCCTGAGTCACCCTAGCTCCCAGGAGAGGACACACCGAGCGGCCACGCGTCACCACCACACGCTGCTTCTCAGCTCGGTGGTACCGCTGGGAGATTAAACACATTCGCTTAGAGAAAAGCAAAGAAAGAACTTCTGATAAGCAGTGCCTGGTAGTTAATGGGCCTCCGAGTGCTGTGTACAATTTAAACTTTTTATTAAAAAGAAAAAAATAAAAGCTCCTTTGCTCTCCGGGGACTTGCACTGTGAAATTATCAGCCGCACGGGCTTTGCCCCCCTTTCAACGTGACTGCGCATACAGTGGAGAACATTAATTTTGTTTTGTTTTTCTCACAGCCAGGAGTAGGCTCTTCCCTTCTGCCAAGGAGAGCACTCTTGGGTCTCTGCAAGGGTGGAAGGGTCTAGGGGTTCTGAGGACCGGGTCTTCCTCTCCTCACTTAAAGAGATGGGCTCTTCGCTTTCTTCTGTTGGCTGCCTCCAAAGAGGTCTCGCCCGGCAGCCCAGCTCAGGCCCTCTCTGACTCAGCGTACCTGATCCGGTGGTCACGACTTGCTGAGCAGTTCCAAGTGACCTTTCCTGTTGCAGCAAGGAGCCCCCCCCCCCCTTCACAAAGCCCTGATCTCTGGCTTTAGGGTCCAGCTGCCCCTGTTTGGATCTAGGCTTTACTTACTGGGTGACATCCTGCCAGCTCCGTCTCTGTGCCTCCATGTCTCCGTAGGGAGAATACGGAGGATCAACCCCATCTCTGACTGAGTCCTCCCCACCCAGGGATGCCACAGTGGCCTGTGGCCTTCACCAGTTTCTTGAGAGTCATCTGTGTGCTGAGGCCCTTTCCATCAGGCGCCAGGCACTTTGGACCCCATGGGGAAGATGCAGAGACGGGCCCTGTCCTTTCCCAGGGAGCTTACATTCTTGAGAGGAGCCAGAGGACAAACGTGAATAAATGAAAGCCTTTCAAACCCTGGTCAGCAGGCGACCATGGTGGACAGAAGAAAGGGAGATGATCCCTTGGGGCCGTACCAATGGTGAGCCTTCCTGAGAAGGTGATAGTCAGCCTGAGACTTAAATTTCATTTTTCAAGGAAGGAATTGGCTCTTTCCTGGCCTGAGGGAGGAGGACATGTGGCAAAGGTCCCCAGGCAAGCCTGCTTGGTGTGATCAAAAGCCAGAAAGGCAGGCGCATCCAGGGTGTGGGGAGCTCCAGCTGAACTCTGCAGACAACCATAAGCCAGAGCTGGGTCGCTCTGAGCAGTGGGCACAGTGGAGGGATGAGGGGCAGGGCACTTGGCATCTGCAACGGGCTGGGTTTACCGCTCTGCTTTATTCTCCTCACATGTGTCTTTTCTTCGGAATTATAATCCCGTTGGTTGACTTTAATAACCAATGAGAACATTTTTCAGGCTGTTTAACTTTATTAAAAGATTTAAATTTGATGATGAACATCGGTATGGTTGCTTCAAGCCTCAGATAGAAGGCTTGCTCAGCCATGGCTGTGTTCTCGACACCCACTGTCATCCCTACATGTTAACCTCCCTCCCCACTGCCATGTAGTCCGAGACTGTAAATAATCTAATTATTTCTTGTACTTTGGTAAATATGCCAGGAACACTGGTAGCTGTCTGAGACCCACAGAGAATATTAACTTGGTCCTTTTTTTTTTTTTTGAGAAGAATAGATAATAAGTTAGAGCAATCTCCTCGGACTGATTGAACCCCACACAGTCTCAGGGAGGCCAAGGGCTTTCCTCTGTATGCATCATTAGCTTCATATAGGATTGTTCAAGATCTGTGATAAGAGGCACTGTGGGAGGGGGAGGAAGGGGCTTGGAACAAGTTGCTCACAGTCCTGAAAACCCTTGAGCTCATCAGGATACCAGTTAATCTCTCAGTGTGCAGATGAAGCCCTGGGCCTAGGAGCAGGGTCCCTACCGTGATGACAGCCCCCCTGAGCAGATGAGAACTCGACATATTAGCGTCACAGTGTGGGGACTTGGGGAGGCCAGGCTTGCTGGGTCCTGCCTCCAGATGTTGCTATGTAGCCTGCTGGCCCTGGCCTCCCCATCCTGGTCTGTTGACAGCAGCGGATTCTGGAAGAATATCCGGGGCTAATTACAGAGCACATCGTGCTGTAGCTATCATTAGTATTAATTAGTTTCCAAAGGCAGAAATGCACTTTCCTCCGTGGACTGCGCCCCGCTTGGCTAGCCCTGAGCTTGCGGGCACTCTGCGTGGGTGTGGGAGACTTAGAGGCCACAGCCTGAGGGGAAAGGCCAAGGTCTCAGCTCAGATCGAGCCCTCTTTCCGTGCTCTGTGGCCCTGGAGGACCGGATTTATCCATGTGCTGTGTTGCCAGCTTGAGGTCTGACTTACAGAAGCACAAGCAGATGCCCAAAGATGCCAACAGGCAGAACTCAAGAAAGCCGACTGCCCCCAGAGAGACAAGCCCTCTGCCAGAGAGCTGAGAAGTACTGAAAGCCCCAAGCGGCATCTTTAATTCATGCCCTGGCTGAGTTTGTATTGCTAAATTCAAATTAATGATCTCTACACCACAACCCAGAACCTGGCCAGGCGGCAGGAAGCATCCTTGGGCACCATCATAGGATGTCCTCTCTGTCTCAACACCCCAGGCAAGGAAGAGCGAGTATATCAACACCAACCACAATGATTAAAACCAGCAGGAGCATTTTAGAAACAACACATTTTGCGGCCACATCATCCAGGCCTGTGGTCTGGGACCCCTGGCCTTGCAGTGAGTGCTGTTGAGCCCTGTGGGATACAGGCTGAACCAAAGGCAGCAGGGCCGACGTCCATCCAAGACAGAGCAGTAGAGAAGGGCTGTTTTCTTCCCATGATGGGAAGACAGCACAGAGCCAGGTAGGCATCTGCAGGGCCACACAGTGTCCAAGGGGCCACCTGGAAGTCAAAGACTGATGTCATAGCCATTCAAAGGGGGCCAGTCCTTGAACGAGGAGGAGTATGGGGAGAGGGATGGCAGGAAGATACGGTGCCCACCCAATGGGGGGATTCTGCATTGGAGGCCTGTGCAGTGAGGGACTAGAGACCCCTTGGGCCTGCCTCTTGCAGAGCACCAGGGGTGCCTGGAAGGAGGTGGGGCGTTTCTCAGGAGTGTCTGGACTGGACCCATCTGTGGGCCTCTGCCCAATGAAGAGCAGGCTCTGCCCACGGGGATCTTGTTCCATTTTGAACAGCTCATACTCTATATGTGGGAGCCTGATGCCCAGTGGTAGGCACCCGTTGGTGGCTGTGACGTCCCTCTCAGTGCCTACTGACCAGACCCCTGCGCCTCCACAGCTGCTTGGCTTGGAGAAGTTGAGTATGGCTGTAGTAACCTGGTCCATGGGGGTCACGTGGGCCCGTGTAACCTCAAACGTCAGCTCAGTTCCACCGTGAACCCGTGGGGATGGGGCGCCTCTGGAGTAGTGGCCGGCGGCAGACACGGTGAAGGTGGGCTGGCGGCAAGCGGGATCCGAGAAATGGTGGTAGTGTCCTTCCCAGGAGCGTCTGTGGTCATCGAAGGTGAAGAGCCGGGTGAGGAACAGCACAGCAGGCCTGGCCTCGCAGCCCATGCTGACCCAGTGGCCACCCAGGTGCAGTGGCAGGGATGGCCCGGGGGGCAGCACAGGTGGATGGTGCTCATCAGAGCAGGCAATGAGGCTGCAGGCCAGGCAGGGCCAAGTGTGGTGCTGCCAAAGTTGAAACAGAGTGGTCGGTGAGGCACTAGCAGAGCCAGGCTTGCGACTGGGATGGACTCCCAGGGCAGGACCCCATGATTAACCAGGTGAGCCCACCTTCCTGGTCGCCCGGTTCTCTTTGCCCTGCTACCCTCTAGCAGGGGGGCCTCCTTGATGTCCTTGGACTTAGAAGGAAAGATGCCCCCCCAGCCTCTGCACATGTCCTGAGGAAGTCTAATCAAGGCTTCAACTTATAAAGCAGACTCAAGACCTGTCCTGTCTCTTCCTCATAGACACCCCTCCCTCCCTCCCTCCCTCCCTCCCTCCCTCCCTCCATCCATCCTTCCCTTCTGCATTAGGCTGAGAGTGGCAAAAACTTTCTAGGCAGCAGCCCTGACCTCTCCAGCCCTAGGCTCCCAGCAAACACACACTTGTTGAATGAACTTTAGGTGGGTCTTAGGTCCCCAGATTTAGAAGAAGTCCTGCCTAGTTTGCCTTCCGGCTTACCACCATCATCCCTTTACTTCTGCAGCTTTCTCATGGGCTGGAGTCTATGTTGAACCCCTCCTGCAACTCAAGGACAGTGAAACTCAAAGGCCAGGTGGCTGCCACAGTTGTCCATGGTTGAACACAGCCCTGCAGAAATTGTCCCAAAGCCTCACTGCAAGGAGGAGGACCAAGGCTGCCGTGGTTATTTTTGTTTTGTATATGTGGTGTGTGTGTGTGTGTGTGTGTGTGTGTGTGTGTGTGTGTGGTGGTGGTGGTTGCGGGGGTTGTAGAGGGCTGTGGAGGTGTGCTCCTGTGTATGCAGGCACATGTGGAGGCTGGCGGTTAACAAAAGGAGTCTTCCTCTTGCTGCTCTCCACTGTATTCTGTGAGGCAGAGTCTCTCAGTTGAACCCAAGCTTGTCAACAGGATTTATCTTCCTAGCCAGATAGCCCTGGGCTTCTCTTGACTTTGCTTTCTGAATGCTGAAACTACAGTAAGCTGCCACACCCGCTTAGCATTTTAGCTACATCTGGGGATCCAGATTCCAATCCTTGGCCTGGCTCTGCAATTGCATGAATCAGTGAGCTTCTCCTGAGCCCTGTACCACCCAGGCCTCTTATGAGATAAATTTCTTTTATGTAGCCCAAGCGAACCTTGAACTTGCTTTTTAACTTGGACAGAACTTGTGCTCCTGATTCTCCTTCTTCTACGTCCCTGAAGTGCTGGGATTATGAGCATGTACCAGCCTGCCCAGCCTCCAGCATTATTGTAACGGACAAAACCAGCTGCACTGGAGTCCTGGGGCTTGCAGGACCCCTCTGCTGCCCCAGGGTGTGCACTGGCTTCCGCCTGCTTTGGATTGTTTGAAGTCATCCCAGACTCTGCTTTGCTAAGGAGACTAAAACCCAACAACAGCAAACAGACATGAAATCTAATTGGTCTACATTTCGGAGTGAAAACATTTAGTGGAAGCCAGAAAAGAACCAGGCACAGACTCCCATTTCCCCTCCCCCCTTCTTTCTTCCCTTCCCTCTTCTCCTCCTTTCCTTAAAGGGAGTTGCTGCCTGAAGCCAACACAGAGTCCTCTTTGCAAATGTGAAGGCCTTGGAATACCACTTCTCAGTGCTGACCTGAGAGCCGGCAATCAGCCCTGTTCCCGCTGTTCCTGAGGGAAACTTGAGGACTGAGGCCCAAGCAGAAAAGGCAAGGGGGAGGGAATTTTTTTTCTTTTGTTTGGATTGTCACACTTTCAAAGCTCTTACTATTAATATTTATTCCTGTGAGGAAGCCGAACTTCTATTTCTATAACACATGACCCTATATCATGTTTTATTTCTGGATATTATTCTTATTATCATTATTATTTTGAGAGAGAGAGTCATGCTATATAGCCGAGGCTCGGTTCAAACTCCAGGCCATCCTTTTTGCCTCAGCTTCCAAAGGGCTCAGATGACAGGCAAGCACTATCATGCCTAGCTGTTTGGGGGATTCTGACCTGGAGGACGCGAAGGCACTTTGAAACACTGGTAAATGGCGGCAGACTTGTTTGTGATGGAGGAAGCAATGGCAGTTAGCTGGAGTGTCAGAAATTGGGAGGCCGGCTGATAAGAGTTCCCTCTAATTGAGGCCTTTTAACCCACATTCTGAACTATGCTCACACTAATGTGTATTGACAGGACCAAATGCACAGCATTGAAATAGTCCCAGAGTGGCTCTTTCCTGCCACACACACAGACACACTCACGGCCTCACACGTGCATGATCCCCGTGCAGAGGGACGTTGCAGGAGCTGGCTGGTCATTTGGGGCAAGTGGTTTGGGGCATAGCAGAGCTCTGAAGGTGGTTGAGGGGACAGAAAAGGCATTTCCCACTCAGGAACAGTTAAAGGAGGTGACACAAAGCTCTTGTCCCCATCAGACACCTCCAGGGTGTCCTCAACAGGAGACAAAGCCCCCAGCCTCACACTTGCCAACTTCATGCTGATGTGAGCCTACTTCACCAGCCATTTCTCCTATGGAGGTGATGCCTGCCCAGATGACTGTGGTAGAGAATGGACTGATTGATTAATATTCTATATCCAGACAATAAATTTGGGGATCAAATTGGTTTTAAATTAACTTCTAAAACTGTTGGTGTTTACCATCTGGTTTTGGTCTGAGGCGAGGCTCAGGCCCCCCCCGAGAGCAGAGTGTAAGGAGAGTGAGGCGCTGTTTGGGGATCTGAGTGCAGCATTTCCTTCTCTCAAACGATCTCCCCCCCCTCCCCAAGAGGGGAGTTGCTGAACAGACCTTTAATTTAATGTCTGCATCTGGTGCTGGTCTGCAACGACACGTTCCTATGTGTCTTGTTTCTCAATCACTTTTCCAGCCTGTGTAGGCCGCCAGGGCTGGTGGGGTGGCAGGAAGGGAAGGAATAGTGGCCCCTGGATTCAGCCCAGGAAATAGGATGCTGTCAGCCCTCATGTTGTCCCTTGCAACAAGGAGGTGGGGGCTGTAATCAACTCACCTTGTATGCCTTCCTCAGGATTAAGTCCTGAGCATCATAGACAGTTGTCAAAAGGGATTGATTTTGAGGTCATTTGAAAAGAACCCTGAGGAGCCAGGCCTGGGCAGTGGTGGCACATACCTTTAATCCCTGTACTCGGGAGGCAGAAGCAGGCAGATCTCTGTGAGTTTGATGCCAGCCTGGTCAATAGAGCGAGTTCCAGGACAGCCAGAGCTACACAGAGAGACCCTGTCTCAAAAAGCAAAACCAAAAAAAAAAAGACCCTTCTTAGGAGAACCTTGACATGTTCCTTCTCTGCCTCCTAGATCCTGGGTTTTGGGGGCAGTTGGAAAGCGTAAGGTGGGCAGATGGGCATGGTCTAGCTTTCACCCCTGGGTGATTCTGGCAAGCAGTTGCTACCAGAGATCAGAAACTGCCCTGTTTGGCTTGGCTTGAGTGTACAGCACACAGTAGGCACTCAATATAAGCTGCATGATGGGAGAGTGGCCCAAGGTTCAAATATCACTTGGTAAAGATGGTGGAACTTATTCCTCCCTCTCTTGATTTTTTTTTTCTCTTTATTGTTTTGTTGGTTTGGTTACACATGGGAGCTACTGGGCTCAGCTTGACTATGAGGAAATAAATAAGGGGACCACTGGCCAGCAGTTCCTAACTCAGAGTCTTAGCCTCTTTCATCTCCATTTACAGTGAGCAGCAAGTCCCAGCATCACCGTGTGTCCCTGTGTGTCACCCGAGTCCTGCTGTCAGTGTCCCAGACACTGGGAACATTGTTTGCACTTATCACTGTTTAGACCTGAGGATGAAGAAGAGTCCCTGTTCTCAGCCATCCCGTCACAGCTTTGCATCTTCAGGCTATTTTAGTGGGCTTGGCTTCCACTTACAGCCAACGCCTTTTATGTCTTCAATTTTTTTTCTCAACCTTTTTTTCTGAGGAGGTGTTCTCAGGCATTACCAGCTACCAGACAGGGTCTCAGCACCAAAAAGTCCACTGGCCCCACCTTTTATAGTGTAGGACAGTATGCTGGCTTCCTTTACACTTGAGTTCCATGATGGTCACTTTGGAGTCTCATGGAGGGGCAGTTCGCTGTAGCTAGAGCCTCCTCACTCATTGACCACCAGGGCACATGTTAGAAGTGAGGACCACAGGCCTCACCCTGCACCCACATGTTCACAGAGGCCCAGGCCTTAACTCAGAGTCCTTTGTTTTCACTAAGCAACCCCAAAACAGTGAGAGTGAGTACCCATGTCCAATGCCTCCTGTGTTCATTATACCAACTCCTTCATGTTTGTGGAGTTTGATGGAGCACACTCTAACACCAGCACGTGTGCACACATGCATCAGTGGTTTGTTCCCTGGTCACCAGGGAGCCCCCTGGGCTCCTGAAGGATGTCATTAAGAGGGTACTCTCAGTCCCAGCAGAGTGTTCCCAGTGCATGTGTCAGCATTATGCTGCCTTTAGCCAGATGCCAGACCCCATGTTGGCTGATGCCACAGACCTCTCCTGATGGAGTGCTCGGAGCCTAAGGGGGAGGTAACAGGCGGGCTCCCTGACAGCAGCATATGCTGGGTGTTGGGCGATGTGTAGAGTAGGGGTGGCTAGAAGGACCAGGTAAACTGAGAACCGAGGAGGGGAAGCCAGCTGGAGCCATTGTGCCACGCGGGGACAGGTGTGAGGTTCTGCAAAAATCATGAAGACCAAACCTGAAAGATGCATGCGGAGAATGACTGGGCCAGGGAGGGTGAATCATGCCGTGCTCTACAAAATGCCGTCTAGCCTTGCAAAAGCTGAGAAAAGATGGCTCTTTTCTCAAAATTCAAAAGCAGAAGCAATAGAATGTGCTAATGTCCCGAGGTTAGCTGATCAGAGGTGAGGGCAGTGAGAAGAACGGTGCAGAGACCCTTCGGAGGACCAGACTCTAAAGGACCTGCTGGACCGGACACCAGAACACACCCAGAGGGGCCCATTCTCACCAGAACACTTTGCAGGGGGCGCTGGTAGCCAGTGGGACGGTAGTGCTGCCTCTCTGTCCAGTCGGTGTGGACATCCCCAAGGAACAGCTCCTTGACTAGATGGGGTGCTGCCCCAGGCTGTTGTTGCATGTGATGCTGCAGGCGCAGCAGACTGAGTTCATTCATGCTGAAGCCCAGTGCGGCCAGGCAGTCACCTGGTACCTGGGAACTCAGCAGCTCATACAGTGTCCCTGGCAGCCAGGCCCGGTCTAGGGGCAGCCGTCCTGTACAGTCCTGGCCAGTCTGGGTCTGGTTGAGGCGCCTGGCAATGTCAAGCAGGGCATGGTGGCTGTGGAAGACTATGCCCACCTTGTGAAGATGGTAGTCAGCCTCGGTGGCACCCTGGGTGATCCAGGAGGCCCGGCGCAGACGGACTTTGCCCTTGATGAGCAGTGAGTGGGCAGGCTCCTGGCAGGAGGGGTCCCTGTAGTAGAACTGGTAGGCTCGGAAGAGACGGTTGGAATAGAAGGTGTAGGAGCGGGTGAGGAATTCTGGTCCCGGACGTACCTCACAGCTGCTGGGAGGAGATGGGTTTTGAACAGAGAAATGAAAACCTACCTGGGTGTCCCCTTCCCTCTGAACTGGGCTCCCATGTCTCCAGCCTCCTTCACTCAGGCCTGTTTCCCCAGCTGGAGGCCTTCTCCATCTTGTGATCTTCATAAAAGCTCTCCAGTTCTCTTTCTGGTCAACCTCATGGTCCTAACTGGACTGTTGCCACCATCTACCACTCAGTGTACTCTGAGCTTTCTAGGAACCCTGGCCTGTCCCTCATTGAGTTCCAGGGATGACTTGTTCTGTCCTGGACTTTCACTGGATGGCATTGGGTAGAAGGAGCACAGGGGGACCTCTCTCAAGGGCCTCCCCTTCAGTGAGCTGCTTCCTTTCCCTGGTTTACTCACACACTGGTGAAATGTTTCCAGAAGGGCTTGGACAATACATACTTTGTGGGTTGAAGGCAGATCAGGGTTCTGTCGCAGCCACTCAGCATTGCCATCAGGGAAAACGACTGCACCCTAGCAAGACTGGGGAGCTAGCCCAGTGGGTAAAGTGTTTGCCACACAAGTGTGATGCCCTCCGAGTTTGATCTCCAGTATCCAAACACTAAAACGTAGTTGAGGTATGTGCCTGTAATCCTAGCTCTGGGGAGGTAGAGACAGGAGGATCTCTAAGGATTGATGGAGATTCCCAGGTCCCAGTGAGAGACTCTACCTTAAAAAAATACGGTGGAGAACAATTGAGGAATTGTGGAAGACACCTACATCTACCTCTGTACACACACACACACACACACACACACACACACACACACACACACACACACACCACGCACGCACGCACGCATGCACGCGCATGCCCCCTCCAGGTCTAGAGGCTGTACAGAAGGGAAAGGAGTGACTCCTGGCCCCTCAACCATGGCCAAGGTTAGAAGATCCCTGTTGAGGGCTCATTGTGGTGAGTGGTGGGGGAATGCCCCTTCATTCCCTCGTGCCCACCTGGATTGCCACCTTAATATGTATTCTGTTCTTAGGTGGCTCTCATCCAAGCAGAAAGAGCTCCCTTTTTTTTCTCCAGGCTTTCTGCTAACATGAAGGAGAAAGCCTTGGCTGAGAGCTAATGAGTCTTAAGCCTCAGCTCCCATTTCTCCCAGAGAGAGCAGACGCTGAGCCTGAGATGGGTCATGAATCTAGAGAGAACCCAATTATGTGGTTTTGTTCCACTGAGTCTCTTCACAGTTACTTCTTATTTATGGCAAGTGGCTGTTCTCTGCATCCAGAGCTATGTTAGGCATCTTTAAAAAATAATTATATTACACTATAAATGTGTGCTGTTTACTGTATGCCAATTATACCCCAATAAGGCTGTAAAAATGCATGAATGTGTTTAAGTAAATAGAAGTAAGTTGGTCTGAAGAAAAGCAGCAAGTGGCTAGTAGGCCAGGCCACAGCTAGAGTGAGGAAAGAGAGGCTGCCCGCCCACCCGAAGACCTCAGACAGGGCCTGCAGGACAAAACGACTGTCCTAGGGCATGCAGAGCGTCGTCTCACAGTCCCAGACTATTGACCCTTTTCTACACTCCTCTCAGAAAGCAACGAGTACAGTGGGAACTTTCTAGGAAGAAAGTTCTGGAAGTTTCTTAGAATTGCTCCAGAGTGTTGTTGCTGGAGGCAGGAGCAGCCGAGCTCAGCGTCTCCCTCTGTGCACTCAGTGACCCTGCCAAGAGCAGCCTCGGTCCCAGTTGGACTGAATGAAGTAGGGCTGTAGCCCCGGAGCCTGGGAAAAGTGCTAGAAGCAATTTTGAAAACTTGCGCCCTGGCCCCTCCCGGCACCCAAAGCGCTAGCAGATGTTTGGCAAGCAGAGTCTCCATGAGCTCAGGAGGGACGTGGAGGACATGGAAAGTTCAGTCCTTGACCCCAGAATGGAATGGGCTGAGGAGCAGACCTGAGGGGCTAAGTGAGGGAAGCCACAGCTTCCCCTCGGCTCCCACTCTGGGAGGAAGAGTAACCTGATGGCTGCCAAGGATGAAGGGCACAGAGCAACCCCTGCAATAAGATGAGTGTGCCTGCAAGGTTCGGAGAGCTGGGTGGGAACTCAGACTCTGGCTGGCTGGTCACTTCTTGTCTTCTTTGTACCAGTTGTGCCTTCCTGTGGATCTCAGAATGGGAACTTCTCTCAACCAGATGTCACCATCTCCAGGAACATATATTGCTTTGTAGCGCAGTTCAGTACCATGCCAAATCTGCATTACACACTGCCCTGTTTGCCCATTTAGCCCGTGTCCTACTGTGCCCTGTGCACCAGCTCGCAAGAGGGAAGCCTGAGTGTCTGTGTCACGGGTTTCCACGTGTGTATCATTCAGCTTAACCGTGTTTGTTGGACATGATGCTTGACAGTTCCTTGCTCCAGATACCACCTCCAGAGGGGAGAAAGCAAGCCCTGAGTTTGGCAAGCAGCCTCTGGGGAACTGGGATGGATCATTGTCCCAACTTCGTAGAGGTCCATGCTGGGACTCTGAGGGAGACGTCTCCCAGCCTAGCAGTGCATGGTTGGGAACTTAGGGGAGTCTTACCCAGTGGAGATCCAGGGCCCACTGATGTGTGGGGGCAGGACAGTAGTGATAGGCATACCATTGGGCACTGGCTGCTGACATTCGGGTTCCCAGTGTAGATGGCCATCTCCTGTAATACCAGCTGTTTCTATGATGTTAGCTACAAAGGAGAAAGAACCCAGTCAGAGATCCACAGGCTTCATGCATACTGCCTAGCCCACCTGCTCTCCCCATGTCAGGGCCTCAGGCAGGCTACACAGCTCACCCCAGGCCCCAGAACACCCAGATACTTGTGGACTGCGTACAGCAGGCTTGCCACTGTCCCCTCCTCTGTACATGGCACACCCCAGAGTCTAGCATAGTTAGCACTCAGCCAATGCTCACTGAGTGTATGGTAAATGCCTAGAGCCTGAGCCAGAGACCAGCCACATAGATCACATCCTGCCTGGCCCTCTTCCCTAAGCCCAGGATAGGATGGCAAGGGCGTGGGACAGCTCCCTTCAGCTCTCAGCTGCTGCTCAGAATTGAGTAGCAAAATTTTCAGCTGCTAAGGAACTGTAATCCCATCAGAGCTGTTAGCCCACTCAGAAGGACAGCTGACACAGCCCAGACCGCAGGATTCTAGTGTGAACAGCGTCCAAGTTTTACAGCAGTGACTGTCCTCGTGGTGGCTCCTGACCCTGGCTGCTGGCCACGGCTTCAGGCTTGCCAACCCAGCCCTTCCCACTGAGCCTGGGGCCGAAGTGGGTCAGGAGGGGCCCAGAGAGCTCCGGCCAGCCAGGGCCTCCAGGGAAGACTATGGGTGGAGTGGAGAAACTCTCCCACGGCATATTCCCATCCTTCCCCACTGCCTGCTCACAGGTTCCCACTGGGCTTGAGGGGAAGCCACGGGAACCCCACTTTGCCTCTTGGAGCTCTATCTGGTACACACTGAGACCCCGAGCTCTCTGTGCCCAGCATTCTCTCAGGGAAACTCACATTCCTGGGATCTGGAGTCACAGCCAGAGTCCCTGTGGACTCTGACTAGATGAGTGGTGTAGCTGGTGGTGACGGTGTCATCAGTCAAGTAAGGGACACGAGTGGCTTGATAGTAACCCTGCAATCTTCGCAGCCACCCTCGGGGTTGTTTGTGGCTTGGTGGCTCAGCTCCATGGGTTTGTGGCATTCATCAAGAAAAGCATGAGCTAGTGCCTAGGGTGTCCAGATTCTGACTGTTGCTCCTTTGGGTCACCACTGAGGACAATGGGAGCTGATTTGGAGACACAGAGTGTGTGTGGACATACATGTATAGGACACACATGTGAAGAGTGACTGAGTGAAGATCTGAATGTGACCCTTGGACCCATTGGTCAATGCATCTGTTGATCGTGGTCAGACAAGTAGGAGAAAAAGAATACAATAGGTAACCAGGGCAAGGAGTCCTACCATGGACACACTGTCAGTCACTGGGGAAGCAAGGCTGATGGGAAACTTGCAAGATAGAAGGTGGGTTTTTCAGAATTAATCTGGCACAATGTCAGTAAGACGAAGAAACCCGAGCCAGGTCTCTATGGTGGGTGCATGGATATCCACATTGAGCCCATGCATCCTGAACTGAGACAGACTCCCCTAAGCTGTCAACCTGAACACATTCTGGTGTTTCTGAGCCACCGTTGTGGTCCGAAGCTGCTGGATTCTC